>NC_138748.1:45511735-45857952 GCF_965113315.1 Podarcis vaucheri | reverse complement strand
CTTTTCCATTATTTTGGCTGAAGCCTTGCCCCTCCGCTTCCTTATTGGCGCTTCTCTCTCTCTCTCTCTCTCTCTCTCTGTGCATTCGGGCAGCCGGGCTCCGCCCCCGCCTCCTCCTCCTCGCCTGCTCATTGGCTGCCCGCGACTTGCGCTCTGCAAAAGTTGCAAATTTGATCTCCCATTGGCTAGGAAGGGTCCTCCCAGGAAGTTTTAAAGAAAGAGAAAGAGAGGAAAAAAAGTTTATTCTGGGCGGATAGAAGAGGTTGGGAGCGCGGAGAGCGGAGGGAGAGAAAGGGGGAGGGTGGGGAAATGGACATCGAGGCTGCCGCCGCTACTGCTTGGAGGTGATTTCGATTTTGCCTTGCTGGGTTTTGAAAAGTAACCAGCGAACTTCTCTAACCGCTTTGAGCGCAGCCGGCAGCATGACGGTGAGTTGCCACTTTCTGGCTTGGTTTCCTTCCACCGTATTCGTGCAGTTGTTTCTGTTAAGGGGCTGGAGGGCAAGGACAGGTAGGCAGCTACTCCTCGGCCACAAGATCCGGATTCCTGCTTGGCGCGGGGCGGGTGGGGGGGGGGCTTCCTCTTGCGGCAGAAGAGGGGTGCTGGATTCCGTGCCAGTCTGCCGCCCCTTTTTTCCGCCCACCCTCCCATTCGTAAAGGTTTCCGGGCTAGACCTCCATCACACCCCCGGAGCTAACGTGCCCCTTCCTAGGCCCAGAGTTTCCTCAACGCTGCTGTTGTGCCGAGGCTGTCAGGATTCACACGTTCGAACACGGGCGTGGAGGACGAAGCGTTGCCGTGTTCCAGGGCCGTTAGAGACTATAGAGAGAGCACGATACATTTTTATTTTTTTAAGATCACCTTCCGCTTGGCTAGGCGCGTGCCAGTTCCGAGTTCAAAACAGGGCGACTGCGGAAAGAGTTCTGTGTTAACGGGAAACATGGGTCTCCATTTTTATTTTAATATTATATATTCTCTCCATTCCAAAAAGCGGGGTTAGGAAGCAAGCGATCTTCCTCGATGGACTCTGTTCCCACCCCTAAAATCGCCTCTGGAGAGCAGGCGTGTATGTAACCAGGAAGAGCTGCTGTCTCTGCGGCCGGGTTAGGGAAATGTTTCCCTGTCCGAGGAGGGATCGTTGCCTCTGGGAAGCTGCTTCCCGTCCTGGCCTTCGGAGGTGCTCCAGGAGCCAGTTTGCACAACTGCAGTCCTTCCTCCAGCCCCTTTCCTCCCCCACCCTGGCCTCCTGGGAGTGGGTGGGTGTGCTGCAATCATGGAATGGAGTCACTCTCTGTTTTGGACATGATCATTATGCTGTTTTTGGAAAAGCCCCGATTATTTCCCTTGTTTTGGCCTGTGTCTTTTTGCTTTCTTTTGCAATGTCAGAAAACATTACAAAGCAGCCAAAGGATTTAGAAAGCTCTGGGCCTGCCTCACCTTTTGGCCTTCCTGTTCTCTTCTAACTCTCCTATCTCTTCCTCCCTGCTTCTCCTCCTGCAGAGGTTTTTTAAGGGTCCAGTCCCCATCTCCATGGCTCATTGCAGACAGTGTCACAGAATCACAGAGTTTGAAGGGATCATGAGGGTCATTCTAGGCCAACCACCTGCAATGCAGGAATCTTTTGCCTAACGTGGGGCTTGAACCCACAACCCTGAGAATGAGTTTCCTATTCTACCTGAGTGAGCATTTAATGGGATTGCTGATCACAACTGGGACAGATAAGTGTGGTGTGCGTTCCTGATGGGGAGAGCAAGAAGTCTTGGCTGCTTCTTGCAAATGTTGCCTATAGGTCGCTGCATAGCTCACTTTCTGTTCTTGTACAGCAGGTGTGGAGAATATCTCTGGCCCTCCAGATGTTGCTGAACTACAATTCCCATCACCCTTGGCCATGCCAGCTGGGGCTGATGGGAGTTGTGGTCCGTGTTAGAAATGCAGCTATATATAATCTGATTGCCAAACAGCACCTTAAACTTGGATTACAGTTGCCACAATGGAGTGCCTAGGTGCTTTTTTGCAATTGAGTTTATTAATAATAATAATAATTCTATTTCTATATTGCTTTATATTTTAAAGAACAAATCTCACAGCACTTTACAACACATTAAAACATCAGATAAAACAATCCAGAATAAAACAAATTCAAGCTTTCAGGGAAATAGTTCAGGTCCTTCTCTAAGTGGCCTTTTGCTTCCCCCAGTCGCCAACCTGGCGTCCAGAGGATCTCTGTGTGGTCGCAATTGGACTTGCACCAGCCGCGAAACGCACCTGGTGCCTGGCTAATTTCTAACACTGGATGCGGTTCAGCAACAGCTGGAGAGCCAAAGGTTCCCTGGCTCTGTTGGGGACCAATGTCCACCAACCAGACATGGCTGAGCAGCTATAAACATTCCACCCCGCAATGCCTCCAGCCAGAATTTCCAATGATTAGGGGATGATGGAAATTATCATCCAGCAACATCTGGGGACCCAAGGATGAGGAAGGCTGCTGCTTTTGCTGCCAGCCCTGGTCTAATGGGAGATTTGTCAGGAGACTCCTACGTGAAAACTCCTGAAATCAAGAGGAGGCAAAAATGAATGAGCACATTGGCTCCTTTCCCTTCCTCTCTCCACCTCTGTAGCCATTGGCATTGTAGTTTGTGTGTGGAAAAAAGGCCCGGTGCAAATGAGGTGTATGTGATGGCAATTAGCTATGGCTGGCTGCGTGGGGAACGGAGGCATCATGCCTGCGCGCACATCTATATTAGGGGAAGGCAATGACCCACAGCTCTGAGCTCGGCGGTGAGTTCTCTTGGCCTGTGCTTCCTACAGCCTCACAACATCCTGCAGCCCTTCCTATCCTTCCTGGAGACACCGCTCCTTTTCCTCTCCCTCCACACCCTCTGGCACCCAAACCAAGCATAATTGCTAATGGAGTGGGAGAGGAAGAAACTGACATGTGAAAATGCTCTTCCCCCTGATTGAGGCCTGAAGGGTAGAATTGTAATAAGTTCCTCCCCCCCTTAACCCTTTTGCCTAACAGTGGCATAAATCCTAACCAAGCTCGCCCTGTTTGTTTTGCGTCCCCCCTGCCTTTTGTTGGGGGAGGCTGGGGAGGGGAGGGAGTGGGTGACTTTGGTCGATAGCCAAGCCTAGCAGAAAGGGAGCTGTTTTTAATCTCTAGGAGGGTTGGATTCCATCTCATCAGATACGCAAGACTGAAGTAGGCACCGCCACCCATTTTCCTCTGCCGGCGTGGTCTTGTTCCCAGTTCAGCATCTATTGGGTGCCTCCTCCTCCAGATCATTTCATGGCGCTTTGTTATCTGATTAACCTTCTCACTGCTTTTCCGAGCATAGAACATGGTTAACTAGATAGACTCACCCCAGGACAAATCTGGGCAGAAAGGAGATTGTAATCGGTGCTCATGTAAGGATTGGTTGGAAAGACGTGCCTCCTGATCCTCAGAGTTTCACCAAAAAGGGTGAGAAGGCAGAAGTTTAACAGGCGCATACCTAGAGCAATATTTATAGAAATACACGGAGAACCAGTCAGCTGTAGCTTTTGCCCATGTAGGGTATGTTGAGAATGTAATGAGCATTCGGCTCATTCTTTGTGCTCGTGGCAATTGGAAACATCTGATCCATGTATTGTATTGAGCCATACTCTGCCCTTTTGTCCTGCTGGGCAAACTCTGGTTTGCAATGGGCTGCAAAGCCAAACATATTTGGGATCCTGATTCAAACCATCATCTAGAGATGAAACACCAAACTACGGCTTGCTGCAAAGCAAAGTTTGGCTGCCTCTAAGTGCCATAGATAAGGGGGAAAGAGAACTTGTGAGGACAGGGTTGATGAGACCAAACCATGGTTTAGTTGATATGTCTGAACAAGCCCAGAGTAAAGTAGCTTTTATCATGACCCATCTGAGGCTACTCAGATCATGCCTCTCCATTCTCTCCCCACCGTCCTAAACTGGATTGGGGAGGCCTATAATGGCCCATGTGGCTTCGCAGGGGGGCATTGGGTAGTGATGTACCACCTCCTTTAATTGTCTGCTCTCCACACATTCTCTAGAGCTAGGCTGTTCCAGCAGTTCCCAAGGAGCAAAGCTTTCAGGTTACGGCCATTTACTGGCTTGAAATATCTTAGGAAAGCAGGAGTTGTGCCAGCCTAAATGCATGTTCCTGGCTGCTTCCCTAACCAATCTGAGTCCCAATCAAGATAAACCTTTGTCTTGGGTCTTGACTATTAGTTTCATCTTTTATTTTCCTTTCAGTTTTCCATTGTTGATAATAAGCTGCTCATGCATTCTTCTCATATGTGAAAATGTGCTAACCTGCACCCCAGTTGTGCCCATATGCCAATCCCTCTACACATTTCCAGCCAAGCATCTGCTGAGAAGCTCCTTGTGCAGTCTAGAACCCTGAACAATTAGGAGTCCAAACTGTGTGGCATATCTTCTCGTGGGCAGCAGGCTTCCTGCTAGGGGCACTTACACATGGAAGGCAGCATGGCCACACAAAGGGTCCATGATAGAAGCAGCAGGCCTCTTCCTCGTTCTCCCTTACACTATTCTGATTACGCGTGGAAAGTGAACACCCAAATAGGGCTGAGTTGTCTGTTCAATGTACGCTTTACAGGTGGGTTTGAAATCACTTAACTATTTAGGCATACAGTTCATCTCCCCACTCACGTTCAGGGAAGAGATTTGCAAATGTTCTGTCCTCAACTTTTATTCAAAATCGGAGTTCTTTCAGCTGCGTGTCCCACAATTAATCTTGAAAGATCATATGGAAGTATCCTGACTATTTTGATAGCCCTGTGAGGAGTTGTTCTGGCTAGGGAAGGGTTTCTAGCAGGGATTGCCGGCAGCTTTTTTTGCCCTCAAGTATGTTTGGAAAGTTACTAGCTAGCCTGCATGCACATACCTTTTTTTAAAAAAAGTAATCTGTGACATGGTAATAGACTGTTTTGTTGGGTGAGGCAGGAGAGACTTAATACGGAGTTTACAAAAGTGTTCCTGCTCTGTCACCTAAGGTTGATTTTTTACTCCAGGTAAGCAACTAGCTGAATGCCTGTTTAAAAAACACATGACCATGCTACTTGAAAGATCATATTACTAGTGTTGTGAATCAGGACAATGTTGTAAAGCATAGATTAATTGTGCACCCAGCAGAAGGATTTGCATTTAAAAATTAGGAAGTAGAGACACATCAAAGCTTTTAAAGAAAGCAGAAGACATCGTTTTCTCCCCTTCCCTTCCATTCCACCCTCCCTTGCTTAACTGTTTCTGTGGGTTGTTGTGGTTTTTTTTTACATCTACAGTCACCTGAATTGCCCCACAACAAATCTAGTTTGTTGGCAAACTGGGCACATGGTACACTGATGCTAACTGCTTCTGTGTGGTAGTGATGAAGATCCATTAATATCCTGGTTGTGGAATATTATGTTTCTGGTATTTAGCTACTACTATCTGCACCACTTTATTTTTATTTAAATAAAAAAAATATTTGCTGCTTTTCTACTTACATTCAAAGTACAGTGGTGCCCCGCAAGACGAATGCCTCGCAAGACGAAAAACTCGCTAGACGAAAGAGTTTTCCGTTTTTGCATTGCTTCGCTAGACGAATTTCCCTATGGGCTTGCTTCGCAAGACGAAAACGTCTTGCGCTTTTTTTTAAAGCCGCTTGAAGAGGCGCAGTTGCGACGGGCCGTGCTTCGCAAGACGAAAAACATCGCAAGACGAAAAGACTCGCGGAACGAATTCTTTTCGTCTTGCGAGGCACCACTGTAGCTACTGGCAATGCTGCTTTTGACGCTGCTTTGGTTCCTGCAGCAAGTTGTTTGCATAGATCTTAACTCGTTACAATTCCTTCTTTGCTTGAACCCGCACGGCTGGCTTTGCACGATAGATGCGCACAGGTGTAGCTGAAAGGCAGTGCATGAAGATTTGCAGGAATGCATCCCTAATTATTATTGCATAATTATAGGATTATTGTATAATCTTAGAAGGCGCATAGCTGTGACTGTCATGAAGGGACCCCACACCTCTGAATTTGCCACTACACTGATAGATAAGACTCTGAGCTCCATAAAATGATTATCCAGAGTGGAAGCGGGAGCCAGACTCCACAGCAGGATAATGCATCACTAAGCGTAAGAACTTTCTTATTGCTGGTCAAACTTCATTAGTGAAAACCAGATGTGGAATGGGTTAAAAGACCCTAAGCAAAGGAACAGCATGCTGTGTTTGGGTTTTTTTCCTTGTAGCCGATATTGTGTCCTCCTTATCTCATCCCTATCTGTCACACAACCTATTTTTAATAAAGTGTGTGTTTGTTTTTCCTTGCCCTGGATACCATGCACTGTTTACTTTAATGGGGGCCTTCAGCTGGGGTGAGCTGGACAACTGACTTGATGGAGTTTGAATCCTGAATAATTTTGATTGGGATGTGGATTCTTTCCATGTTATCAACGTAAACAGGGTTTTTTAATGCCAGTTTTTGGTGTGTAGGGAAAGGGATGTGCAGTTCAGGTGGTTTAGAGGTTGATCTTGGCTGGAAGTGGGACTTTTCTACAAGTTCCCAGGATTCCTTGGGGCAACCCATGACTCTTTAAAGTGGTATGGTGCTTCTAATGTGTAGTGCGGATGCAGCCAAACTTAGGTCTTCCTGCAGATCAGATCCAGCTCTCTGTTCATTGGCCCTCTGTTACCAGATGTCCTCTCACCGAGCTTTTGGGTAGTGGTTTGGGTGAGCCCTTGTGCTTGCCTTAACTTTTGTCCACTTAAATTTTCTAGACTGGTTTTCACTATTTTTAATGTGTGATTTACACATAGAAAAGATCTGCCATTTTGACAATATCTACTTCCTTTTTCAGTTGCCCCAATGGAAAATAGACAAGGAGAGGAAATGCGGTGCTGGGGTGTCTTAGTGATTCTGTTACAAATTGCCATATCATTTCTGTTGGGGTCCAAAGCATAAAACGTTGTGCCACTTTAATCATCATAACAGCCTGTTGAAGAGGGTCAATACATTAGTAACTTTGCCAGAACAGCTAGTAAGATTTGCGAGTGAACAGGGATTAAAATCTGATTCCTCACAGCAGAATTCTCCTCTTTTGCACCAGACGTGGGTCAGTTGCTATTACAGTGGTGCCTCGCAAGACGAAAATAATTCGTTTCGCGAGTCTTTTCGTCTTGCGAAGCACGGTCCGTCGCAACTGCGCCTCTTCAAGCGGCTTTAAGAAAAAAGTGCAAGACGTTTTCGTCTTGCGAAGCAAGCCCATAGGGAAATTCGTCTAGTGAAGCAACGCAAAACCGAAAAACCCTTTCGTCTAGCGAGTTTTTGTCTTGCGAGGCATTCGTCTTGCGGGGCACCACTGTATGTGCCAAACCCACCCAACTACCCTTCTCTCTCTTGTCAGTCTTGGGACTGGCTTTCTCCAGCATCCTTTTCCAGCTCGGCCTTCTGGTTTGTTCCAGGACCAGATAGACTCTGTGGTGAGGATGTAACCAGCCATGAATTGAGCTTTCACCCTCAGGAGGTTAAATATCTTCCATACTCTCAGGAAATTATGGACTGCCTTTTTATTCAGGCTAGTTGCATGCTCACCACTGGACCGAATTATCTCCATACAAGCCTTCTGAGCTTTCTTTCTTGTTCCTCCTTTACCCGTTTGGGCCATCCTATGCAATTCCTTTCCTTCTTTTGGTGCTTGCGTTCTTTGCACTCTATTATCATGCTCCCCCCTGTAGACCTGCTTTTGCCGGCTCAGCATATTTAATTCCCTTTAATCTTTTCATGCAATGCAGCCGATTCATCCCTCCGATCAGTTTGGCTTTGTTTCTGTGTCAAATGGCATGGTGTCGTAAGACGAAACACAACACACGGCAGTGCTGCTAAATTGCTTTGGCTGTTTCCTGCAGAATCATGCAACGGTCATCTTAAAATTGGCATTTCCTGCTGATCCTCCAGATGTGCTTAGCCTACCACTCCCATCAGCCCTGACCATTAGCCATGCTGGCTGGTTTGAACTTGACAGAGAGTTCAGAGTCCAGCAATATCACAGGTTCACACTGTATAATATGGAAGATCCACAAGCTGAAGCCTGCAGCTCTCCATCATTTTACTGTTGCCATCATACAGGGTTAAATTTTATCCTTGCGCTTTTTCCACTGGGGAAAATGCCTGACACACCATGCATCTTTCTTAGATAAATGTGCTCCATCTCATTACTTTGATGTTTGTTGCGGCTACTACTTGTGTGCTATCTTGCTTCTAATCTGCGTGACGGCCCAGTCTATTTGGACTCAAAATGCCATGGAGACGCAGTACAACATTTGGCTGCAAAAATGCAAATATATTACACATGCTGCATTCCTTTGGCCCCTTTTGAAACCTGGGTGTAACTGGCTCGAGTGATCCATTATAATCGCTTGCTGTTTATTGTTCATGTTTCTGTAACCATCTAAATACCTAGGGATTTTCTTGCAAAACTCCTCGTGTATTTCTTCTTCTGGGAATTAGCAACCCAGACATTGGTGGTTAATCTGGAATGAGATGGAGGAAACTAGGAAGTGGATAAGAGCATGGTTCTCTGGTTTGGTAAATGATGCAATGATGCTTCTGGTGCATCAAATGTTTTACAGTGGTGCCCCGCAAGACGAAAGGGTTTTTCGGTTTTGCATTGCTTCGCTAGACGAATTTCCCTATGGGCTTGCTTCGCAAGACGAAAATGTCTTGCGCTTTTTTCTTAAAGCCGCTTGAAGAGGCGCAGTTGCGACAGACCGTGCTTCGCAAGACGAAAAGATTCGCGGAACGAATTCTTTTAGTCTTGCGAGGCACCACTGTATTACTGTACAACATATGTGGTATTCTGGGATCAAATGGGACTGACTCTTAATGAAGCTAGAACAGCAATCCTAACGAATCTGAAGTCATTGGAGATGATCTAGATTTGTTGTTGCCTTGCACAGTGCTGCTAGTGTTACTTGAATTTAGCATTGCTTGTTGTGACCCAGGGGCGGGTGGGCAATGGAGTAAAATTGAAGCTCATGGTTAATTGCACATTTTTTAGCATAGCCATCTTAAATTGTTGTTGAATGGAATCTGCATACATTTAAAATACACGACTTCTCCCAAATAATTCTGGGAACTGTAGTTAACCCCACACAGTTCCCAGTACCTTTAAACTACAGTTCCCAGGATTCTTTGGATGGAGCGGGAAATGTATGGTGCATACACAGTCCTAGGACCTGGACCAGCTGGTTTAAATTACGAGAAAGACCGTCAGGAAGAACTTTGTGAAAGTATGAGCCATTTTGCAGGGAAAGCAGACTGCCTCAGAAAGTTGTGGGCTTTACTTGGTTCAATATTTTTAGGCCTCTGCTAATTGGAGATGCTGTAGCAACAGATTTTCTGCATTGGCAAATGGTTGGGCTTCATTTTGTTTGAGATCCCTTCCCATTCTATGATTCTAACTGCTGTTGCTTGCTGCTGTTTGCACCATTTTCTACCTTCCGCCGTGATTTCTAGTTGCCTTTCTGGGAAGCAGAATGGGCACTGGCTTCCTAACTCAGCACATTCTGACAGTGTTCTTCAGTGGCTCTTCACTCCTTTCCCTCCCTCCCTCCCCCAATGTGCTGCCCAAGCAATTGTTTCGGTATTCATGCTCTAGCAATGTTTAGACTGCGGTCATTTTTTTATCACATCCCAATTGTCAGCATGAGTTCCTTGGCTTCCTGTGACTTTTTCATTCTTGCCTCGTTGCTGGCCAAGGGAGGCCTTTTGGTTTCAACCGGATGGCTCATCACTCCACTTCCGAGTTGATTTGTAACGTGACGTCTCTGTTGATCTGAGGCAACAAAAAGACCATTGGGGCGTATGTATGTCTGGGTTGGAAAGGACAATTCTGTGTGTTTTTTCAAATTTGCTAAAAACGCTTGACTCCCGCACTAGACTTTTAGGCCATATTCATGCGATACATTTAAAGCACTATGATCCCGTTTTAAACAGTTGTTGCTTCCCCTGAATATTTTTGGGAAATGTATATTAAGGGTGCTGAGATGATGATGATGATAATAATAATAATAAATAATTAATTATTTATTTATATCCCGCCCATGGGGCGGCTTCCAAAAAAATATTAAAATACTGTAATACATCAAACATTAAAAGCTTCCCTAAACAGGACTGCCTTCAGATGTCTTCTAAAAGTCTGGTAGTTGTTGTTCTCTTTGACATCTGGTGGGAGGGTGTTCCACAGGGAGGGCGCCACTACCGAGAAGGCCCTCTGCCTGGTTCCCTGTAACTTGGCTTCTCGCAGTGAGGGAACCGCCAGAAGGCCCTCGGCACTGGACCTCAGTGTCCAGGTAGAACGATGGGGGTGGAGACGCTCCTTCAGGTATACTGGATCGAGGCCGTTTAGGGCTTTAAAGTTCAGCACCAACACTTTGAATTGTGCTCGGAAACATACTGGGAGCCAATGTAGGTCTTTCAAAACCGGTGTTATATGGTCTTGGCGGCCACTCCCAGTCACCAGTCTAGCTGCCGCATTCTGGATTAATTGCAGTTTCCGGGTTACCTTCAAAGGTAGCCCCACATAGAGTGCATTGCAGTAGTCGAAGCGGGAGATAACCAGAGCATGCACCACTCTGGCGAGACAGTCCACAGGCAGATAGGGTCTCAGCCTACGTACCAGATGGAGCTGGTGAACGGCTGCCCTGGACACAGATTTGACCTGTGTCTCCATGGACAGCTGTGAGTCCAAAATGACTCCCAGGCTGCGCACCTGGTCCTTCAGGGGCACAGTTACCCCATTCAGGACCAGGGAATCCTCCACACCTGCCCGCCTCCTGTCCTCCAAAAACAGTACTTCTGTCTTGTCAGGATTCAACCTCAATCTGTTAGCCGCCATCCATCCTCCAACCACCTCCTGAGAGTTGTTAGGAGAACCCTATTCCCCTCCCAAAGCTACAATTCCCAGAGTTCGCTATGAAGAGGGATTGATTTACACCACTCTGGGAATTTGTAGCTCTGTGAGTGAAATAAGGGTCTTCTAACAACTCTCAGCACCCTTAACAAACTACAGTCCCCATAATTATTTGGAGGAAGCCACAACTGTTTAAAGTGGTATCATAGTGCTTTAAATGTATGGTTTGAATGTGGCCTTAAAGGGGTGCCTGGAAATGGGTAAAAGACAATGCAACGAGATCTCTCTTGGAGACTGGCTGCATACCTGAACAAAAGCCACTGTATGCATCCAAGACAAAATTAAAAATGTCACTATTGAATGCAAGTGTTGCTTCTACACTTGCTCCAGGAGGAAGGATCTGCCAAATTTGGTGTATGCTCCACTTTTTGTCGTCATCGTGGGTGCATTGTTGTTACTGTTGTTGTTAAATAATAACAACTCTTTTATTATTTTAAAATTTTAAATTTTATTATACATTTTTACAGTAAAGTAAATAGGAATTGGGGGAGGGAAGAAACAAAAGAAGACACAGGATAACATAACAATAACAGAATGACATTAAAATGTTAATAATAATAATCCTAAAAGGTAGGGATCATTCCGTGGCAACTTAACAAGTTGCAAAACAATAAAGTGGAACAAACAACGTCCGATCCCTTTTAAAAGTTAAACGTTCTTCTGGGTTTGAGAGTTTTAAATCCTTCTGTACGGATGGGCAGAGGTGCAACTGTACCTCGGCAGAGAAAGGGTGGTTTGAGCATGAAGCAGTGAGGACGTGAGGACCGCACAGTCCCATTTGTTGACTTTGCGTCCCCTGCCTCCTCCCTGGGGTGTTTAGCAATCCTGGAGGTGCAGAGTGAAGGAGCCTGGGTCACCTGGCTCTGGTTTCCATGTGGCTTTTCTTTCCCCTCCTTCCTGTTGACATCCAGTCCCTGCAATCGGACACCCCAGCCCAGCCCGGGCAGCGATAGGCTGGGAATGGCAGTTGTAGCAACAGGTGGCCCTGCCCCGTGTCCAATCCGGTTGTACCGTTTGGGGCGGGCCGGGACTCCTCTGTGCTTTGAGCCTGCCTGCCTGCCTGCCATAACCTTGGGTGTAACCCAATAACTCAGCCTTGGGAGATGAAAGCAGGGAAAGTTTCGCTGAGCTGGGTTTGCAAAATCACCTGGCCACCCTTACGGATGCTTTCTTAGGAAAACTGCAGGGAACTCTGAGCACCCACCTGGAAGGAGCTGCTTCCCACTCTTACCTTCTTCCCAGGTGTGGAGGATGTGGCAGGATGTGGCACGGTGGCTGGACAGCTTTCCTGCGAATGGCCATCTTGATGCAGATGACTCTCTGGTATGGATATGTCCCCTTCTGCTTTTCCCATTTCAGGGGTGGAGAGAGGCACCTGTCTGGTCTCGCTATGGCATGGAAACCCATCTTGAAGTCTCAGGATTGTAGAATCCCAGATATACACCTACTGGCTTGTGTTCAGACTGGGCCTGAGGCACCCCCAATTCCTTTTTGAGGAAAAGCAGATCTTCCCTGCCTCACTAGGAACGGATCTATGTGGAGCTATGTGGGGAAGCAGAGTAAATGAAACCTCTGCAAGGCAGGCAGCGTCATTAGCAAAGTTGAAACGGTTCTGAAAAGTACCGAAATCCAAGAGAATTGGAGGAGAGGCAAGATAGGAAGGTTTTTGTGTGTAGTGGGGGTACATTTTGCTTGTGAATGGGGGTGTATCTGGCTTGCTGCTTTTGATACCTTTATTTGTCCCTCCGTTCCCCCTTGATATTTATAGTAAGCGGTGCGTCCAAATATTTAATTGTTTTCTCCGGATTTTTATTGTGTGTGTGCTGTGTGGGTGGGAGCTATGCCCATGTTTGATTTTGTGAAGCAAGAGGGATGAATGTTGCTCTATGTCAGCTGTTCTGAACTGGGAGGCAAAACTGGTTCGGCTGTAGCAGCCGTTTGGCGAGAGAGTGAGTGAGTGTGTGGCATTTTGGCTTTGATTTCGCATGGCATCCACCCTGTTTCTGTTGACTGTGCACAAGGCCTTTGCCAGCAGATGGGGTGATGGTGGAAAGTGGGGGGGCAGGTTGAACCTCCCTTGCGCTTCAAGAAAAGTGCTTTTAATCTCAGATCTGACTTGTTCCATAGCCTTGGGCAAGTAATTTTAATATATTGTATGTTTACTCCTCTCTTGTGTGGACATGACAAAACGAATGCTTGTTTGCTTGTTCAAACGAAAGCTGATGAAAATACGCTTTGGATTCTTTTTTCATTTTCACAAACAAAACAGAACCCAGTCTTTCTACTTCATGGTAATGATTCTAGTTAATAATGAAAAGATGCAATTTCTGAAGGAAAGCTAATGATAGGAAGTGGTCTGTCCATTTTTTCAAATCATTTCTCTCACCTTGACACAATATTCATTATGGGTGAGGAAATCATTGGGGGAGGGCCAGAATTACTTGCAGAAATGAGCAGGTATGAATTTTTATACTATTCAACAGTGGAGTGGACTCCCTCGAGAAGTTGTGGACTCTCCTTTCTTAGAGGCTTTTAAGCAGAGGTTGGATGGCCATATGTCAGGGATGCTTTAGTTGAGATTCCCCTATTGAAGGGGGGTGGACTAGATGACCCCTGGCATCCCTTTCAACTCTAAGGTGCTATGATTCGGTACTACAGTGATGCTGTAAGTGTTACTCAAAATCTGAACTGAAATAATTTAGCAGCATCCCTAATGAATACGTAATTTAAATCTGGTGTCTCCTGTTTCTCTGTTCCTGGTGTGCTGCTTACAAAAGAAATTGTTAGATGCTGTGTGCTATCTGATTGAATCAGGAGGCTCATTCACTGTTTATGTATTTGTATATACACTCAGCATTGTGGGTTTTTTAAACAAAAACCAAAGAACCAGATAAATATATATTATGTTTTGGCGTCAGGAAAATACAGTGCGGTTAAAATCAAAATGCTTAACACCCACAAAAAAGCTCACAGTAGCATCAATTAATGGTAAGCTTAAGATTGTGCAATTATTTATTATTGCATTTATATCCCACTTTCCCCCCTGTGAGCTTTAAGTTGGCACATACGGTTTTCACAACAACCCTCTTAGGTAGCTTAGGCTGCGAAACAGTGACTGGTCCAAGGTCACACAGTGAGCTTCATGGCTGAGTGGGGATTTGAACCCTGATCTCCCAGGTCCTCATCAGACACTCTAACCATTGCACCATGTTTGCTGGGGATAATTGCTCCTCTCCAAAGAACAGAAATCCCTAGAGTGCTGAACTGTAATAGTTATTTGGACAAGGCAAATTAGATCTAGCTCGAATTTTCTCTCTTGGAGTGCTTTAACCAGGGGCATAGTAAAAAGTCTGGGGTGCCTCTCTTTTTTTAAAAAAAATTTCTGAATCAGCTTAAGGGTCTGTCTGGTCCTGCCTTCCTTGATCTGCAGATGTTTTGGCCTCGCATCAGCCCCAGCCAGCAGGCTCAATAGTCAGGGGCCAGGGAATTCTACTTCAAACCTTCTGCAGGCGGGCAGGTTGGGGAAATGTATCCTTTTCATTTTTGCACAACCAGAGACTAGCCAGACACCTCCTCTGCTCGTTACAAGTAAGCGTAGAACTTGATTCTTCTAATTGCCACAAGTGTCATCTTTCTACGCTCCACTTTTCCAGATATTTATTTCAACCATTTAATCCATCTTAATTACAATTGTGTGTGCATGGTATACAGAAACTCAGCCCATTATTTTCATCATATACAGACTATAAAATCAGAATTCAGTGATAACACCTGCTAGAATAAAAAGAAAGTCTTCATTTTTTTGTTCAGGTATTGTTAGATCTCAGACATACAGATTTCTTGTAGACGTCTACATTTGTCTTCGATCTCATGCGATTTCATAAATGTGTGTTTTCCCCTCCCTCTTTCCAGCCGGATCTTCTCAATTTCAAGAAGGGATGGATGTCCATATTGGAGGAGCCAGGAGAGGTAAGTCCAAAGAGATAAGTGTATTCCTCTTCTCCCTCCTCCCCAATAAGCAGCAGGGACGACTGCTGCTTTTGACTTCCCTTCATGGTTGAATGTGCTGTTTCTTGGAAGCTTTTCTTGTGCTTGGTGCGTGAAAATCTCTCCGGATTTTAAAAACAAGCCAATAAACGTACAGAAAACGAACCTCTCTGGAGCAACCTTGCAGAATTCCTTTTTTGGAATGAAATGGATGCACAGCTGAGAACCTGGGAATCCCAAGACTAGGCCTTCTTACTGCTACTTTTACCTAGCATGCTTTGTGTATGCCACAACCCCTGTTGCACGTTTCCTGTCAATCGCTGCCCTACATCTCATTGAATAAACGCTGGGAGGGAGGTGTCTCCTGAGCAGATGGAGTGGTCAGAGTTGAGTTTGGCACCTTCTTTTTTTATTGAGTGTAAGTTTGAGAGGTCAATGAACGCTGTGCACTTCCGTCGACGTTTTAATTTAGCTCTCCCCTCTTGTCTTGCCCTCCCCCTTTTCCTTCCCTTTTTAATGGTTCTGTCTGCAGTGGACGAAGCATTGGTTTGTGTTGACAGACTCGAGCCTGAGGTATTACAGGGACTCCAATGCTGAGGAGGTAAGAAAAGCTTCCTGGCCTTCATGACCTCTCCTGCACAGGGGGGATCTTGCACAGCGATGGAGAGAAATTTACAGGTGTTCTTTGTTAAAAGCACAGCATACCATTATTACCTCTTGTTTCCAATTTTCAGGTTGTGAGTGTCGTTCCTTGTGTAGCCCACACAGCACCACACAAGCACAGGTCCTGGCTGCACCATGTGTTTGTTTAATAATAATAATAATAATAATTTCCTCAGCCACTCTGGGCGGCTTACAACATATCTAAAAACATCAATCCTTAAAAACCTCCCTAAACAGGACTGCCTCCAGATGTCTTCTAAAAGTCAGATACAGTCGTACCTTAGATCCCGAAAGCCTTGCGAATCAAATGTTTTGGCTTCCTGCAGCCAATCAGAAGCCGCACCTTGGTTTCTGAACATTTTGGAAGTCGAACAGACTTCTGGAAGGGATTACGTTCAACTTCAGAGGTACAACTGTAGTTGTTTATGTCCTTATATGTCCTTGGCATCTGATGGGAGGATGCCCTAAATTTGTTTCACAAGATTTAGATACCACTTTATTGTAATAAAACCTCCAAGCAGTTTATAAAACTACAAGTAAGAAACTGTTAAAAGCAGTGATTTAAAACATTCAAAATGTAATCAGAATCACCGATCAGCTAAAAACCTGATTGAAACACATGCAGATATTTTACATTGTCTGGATAGGTTTTCTTAAACAAAAAGGTTTTTTTGCAGCAGCCACAAAGAGTACAGTGAAGGTGCTGCCTGATATTAATAGAGTGGTTTAACAATGAATCCCCCTTCCTTGGGAACTTGCTTTAAATGTATGGTGCAGATGTACGCAGGGGAGGGATTGGCAGGCTTGGGGGAAATCAATTTTGCAAAAGTGCAAGAATCTTTGAGGGGGTGGAACCCAAACCAGCTCAAGGAGGACTGAGCATGCTCAGTGCTGACCCCAATGCTGACTGTTGGTCTAAAAATAGAAAACTGGAGGGGTGGGAGTGGGAATGGCTGGAATCCTGAACACATCACACTGCAACACTTTGTTACAGTTTCTGCTTGTTGGACATTATTATTTGGGGGGGGGCAAGCAAAAGTGTACATGGGACACAGCTTGTAAGGGCAGAGTGGAAACTATGGGAATCCTATATCCTATTTTCTATTAACTGAGGAGGAATAGTAAACTAGAAGTTTAATAATGTCAGGTCTGTGGGGTATGGGGGGAAATATTGGAAATTAGATAGGATGTGATAGACAAGTGCAGTGTGTGTGTGTGTACATGTACATGCATGCTTTTTGTTGGTGGTGATGCTACTAAGTGAGGTTCCTTGTTTAAGCTGATTGTGTGGTGTTCATTTCAGGCCGATGAACTGGATGGAGAGATTGACCTTCGCTCTTGCACCGACGTGACAGAATATGCAGTGCAGCGGAACTATGGCTTCCAGATACACGTGAGTGCTTAGAACCCGTAGAGTCTGGATGGAGCAGAAAGGCCATCTGGCCTATGCGTATTTTAGATTATTAGATACTGCTGCAATAACCATGTTGTTTGAAGTGCGGAGGTGGGGTAGATATTTCTGCCTGCAGTTCACTTCAGTCCTTAATTATATAGTGTACAAGTTCTTCATTCTAACACCAGGGCACATATGTTGGGTGGTTGAGTGGCAAGGGGCTTCTTCTATTCTTGGCCCAATTCTTGATTGATAACGTTGCTCCTCGAGGAAAGGAAGAGGTACCACAGCCCATGGACACACTTCCAGGTGGCAAGCGCCCCTGGGGATGCTTGGAGAGGGTTGTCTGCTGCCAGCTTCAGTGAGCTCTCTTTTCTAATGGATTATTATTATTATTATTATTATTATTATTATTATTATTATTATACCCCACCCATCTGGCTGCGTTTCCCCAGCCACTCTGGGCAGCTTCCAACAGAACACTAAAATACAATAACCTATTAAACGTTAAAAGCTTCCCTAAACAGGGCTGCCTTCAGATGTTTTCTAAACGTTTGGTAGTTATTTTTCTCTTTGACATCTGTTGGGAGGGCGTTCCACAGGGCGGGTGCCACTTCTGAGAAGGCCCTCTGCCTGGTTCCCTGTAACTTGGCTTCAATCCCATGGAACAGGAGCACCTGCAGCCAGAAAGGAGAAGGGGGAGCGGAGTCAAGGACCATCATCTTATTAAGTGTCTGCAAAACGTGTCTGTAATTTACATGTAGAAAGTGAGACCCAGTAAATAAAGAGTTTGGTTTGGACCAAAGAGTCTTGGACTCAAGTCTCACTTAATTCAAAAGGCTCTCCTCTTTAGATTTTGGAAATATAAGAAATACCCATTTCACGGAAGAAAATCTGGTCGTGCTCAGGGCCTCCAAACAGGCAAAATGCATGAATCACCAATGGCACCAGGCCAAAAAATTAGGCAACCCTCCTAATTCCAAAACAACTCAATTGAAAACAATAATAATAATGTGGTGGGGGAGGGGAGGTCAGGGGGAGCTTGGCAGTTGCTATTGGGATGAGCATATACGAGGCCCTGTTTAGCCAAGCCCCACATTTTTAGGCTCTGTGGAAATAGATAGGTTTGCCAGATATGCTTGAATGGTTCAGTGGCAATGAAGCATTGCATCTTCAGATCTCTTTGCTGCATCGGAAGGAGAATACATGTCTGTGTCCGGTTTTCCCCTTTCAGACTAAAGATGGCGTCTTTACGTTGTCTGCAATGACATCGGGAATCCGGCGGAACTGGATAGAAGCTCTGAGGAAAAGTATACGCCCTGCCAGTGTGCCAGATGTCACAAAGTAGGCACCTTCTGATATTTCCTCCCTTGTCTGACAGCACAGCAATTTTGATCCGTTTTCCTGATTTATTAATTGGCCTGATTTGTATGAAACAGTAAGCCAAAGTTAAACAAACTGTGGCTTACTGGGGATGATTGAGGGGGTTGGTGTGTGGTGCTCAAATGGGTCCTCTCCTCCTGCCACATTGGGAGGAAACGGATCAGAGCAGTGGCTTGGCATTAGGCAAGAAACAAATGCTCACCATTTCTCTCTCTCTCTCCAAAAATACATGAGAACAAGCCAAGAACACTTGTTTCAGTAAATCTGGTTTTGTTCCTTTGGCCATTGCAGTTGCTCAGTGTGTTATCCTATGTCACAGATAAGCTATCTGATATTACTCCTGTAATAGACAGTTGCTTGCTGCAGCAAATCATTAGCCGCTGCTTAGGGGCTGGTGGGCAGTAATGACCTCTTAGCCAAATAAGCAAAGACACACAAGTTCTCTTTTGGTAGTTCTGACGGTTGGTTAATACTCATATCCTTTGGGTGGGGAGTTCTGGAGGCCATGTTCAGAACAAACGTGGTAGAACTGTGAGTCTGACAGAGAGTTTTTACAGAGTTCGGAAGCTGCATCTATCTAGCTTGAGATTAAGGAGTCTCCAGCCTGTGTGCCAGACCTCCCCATTTGGCCCTGCTGGCCATTGGAGCCATGGCAGACCCCCCTGCCCTATACCAGAGGTCAGACATGGCATCGGGTGAGGTGGGTAAAAAACCTGGCTCACCTGAAAAGGGGGTTTGCAGGCACCACCCATCAGCTTGTTGTCTGCCGATGGTCAAAGTGGCAACATGCATTACAAAGTGCTCTGCAAGACCCTGGCAGCCAAAAAAACAACAGTCGTCTGATGTCACTCTGCCCACCTAGAATCATAAAATTGTAGAGCTGGAAGGGACCAAGCTGTAACAGCTGGCAACTAGCCCAACACCCTGCAATGTAGGAACCTTTTGCCCAGTGTAAGCCTTGAACCCACAACTCCGAGATTAAGAGTTTCATGCTCTACCAACGGAGCTCTCCCAGCAGGTATGAGCCGGCCCACTGAACTTGCTCAGTGTTGTCTATAGTAACCATCAGTCACTCTCCAGGGTATCAGGCAGGGGTCTTTCGCAGTCCTGATTGGAGATGCAGGAGATTGAATCTGAGACGTCCTACATGCCAAGCCTGTGGAATCTGGTGGGCCTCTGTAAGAACAGGATTAGGGTTGGGCGATGCCGGGTTTTCAACATCACGATATTATCACCCACCAAACTTCACGATCTGGCGATACACTGCGATGTTGACACAACAAGCTGCATTGACCCCTGCCCTCGAGGCGCCAGGTTGAAACTGCTGCTGTCCGAGGGAGCTAAGGCAGTTTCACTTCAGCGCCTCATGGGGCTGGGGACGATGCAACTTGTAACCAGTGCTGGGGGCGGAGGGATTCCCTCCATCCCCAGCACTTGGCATGGAGAGAACTTGCGCTGCTCAGCCGGGGGGCACGAAGGCTCCCGACCCCGACCCCCCAGCTGAGCATTAAACTGCTCTCACCCCACCTCTGGCTTGCACAAGCCAGAGGCTTCTTTCAATTGCTCTGCTGAGAAGCACGTAGCTGTCCGTGCTTCTACAGAGCAGTTTAAAGTAGCCGAGGGAGGAACAAGCTGTAACAGCTGCCAATGTACTGCCAGGTGAAGCCTCTGTCATGGTCTGCCCCTCATACCTGTCCTGGGCGATACAGTCATACCTCATGTTACGTTTGCTTCAGGTTAAGCGTTTTCAGGTTGCATCCCATGGCAACCCAGAAGTAACGGAACGGGTTACTTCCGGGTTTTTGCGCATGCGCAGACGCGCAAAATGACGTCACGTGCATGCGCAGAAGCGGCAAGTCGTGACCTGCGCAGACGCGGGTTGCGTTCTGTTCAGGTTGCAAGTGGACCTCCGGAACGGATCCTGTTCACAACCAGAGGTACCACTGTATATCAATACATTTCCCAGGCCTAGGCAGGATGCTCGATGGGTCTTTCGCCTGATGCTGCAGCCACACACAATATTTCCTTTTGTGTCGCCACGTGACGTAGCAGGGCTGACTGCACTTGGGCTGTTCCCAGGTCTGGGCGTGACCACATAACAGAATTGGGGAGAATTTTGTATGGCCCGCTTTCGCAATGCTTACCTGCGCCATTCCCACCTCTCTTCCTGATTCTAGGCTATCTGACAGCAATAAGGAGAATTCCTTCCGCAGCTACGGATCCCCCAAGAGCTCCGTCAGGACAGAGGAGCAGCGGCCAAGCACAGGATCTGAGGCGGTAACCAGGAGCGGCAGCAGCAGGAGAGCAGATGGGCCGCGCCACGCTTTTGACTACGTGGAGCTGTCCCCCTTGCAGCAGGGGCCCACGGGCCACGGATCCCCGCAATGGACAAGAGGGAGTGGGAGAGCCACGGAGGGTGTGGCCAAGCGCGAGGAGCTAGAGAGGGACCTGGCTCTCCGCTCCGAGGAAAGGCGGAAGTGGTTTGAGTCTCCAGCCACGGGGGTCCTGCAGACAGATGGCCTGGCAGGGGACGCCTGCCCTAAAGCAGGAGGCCACGAGGCTCCGGGGGGCCCCCTCTCCGAAGCCCAGAGGACTCGGCTGAGCGAAGAGATAGAGAAGAAGTGGCAGGAGCTGGAGCGCTTGCCCCTGAAGGAATCCAAACGGGTGCCCCTGATGGCGCTGCTGAACCAGGGCAAAGGAGCCCACGAGGGGGCAAGCGAGGCGCTGGAGAAAGAGGTATGGTTAGTCATGGCGTGGCCTTAATCGTTTTCGGGAAGAGAGTACTGTTTCCTTTTTTTCACAAGCTTGTTTCATATTTTGTGTCGGTGTTAAAAACTAATCGCCCTATGGCACCTTAACCCTTGGTATGTCTAGGTGCCTTTTTTTGCAATGAGATTTTATTTATTTATTTATTTTAATCGCTTTTATTTGATTTTACAAATATAAATTTATAACAATACCAAATACATATCCGTATAAAGAGATTTCTCTGAATCTCAAGACTCCCCATCCCCATCCCCTCCATGGGTCCTATTGTTAACATTTTCAACTGCGTATTATTTCATAATCTATATTTTGTATCTATCCATATTATCCATAGTGTTTGTCACATTACAAGTGAGATTAAAATCCTGCTAATGTTTTCATCTGCTTACAGTGATCTCGTAAAATGAGATTTTTTTTTAATTACTGCTATTATTATTATTCATTTCATTTCTTTATTGCTTTATATTTTAAAGGGGGGTGGAATCTCAAAGCGGTTTTACAACACATTAAAATATCAAATAAAACAATTCAGAATAAAACAAATTCAAGCTTCCGGGAAAATCTTTCAGATCCTTCTCTAAATGACATGTGGCTTTTCCCCATGTTAATTTTCCTACTTATTTTATATAGCTGCTCCATAGCAGAAGTACTGTAGGAAGCCAGGGTGGTGTAGTGTTTAAGCATGTCAAGACTAAGACCTGGGAGATCAGGGTTCAATTCCCCACTCAGTTATGAAGCTCACTAGGTGACCTTGGGCAACTCACAGCCTCTTAACAGGGGTGTCCAGACTTTTTCCAAAGAGGGCCAGATTTGATGAAGTGAACATGTGTGAGGGCCGGCCAAAGTTGTTGAGCTTTTTTTAGGATTTTTACCTCGGGAAATAAACAACTGCCCCAGGGGCCGGATTAAACCGACCAGCGGGACGGATTAGGCCCCCGAAACTAACTTTGGACAGGCCTGTTGTAGGGATTAACTGAGGAACGGGTTGAATATTCCTTGGAGAAAAAGGTGGGATTTAAATGCAGTAAATTAGCTCTTTGGTTTGCCTGCTTAGGAAAGCTGGAGAGGCCAGCCAGATGTCAGTTGCCAACCCAGAATCCAGAGATCTCCACACCGTCGCAATTGGACCCTCGCCAGTCGCAAAAAGCGCTTGGCTCATTTCTGACCCTGCTCTGGGTGCCTTGGCCTCTCTCTGTTCTGAGTGTATATTGCCTTGTTGCAAAGAGCAGTGATGGCTGGTGCCCCTTGAGACTGGTAGGGTGGCAGGCAGGGAGACGGGCAGTAGGGGGAGCCAAAGCCCACGACAGGCAGAACCCATTGATTCCAGCTTTATCCTCCCTCCTCCTCCCTGCTAGGTCCTGCAAGGACCACCATGGAGATTAAAGAAGGAGGAGGGAAAAGCTGCCAGGCAGTGCCCACCCCTTAAACTGGCAAGATGGCAGGCAGGTGGGGACTGGATAAGGGCAGACAGAGGTTAGTGCAGCATGTTGATTTGAAGAAATCCTTCAGTATGGTTAGACCTCAATTTTTTCCCCTACACAGGTCCAGGTTCTGAGGTCACAGCTAGAGTCCTTGCGTGCCCACAGTGAAGCAAAATCTCACCGAGATGGGCATGCACCCCGAGGCTACATCTCTCAGGTAACAACATAGCTTAATGTGGTGATCTGAATCTGCCAGCTTTTCATTTTCTCTCCTCCCCACCAAGCCCATGCCATAAGGGCAGGGAAGCAAGGACTGGGGGTGTGTGGAGTCAACCTCATTTGCTTGCACTTAATATAGCTTATTGCTGCCATAGCAACCACAATCAGACCCATCTGTAATCAATGCTAATTATTTGTAACTGTTGTATGCAAAGACCTCCCTGCCTAATGCATGGCCAGGGCAGTCTGCTTTAGGAAAGATCAGAAGGGAGCCTGGTCCTGGCCTGCCCTTATGCGTCACCTTCGTTGGTCTATTTATGCACCAAAAATAAGCAAAGCGTAGGTCTGGAGGAAAGAGCGGCAAGTTTAGCTAACACTGAAAGTGTTTATTGCACTCTTGGCCCCTGAAGCAAGTTGCCATATGATTGCAGCCATCTGCTGAATCACAGTCTAGAAACAAGTGTAAAATACGTATATTTGCACACTACATTTTTAAAATTGTTGGTACATAAATTAAAGCTGCGGGAAGAAATTGAGAACTGGTTTGCAGTCTTCATGTAATGAACTGTAAGCCTTATAAAGGCTCAGTTTTGCCCCGCTTTTGTGTTTTTTATACGTTTATTTCCATTTGCGATGTGGTTTTTATAAACAAACGGTCATACGACTCCATCTAGTGTACAGTGTCTGTGGTGGGGGATCTCTACCATTCTTTTGCGATCATTTGCTCTTCGGATGCCCCCATGTGGCAACCCAAGATATAAGCATGAGAGGGAAAGGCACTTCTGAATACTTCCATTTCACCGTGTGTGTGTGTGTGTGTGTGTGTGTGTGTGTGTGTGTGTGTGTGTGTTTTCAAGACATGCAACCAGCTCTGGTCGGAGCGGAGACCCTTATTGCCCTCCAGATGCCACTGAACTACAACTCCCATCATCCCTGATCCTTGGCCATGATGGCTTGGGCTGAAGGGACTTGGAGCCCAACATCATCTGCAGGGCTACAAGTTCCTCATCCCTGAACAATGGGGAGAGCTGTAGGATGACATCATGATGACTACAGCTGCTGCTGCTGCTACTTATAGGAAAAAGTTGGGTATACATGGCCACTGAGCCAGCTGTCTTTTAAGCACCTGAAATCTCTCTTGAATCGGGGTCCATGGCTTGGTTTGCCAAGCTTAGCCTTTGTTCACCCTAGATTTCCCCCCACTTAAGTCTCGCAGTCAGGCTCCCCGCAGCATTTCATTCTCTTCTCTTCTCCTCTCCTCTCCTCTCGCCCCCGCCACCCCCAACTCCTGATCTCCCTGGCAGGAGGCATGTGAGCGCAGTTTAGCAGAGATGGAGACTTCCCATCAACAGGTTATGACGGAACTGCAGCGGCATCACCAGCAGGAGATGGAGCGGTTGCGGCAAGAGAAGGAGCGGCTTCTGTCTGAGGAGGCAGCTGCTACAGCGGCAGGTAGGAGCTACTGTGTGTTCTTGAGTTGCTGGATGTGCCCCTTTGCCTAGCTAAGATATGCTCATTAGAGCGGTCCCTTCGGTCTCCTAACAATTCCTGGCAGCTTTAACAGACTACAGCTCCCAGGATTCTTTGGGAGAAACCGTGACTGTTTCAAGTGGCATGATACTGCTTTAAATGTGTAGTGCAGACGGACCCTTGTTGTTGTTGTTTAGTCATGTCCGACTCTTCATGACCCCATGGACCAGAGCACGCCAGGCACTCCTGTCTTCCACTGCCTCCCACAGTTTGGTCAAACTCATGCTGGTAGCTTCAAGAACACTGTCCAGCCATCTCGTCCTCTGTCGTCCCCTTCTCCTTGCGCCCTCCATCTTTCCCAACATCAGGGTCTTTTCCAGGGAGTCTTCTCTTCTCATGAGGTGGCCAAAGTATTGGAGTCTCAGCTTCAGGATCTGTCCTTCCATTTCCTGCCCTAGCGTTGGGGAAATCCAGTTCTAAATCCCTGCTTGGATATGAAGCCCATTGGATGAGTTTGGGCCAGCCAACCACCCTCAGTCTAACCTACTGCACAGCATAGTAGAATGCAGGCTGGGGGATGACTGTCTTTTCCGTCTTTTAAAGCTCCTTAGAAAGGTGGGACATAATTTGATATCACCAGGACACATGCCATGTCTATATACATATGTGTATGTGCGTTTATGCATATTGTACAGACATCTTCAAGCATCTTCTCTGACACATGGAATAGGATAATGGGTGTTTTGTATACATATGAGGCTTACTTCTACTGAGACAGACCATTGGTCTATCTAACCCACTCTTGTCTATTTTGACTGGCAGAATCTCTCCAGGTTCTTGCACAAAGGATCTTCCTTGTTGCCTGCTGCCTGCTCAGTTGCTACTGTTGTTTAAACTGGCGAGATGGCAGAGATTGAATTTAAAGCTTGTGCTGTGTCTCCACTGAGCCCTGTCCCTTCCCCAAGAAGGCTTGGCTTCTCCCATTTAGCTAGGAAGCATTAAAATGCATTGCAGTTTCTACTTCAGCACATCTCGCGTGTCTTCCCCGGCTTCTGTTTCTTTTGCCCATTTTTCAAATTTTCTTTCCCTCTAGCAATTGAAGCACTGAAGAAGGCACACAGGGAAGAGCTGAATAAAGAACTGGGCAGGACCCGCAGCTTCCAGAAGGGTGGTTTAGACACTGACACACTCCGGCGGCAGCATCAGTAAGTAACTTAAATGGCTCTTTGGCATCCATTCTGAACTTGGAATAGTGTCCCTGAGTTTAGAGAGGAGGGAAGGGTTGTCTGTTCCCAAGTGCAGCTTGGGACATCGTTGGGTCTGATAAAAAGGAGGGATGGGGGGGGTGGATTGTGGGATCCTGATAACTAATCACAGAATCATAGAATTGTAGAGTTGAAAGGGAGGGTAATCTAATCCAATGCCGGGATCTTTTGTCCAACATGCAGCTCTTCCACATAAGTGTGGGTGGAAATCCAGCCTGGGATCACTTTACATTGCAGAATTTACATAGAAATAAGTCTCCAGAAATAATTGTTACCTCCCTGGTAGTAAACACTGTCCCGAAGTTTCAGACCCTTAACAATTTAGCATTTTGGTTATGTAAATGAAAAACATCTGGAGAAGAAAATAATAATGAAGACTTTTGATGTTTACTATTGGGGTGCTTTTTTGCTCTGATCAATATTAATGTACTGGGTTGTAGTTTTTTGGTTGGCTTTTGCTTGTTTGTGTGTTTTTTAAAGTCCCATGTGGTTTCTCCAAGAAAAACCAATCCAGGAAAAACAGATTAGAGCCCTTCATCTGACACACCACAAATGGTTTTATTTTGGGACATTTTCCCACCTTGAGGCACATTTGAATTTGGCTTGGGATAGAAAATCCCCACCTAAAACTGTTTGCCGGTGTCTTTTCTTTTAACTACCATATCCCCACCAAGCAAAAAGTGATTCGGGGAAGTCGATAAGAGCCCTTCTCCTGAAGCAACACATACAGCTCGGTTTGGGACACTCTCTTATCCCAAGATACACTGGAAATCAGATTAGGTTAGGAAAGTGCCCTGAATTCTGTCTCTGTCCAGCTTTTAGTGTTTCTGAGCATGCAGCTATCTTAAGCCAAAGTGCTGTTGTATAATAGATGCTATCAGTTTTCACTGGATTACAATGATCTTGTAATCAATGGTCATTTGTGCAGAGTCGTGACCAATCCCACCTGTCATCTAGCACCTTTGTTCTCTGGTCAAAGGGCAGCTTGTGCAGCCCACAAGGGGAACCCTGGGATACCAGTGACGGCAGAAGAGGCCATCAGAGACGGGGAGGTCAGCTGTGTTTGTGGAAGAGCCCTGGGATGGGATGACAGCTCTTGGCAACAGCATTTTTTTTTTTTACCTCTGCTGCAGGTCTGACGTCGAGTCCCTGAAGAGGGAGCTGCAGGTGCTTTCAGAGCAGTATTCCCAGAAGTGCCTGGAGATTGGGGGCCTTGTGCAGAAGGCAGAAGAGCAGGAGCTTATGCTGCAGCACTGCCAACAGGAGGGAAAGGAGTTGCTGCGGCAAAACCAGGCGAGTGGCTTTCTGCGTAGACAGGAGTGGGGGACCTTTGGACCGCCAGATGTTGCTGAACTACAACTTCCATCAGACCTAGCAGTTGCTGGGGATGATGGGAATTATTGCTCAGCAACATTGGAAAGGCCAGAGGTTTCCCACACCTGATCCAAGGGTGGGAATTGGGAAGAAGAAAGTTGGTGTGGAAGAGAATATCTTCTTCATCTTCATCATTATTTACCTTCACCGCGAGAAGCGAAGTTACAGGGAACCAGGCAGAGTGCCTTCTCAGTAGTGGCACCCGCCCTGTGGAACGCCCTCCCACCAGATGTCAAGGAAATAAACTACTATCTGACTTTTAGAAGACATCTGAAGGCAGTCCTGTTTAGGGAATTTTATTAATGTCTGATGTTTTATTGTATTTTAAATATTTTGTTGGAAGCTGTTGGGAAAACCCAGCCAGATGGGTGGGGTATAAATGATAAATTATAATAACGATGGTGATTTTCATTAATTTCATTACTGTATTTTCATTAATTGCATTTATTAATTGCTTTATATGAAAGGGTATCAAAGCAACTGCACAATATAAAATATAAACAGATAAAATCAATTAATTAAAAGCCAAAAGAAAAAAGCCCTAAAATGGGCATCCAGCAACATGAGGAAGACTGTCACCACACAAAAATATGAGTGCTGCAGTAGAAGCTAACTTCATTCCCAAAGGCCTGGGATGATGATGATACATTTTTTTTGCTTCCAATAAAATATAGACACAATAAAACATCAAACATTAAATAATTTCCCTATACAAAAATAACTAACCAACCCCTTAGTCTGGCACCTAAAAACTGACAATGATAGTACTAGGCAAGTTTCCCTGGGTAGAGTGTTCCACAAATATTGGTGGGAAGACCACCAAAAAGGCACAATTTTTTGTGGCCATTCTCTGCCCTTCCCTTAGATGAGACACACGGAAAAGGGCCTCTGATGACTATCCACAGGATCTGGGCTCATTCATGTGGGGAGGGGCAGTCCTTGAGGTTTTAGGGTCCTAAGGCTTTATAGGTCAAAACCAGCACTTTGGGTGGAGACCAGAAACAAATTGGTAGCCATGATAGGCTTACAGCGATGACCTAAAATTCCTATTGAGCTGCTGGTGGTGGTTCATGCTACTGACTGGTGTTGGCAACAGCTGTGATTATGATGATGGCCAATTCATAGGATTCTTGTGCAGGGGGCATATTTTAAAGCTGGAGGCATTTAGGATTTGACCATTTCCATTGAGGATCCCTGGAAAGACAGGCTTTGTAAGATGCCAAGTATCTGCCTGTTTAAGAGCAACAGATAAATGAAGCCTGACTCTTCTGCTCCTTGTCCCCAGGAGTTACAGAGGCGCCTGTCGGAGGAAATTGGGCAACTACGAGCCTTCATTGCAGCCCAAGGCTCACGTGATGGTGCTTCACACAACAACGAGAGGAACTCTTGTGAGCTGGAGGTAAGGACTCTTGTTTCTTTTTATAACCTGGTTCAATGCCCATTGTGTGCCAAGTGTCTCAGATATGAAATGCTGCTTATATCTGAGAGCTTGCTGCTTTCAAAGTGTCAGGAGAAGAGTAATCAGTTTGGAAAGGAGTAGATATCAAAGGCTGGAAAGGGGAAACGTTTGTGCAGTTGCCTGTGAGAACTGTGCTTGGAATGCTTGTAAAGCAGATAAAACACAGAGTACAGCAACTAAGGAGAGTGATTTTGATATGGAGGACAGTGGATATTGTCTGACTTTGTGTGAGTGACCCTTGGCTTTGGGCTTCCTGAGTAATCTTAGGGCAGCCCAGTCCGTAAAAAGATGGCGGTTGTGAGCACTGTAAAGACGGTGAAGCTTTTCATACTCAAGCAATGCCATGATGAAGTAGCAAAGAGTTATATGTTTTATTTATAAAAACATTTATATACCACATCATTAAAAAAATCAAAGCAGTTTGCAATAGGAAAGCTGCCGTAGGCTGTGAAGTAGTTATTTGAAGAAGCTTGTGATGAGGCCCAATTGTTGTTGCTCAAGATGGATGACTTGCTGAATGTAGCTGCACTCTTAGACGACCACTTGGCCCATTCATGAAAATGTGTGTGTGTGTGTGTTCTGATCTTCTGCTTCGTACCAGAAGCCATTTTGCAAATATGCTATATGGGACACTTGAGCAACCTAGCTATTGTTGCTTATTCTCCCAAGTGGATTAGGAAACCTATTTTACCTGTGCCCTCAGCAAGTTTTCAACTCATTTCCTTACCTCTCCCCTTCTGCTCTTCTCTTGCAGGTGCTGCTGCGAGTGAAAGAGAACGAACTTCTGTACCTGAAGCAAGAAATCCGGTGTCTTAGGGATGAACTCCAAATGATGCAAAAGGTAGATTCCTAGGAGCAAGTCAGGTTCGCTCGTCAGCAGGGAAAAGGCAGAGCCCTTCCTTTGCTCAAGTCCTGCAGGCAGGGCCAGGGTTAGTTGTATTCTGTACGCTGACTTCTGTGTGGTGTCATTTGGTACCCTGATGCTGATGTCACTGTGCGATTCCCACCTGCAACATCAATCTGCCCTGTAGAGCATCTGCTTTCATGCAGAAAGTTCCAGGTTCAATTCTTGGCATCTTCAAGGAGGGCTGGAAGAGTCCCATTTGAAATTTTGGAGATGCACTGCCACTCAGAACAGACACTACTAAGCTAGATGGACCCATGGTCTGGCTTGGTATAAGGCAGCTTCTTAAGTTAGGTCAGAGTAAGTCTCCCCTGCACTCATTTCCTTGCTTCCATCCTTTCTGGACCATCGAGGGCCAGAGGAAGCTGAAGGCATAGACTTTGGGAAAATGGGAAAGAACGGCAGATCTTCAGAAGAATAGCCCTGCTGGACCAGACATCGGCCCATCTTCTCACAGTGGTTAACCAGATGGTAGGCAGGGCCAGAGGCAAAAAGTAGGTAGAGCAACGGAGGAGATTTTCAACTCTGAACAGTAGGCTGTGTTCCTGCCATGTACATGTCAGAGGTTTATACAGGGAGAAACACGCGCTTACATCCTGGCAAGCAAAAAGCATTATCACATTTCAAGGACACGTTCCAGCCAGGCCAAAAGCATTTGAATGCAGAGCTGGGTAAAGAGCACTTGAGTGGAAGGTGTTTCCTGGGGAAAGTATTGAGGGCCACATTTGGCCCTCAGGTCTGAGGTCCCCTGCCCCTGTTCCAAATCTTCTACTTCTGTTGATCAGCTAATGAGACTGTTGCAGAGGACAGCACAGACAGATGTTGTTGAACTCCATCTCCCATTATCCCTGTTGGTTAGCCTTGCTAGCTGGGGGCTGGAGTCTGAGCAACATCTGGTGAGCCACAGGTTCCACATCTCTGGTGTGTAGACTGCAGGAGATCCTGGAGAATAGGATTTGAACTGAGTCTCAACTCTGGGTTGGATACCAGTTATCAGTGTGTGGATTCCTTTTGCCCTGCAGGATAAGAGGTTTGCCTCGGGGAAATACCAGGATGTCTACATGGAGCTGAACCACATCAAACAGCGGTCAGAGCGAGAGATTGAGCAGCTGAAGGAACACCTGCGCCTGGCCATGGCAGCCCTGCAAGAGAAGGAGATGCTGCACAACAGTATCGGCAAGTAGACGAGAGCAGCTGTCAGGCCTGGAAAGAGAACGTCGGGTATAGCTATGAATGAGCAAGGATGCAGAGGCAGGGACAGGATTTGAGAGGCCACCTTTGCTTCCAGCCCCGGGGATGGCACTTATATTGGACATGGCATTTCTGACTTCTGCTTGTCATTGATCAAAACTAGTCTTAACATAAAACAATGTGAAGCTATTCCTTCCAGAATAGTGTTTTAGGGGCTGCTATTTTCTTGCCTCCATTCTCATGCGTGGGTGTAGGTGGAGCATGTGGCAGCACACATGCTAGAGGTGAGTAGGGTGGTTCATACCCCAAAATGGATGGGGCCATTCCTTTTTTCTCTCCCCCTTTTCCATGTTGCCCAAAGGCTCCAGGGGAAGGGACAAATTTCACTTGCCACAGGTCTGAATTGCCAACTTTCCCTGTATTTTTGAAGCTAGGCCTAGAACAGCAGGCTGCCCTCCCCGCATAAGCTCAGAATGGGCCTGTAGAATTCTTCTGGTGACCCAAGTATCTAAAAATACCAACATTAAGATGTGAACACTTCCTTTGTTCTCGGCAGGAAGAGTAGCACAATGTTTTCCCCTCTCTCATTTTCCTTTGGACTCCAACTGCTATCAGCCCCAGCCAACATGCATGGATGATGGGAGCTGTATTCCACAGTGCTATCTCTGCTCTACAGGATCTACTGTACTGGCTTGAATATAAGCCACATTTCCCCCCCCCCCCAAATTCCGATTGTGAAAAGTTTAAGTGCGGCTTGTATTCACGACCTTACGGTATCGCTGCTGAAACAGCTGCCCACAGGGTCGTGGGGGCCCAAGCCCCACCCCCACCAGGCGCTGGCTTGGGGAGGTAGTGCCAGGTGGGTGCACAGCGCGCTCAGAAGTGAGTGCCAGCCGCCGCCACCCCCACCCCCCCATTCATGGCGGTAGAGCCAGAAGGCGGGCCGCACCCGCAAATAAGCCTTGAATTTTAAAGGTGTGGCTTATTTGCACGTGCGTCTTGTATTCAGGCCAATATGGTAAATATCCTGAAACAGTTATATAGGCCTGAATTCAGGCCTGTGCTTCCTTAAAATGGTTCTGGGACTAAAAAAAGTTTATAAACAAGAACTGTTAAACCTGTGGTATGATGACTGCCATCTCCTAAGACTTGCACATTTTGGTACGTTTCATGTGTAAGTCAATATCCCTAACTTTGTCTGTTTGCTCCATAGGTTAGTCAGCTTTGTGTACCTTGCTTTGGAGGACAAAGCTGTATCCTAGCAACCAGCATCCCCCCTCCAGGAAATGGACCAAGCCTCCATCAGACTATCCATCACATGCACCTACATAACTCGGCGTGTTTGGGGCTGGATCCTACTACTTGCACCTTCTTTGGGATTTTATACATGAAAATATATTTTATATGGGGGTGGGGTGTTATATTTTAAAATCCTGTATTACGTTTTTAACCAGCAGTTGACAAGAGAAGTGAGCCAGAGATTCTCCCCAGCCTTCTTTTAGTCACAACAGAATCCTTGTTCCAGGTCCTTGAATATATCTGAAACCACACATGACCTCTTGCTTCCAATTCTCTTCCAAGCAAAGAGACAAAATTTACACATGTTCCAAGTTTATGGCAAGTCTCCTTGGACGGACAGTGTTGATCCACAGTGATCCATGTTTTGAGATGCACTGTGCCAGGAGGAGGAGGATATTCTTCAGATGAAACTGGTTTTGTTCCGAGAATATGGGTTTGTTTGTTTTTTGTTTGGGACCAGCCGTTTGTTTTCACGTACTAAAAGCAAAGGCAGTTGTTTCCTCCCTTATGCCGATGAAACGTCTATGCATCCTACTGCAAAGTCAGCACCGACCACATTCCAGAAGCTAGTCTTCCACCTGTGTGTTCCTGTGGGGAGGGATGTCACTGCTAATGTCGCCAGAGCCAAATGATGAAGGTGGCTGAATTTTCTTTCTTTCTGCACAATTATAAACTAACTTAATAAAAATCCTCAAATACCAAAGATGGTGTTGCTTTTTGGCGTGGGCAAAAGAAGTTAACATGAATTCTTTACAGTTAACTTAAGCCCTGGTAAATATTCAACTTCTGCATTCGCAGAAGAGCGATGTCTACTTCTCTGGTATCGTCATAATTGGCACTTATCTGTAGCTTGTTTGACTGTTAAGTATATATTGTAAAGCAAGAAACAATAGTTTTTGCAGATCCATCTATGCATTTATAAACCTCGCAAGCACTAGTCTTGAGATTTCCCCCACCCAAGGCTATCATCATAGACCCAGAAAGGACCACAGCAGTCCTTATGGTGCTCATTTAATTTTATTTCTTAATTAGTTTCCTGGTTTTCTTCCATTGTGGAACCCAAGGTGACGTAAATGTGGTTCTGAGTTCACAAAAATTATTCATCAATCTGGATGTTGAGCACAGTGAGTTGGTTTGTGAGAAACAGCTGGCTTGACATTAAAGTTACATATAATGCATCCATTGGCCCAAAGTTAATCATTGGAAGCAGCATGGCTATGAGAGTGGTCACAAAAAGCACCAGTACTTCAGAATTTACCCAGATCATCTTAGCTTCAATAATATGGTAACCTCATGCCTCACCCATGGCCTTCGTTGCATTATGACAAAAGTCCTGAAGGAGGTTGTGGGGGACCTCTGGCCTGTCAGAGGCTGCAGTTTGGCCCACATCAGTTTTTCTGAAACCATGCTCACCTGTCAATCACCCCAGTGGGCTGGTGACATTAACAGTAGATCCTTGCAGAAAGCGGGATTGAACCCCCACTGCTCAGCTGATGGGTGACAGGGTTCAATTCTGCTTGGTTGTCATTTCCCACTTGCCATCATTGACAGGTGAATGGGGCCATCTACCTGCCAGTCACCCGCCAGATGATTGACAGGTGGAGCATCTGCAGGGGGTAAAATAAAGATAGACAAAACTGGGGATGGGTATCTTCAGTACCTGGTAATGAGGTAACTCGCAAAGGAAATGCCATTCTTGTCTAGCGTGGCAGAAAGCTAGTGCCCTGCATTTATGTTTTTTAAAATAAGTCATACACCATTGCTTATCTCCACCTCTTGCCTTAGTAATAAGATTTGTGATGGGGCTAGGCATTAAAATCCTGAGTTTTAAAATAGAATTATCTTAAATATGAATCGCTATTAGTAATTGTCACAGGTTTGTATGTAAACCTACTGCTTAAAATTCCCTTTTCAATCGAAGTTTCTTTTTAAGAATGCAAATTTGTTCTTCAAAATGGCTGTCAGTGCAGTCTTAGGCATGCCTACTCGGAAGTAAGAAACTGAGCTCAACAGCCTTTCTAACGCATGTAGTAGAACAACAGCCCATTAAAAAGCCGTTTCCGATCTTATTTCTGTCACCGAGGTGCGCTCCAAAAAACGTCTGATGCATCGGGGGAGATACGAGAGGAAGCCACTAGTTCTGTGGCAAACCACAATAAGGGAAGTATAATACCTACCGCGAGAAATCAAAAAGAAAACCACTGTAGTGGCTTCGATCAGCGGTTACAACAAAGGCAGCGAAATCTTGCTTACGGTTGAGGAGAACAAAATCTGCAAAAAAAAAAATTGTTATATTGTGTGTGCGCGTAATGTGGAGAGCAGGAAGGGGCACTCCTTGCACAGTGCAAGAAGGCGAGTTCTCGACAGGCGCCGTGCATTGGCCAGCCAGCGGCTGCTTACGGCAATCCTATCCCGTCGCATTTTTGAGAGCTCTACATTTGCTGCTGCCCATCAGAGGGCACCCAGCAGCGTGCAGACTACATTTCCCACAAGCCACGGCTCGGGCATCCTACGGTGGCCCAGAGCGACGCGAGCTTTCGCCTCGGCTGTACCCTCTTTAAGAATTAATCAGCTGACTGATGAGAGGCTCTTCAAAGCAGCTATGACTACTGTCAACAGAGGGCTGTCAATGGGCTATTGTGCGCGGGGCTGCTTCTTCCATGGTCCTTTTTCAGGATCATTCTCAACTCTTCACTAAACACTCGCCCAGCCCTCATAAAGCCACTTCCATGAGAACAATTTTCTCAGCCCACAATTTTTTTTTAAAAGCGCGATGTCACCTTTTGTCGTTGTCATTATTTCACTAAAAACACTCCATCTTTGCCTTTTTCGAAAAACACCTATTGCAGTTTTGCCTTTTTACTCTATCTGCTGCATCGATAACCTTGTTCCTACAGAAAAATCCACGCCCCCCCCCCTAAATATTGGTTAGCGGGGCATGTAGAATTTACATTAATGCAAACCTCTCCCCTGTTAACAACGTTTCTGATACGTTATCAGCAAGTCAAGAGGAAAGACACCTTAAAAAGAGTTTCAAAACAGCACGTTATCTACCCGCCGCTCCATCCTCGCACCCAAGTGTTAACTCTCTTAACTTAGATGCAAAAACTTATATATACAGTTTATATACATGCACTCATCAGGATAGTGGTAAAGGGTGGAGGCTACTTGAAGGAAGACGATCCCGGAACTCTGTATCTTGGCAAAAAAGCCCCACACCCTTATCCAGACCGGGAATCCAAACAATGGAAAGGGGCTAGATGTGTGCGGACGGGTCTCCCCGACCGTCCCCTGCTATCATTTCACTTTGGAACTCCCTAAGCAACTTAACCGTGTTTAGTGGTGGGTTAACACTACCACGCAAGTCTGTAGCTCTCCCTCACTGAGCAGAATCATATCCGGACACAAGACTCCTTTTGAAATATTTAAATTAGTGTTTGCACTTATTCCAAGTAGACAAACATCAGTCCGATTGCTTTTGGAGGAAGAACTCTACTAGATAAAAACACTAGAAAAGATACGAGCATTTCAAAGATATTGACGTTTATTCGCCTGCCACAGCCATAGAACTGCAATCCCCATGATCATTTTTAAATAAAGCTAAAGGCAAAGCGCACATTTAAAAGCCTTAAATTGAGCTGCGATGGGGTTGGGGGGTGATCCTATGAGGATGGGGGGAGGTGGAGACAGAGGTACCAAAGTGCCCGATTATATATATACATATATTTGTTGCTAGTGTGCTCTCCGTGTTGCTAGGATCCCAGGTTGTTTTTATAATTCTTAAAAAGTATTCTAGAGGTGCTTTTTACTTTCCCACCCCGGAGTTACTCAATACTACAAGCCGTCAGATTGCAGCTCCGCATCTTCAATTTTGCATCCACAACGCTTTTAATTAATATCTTTATTAAGGAAGAAAAAAATCTGAAGAGGGGAGATGGGGAAAAAACAACCTCAGTTCTTCCAGCAAGATGGCGATGGCACGTACATTTAATCTCCTAACAACAGTTAAGCACTCCCACAGGACTGGCAAATTAGGGTTAACACATTTAAAGAAACTGCTCTGCACCCCAATTCGTCACCTACCTTTCCCCCCTCCCCGATAACTTTTGTCGAGAAAGTATTTTTAAGTGATAGGATCGACTCCACCTTGAAAATCCAAGGAGGAACAAAACAGCCTATGTAAATCTCGATAACATTTTTGTGGGGGTTCAAAGTGATCCGGGGGCGGGGGGACAGGTGTAGTGCACGAATAGGGGGGAGTTTCTGAAAAGGCGCCGGCCCTAGGTTGACTAAGATATGGGGGCTTCGCGTCCCCCCTCCCCAATCCTTTCCTATATAGGCATACTTGTTATTATTTAGAAAACCACTGCGGCCAGTGAAATACTTTTTGGGGGAACAAGAGTTAGCGAGGCAAACTCCCCCTCCGTCCCTTTCTACCCCTTAGGTCAAGCAAGGCATGCCTGTGCCCCCCACCCTGGCCACAGACCCCCAAGTCCAAGCAGGGGGCTGCCAGGTGCTCCTTGGGGGAGGGGATGGCTGCAAACTTCCCATCCGACAAAAAGGAAAGTTTTCGCAGCGCTAGGGCTTCGGGGAGGGGGCGTCTGGAGGAGGGGGTCCACGGGATGGGGGGCAAGGGTCCCCCTAAAGACCCCCCACCCTTGGGGGAGTCACTCCTCCCCCCTCCCCGGCCAGGTCTGAGCTGAGCCTCGCCTGGCTCGGGGCTCCCTGTGTTAGTTGGGGTCTGCTCCCGGGGCCCCTGCGCGGCTCTCGGGGCGCTCAGAGGGCCGGGACGGGGGTCCCCCGGTGGCTCAGGGGTGCCCCTTGGTCCTCGCCTTTCCCCCTGCCGGGGCTCCCCTCGGCTGCTGGGCTATGGGGGCGCAAAGGGGAAATGTCGCCGCGCCCCACTCGCACCCAGCGCCGTTTGGGGCGCCCTGAGGAGGCGCGGGACGGCGGGAGAGCGAGCCGGCGGCGGGGCCCAAGAGCTCAAGGACCGGAGCAGCCGGCGGCCGCGGTGCGGGGCCCAGGAGGCGCCGGGGGACGCGGGAAAAAGCCGCTTTAGGCGGCGGAAGAAACACAGATGTCAGCGGCGCGGCGCCATTCGGGGCCTGAACAGGCAGCCAGCAGCCCTGTCCTCACCGCGGTCCGCGCCTGAGCGCTAAATACCCGGATGCGCCGGCTGCTGCCTAGAGAGCCAGACGCAGAGCGGGAGGCACAGGCAGCAGCGGCGGCGGCGGCGGAGGAAGGAGGTGTCCAGTGGCGCCCGGGAGAGAGAAGCGGGGAAAGAGGGGGGCGAGCAGGGCCTGGGCCGCTGGACAGAGCTACGCCAGCGAGGGCTGACCGTGGCCGCTTGCCCGCGGAAGAAGCTGGTCAGGTGCACAGCAGAAGCCTGAGTCGGGAGCTCCTTAAGTTTCCGTGGGGGGCATTCGCTGGGACGGCTGCCCAGACCACACCCCGCCCGCAGGAGCCTTAAGGGGGGCGACAGCCACACTCGCGCGTGTTGCTTTAAGCCACGAGGAGACTCTTTGAGGGGGGTGAAAAGTGTTGCTCCCCTCATCAACAAGGGAGGAGTCCCACGTGCACCCGTGGCAGAGGCGAAGAGCCAGTTTTCCTGAAGGGAAACTTCCAAAGCGAGGATGACCGAGAACTCGTCCACGGCACCTGCTGCCAAGCCCAAGCGGGCCAAGGCCGCCAAGAAGTCGACGGATCACCCCAAGTACTCGGACATGATAGTGGCCGCCATCCAAGCCGAAAAGAGCCGAGCTGGCTCCTCGCGCCAGTCCATCCAGAAATACATCAAGAGCCACTACAAAGTGGGGGAGAACGCCGACTCCCAGATCAAGTTGTCCATCAAGAGGTTGGTGACGACAGGTGTTCTCAAGCAGACAAAAGGCGTCGGTGCCTCGGGGTCCTTCCGCCTGGCCAAGGGGGATGAGCCCAAGAAAGCGCCCGTGAAGAAGGCCAAGAAGGAAGTCAAGAAGGCCGCAACACCCAAGAAAGCAGCCAAGCCCAAGAAGGCTGCTGCCAAGTCGCCGGCCAAGAAGCCCAAACCTGCGCCCAAAAAAGCCAAAAAGAAGCCAGCGCCTGCTCCAAAGAAAGCCAAGAAGCCAAAGACTGTCAAGGCTAAGCCAGTGAAGGCGTCAAAGCCTAAAAAGGCAAAAGCGTCGAAACCCAAAGCAAAGTCCAGTGCAAAGAAGTCGGCCAAGAAAAAGTGAAGTGCAAGCTTGGGACCTTCTTTCTTGGACTTTCTTCTTGACCTCTACTCTGTAAATAGATTCCTTCTTTGTTCTCTACTCCTTTCTATTGCAGCTTTATAAAAGACTGAACTATTCTGCCTATAATGCTTTCAATCGATAGCTTTTTTAAATGACACTCATCAATAAGAAAGTCCCCCCTTTTTTTGGTTTGAATTCCCCCCCCCAACTAGAATTTTTAAAATAGATTTCTGTGTTCATTTTTCTTCTCCTCCCTCTTAAAGGTATGCAATACTTGTTTGTGTTTTGAGCATGAGGGAAGACCAGGTCAGATAAGGGAATATTTTAGTGTTCCTATTGCTTGGAGATGATTTTTAGAAATATTTGAATTAAGAAAGGGACTTGCACTGGATGACTTTCTTAGCCAAGGCCCTCAAATGGTGGGATTAAGAAAAGTAACTAATAGTGGAAGCCACCTAAAATGGAATAGGGTAACTTCATTTTTTACAGAACTTCAAAATTTCATGGTGGATAAGATTCTAATGTAACTGCATACATGTAGTATGATGTCTTTCTAGCCCTGGGATGGACTGAGATAAGCTTTTCACTGCTCTTTCAAGGGGGAGGACTGTGCTGTTGTCTGGAGTGGGTGGTAGAGTTGGAGACAAGGAATTAAAATGAATCGGGGGGGGGGGAGATTCTCTATTTAAAATCATGATAGTTTGACCACAACAAAGTGGGGATAGAGTGAAAATTTAATTTCCTGTCTCTTTCCAAACAAGTCTGACCACTGTCTTGGTCCCTGCCAACTTCCAGGTGTTAACAGAAGCTCCATTCTTCCCAACCCTTCAGTGCCTATCCACAGCTTTTTGTGTTTAAAGTCTTGTGTCTGCAGGGCATCCTACACCTCCAGCAATCTTTATTTTTTCAACTGTGGATCTTGAATGGGGGAGGGAGGGAAGAATGAATGTAGAGGGGGCAGACTTGTTATTGAGGTAACTTTATAAAGCTGCGTTACCATTGCTTAGGTTTGGGATTGGGGTTTTTCCCCATGAGGAGGGGGAATGGAAAGGATAATTTTCAGTACTCCCATTTTTATTTTAAAAAGATATGCTTGTTTAAACAACGGAAGATTCTCATAGGACTGATAGCTGATTGTCCATTTTATTTTGTATGTGTAATTTTGTGCAAGAAGGATTTAGCTGTCTTTGTAATTTTAGAGTTAAAAATAAAATGTAAACAGCATAATGGCTTAGGTTTCCCACGGTGTACTGTCTTTTGCAATACAGCTATATAAAACAACATTGAAAATTCAGGCTCAGCTGTACATTCTCAAAATGGGACCATGCGTGGTTGATTCTGTAAAGTTTGAAGGGGGGAGAGTTCTGCATCAGTGAAAGTGCAATGGAAGGAAACAAACTTCTGTTGGTGTCTAAACTATGGGAACACTTTCTTGGGTTATTGTGAAGAATCTGGATGAATGGAAAGTTTCACCATGAAAACCTCCACATAATTAGCCACTAGGTGGCAGCCTAGCAAGGCATGATCTCACTTTACAATGGAAAAAAGGCAGTTAAGAAATAGTTGTGCGTTTCACAAGGAAAAGGCCAACCAATTTGCAAGTAGGTTCCCTAGTCCTATGCAAACTTATCCACAATATGTGGCAAGCATGTTTCAGCAAATGCAGTGATTAAGTGCTATGGAATGTAAATGTATTTGTGAGCGCAATAGACACGTGCATGAAAACACAATTGTCAATTTCAGTTCTACTTTTTCATTTTTTCAATCTTAAATTCTCCACATTTCTGCAGCAGTTTGGTGGTGGTGTTGTTTTTAAAAAAAAACTCATGAAAAGCCACCAGCATTTTTAATTTCTCCTAATCACATTTTTGTATTCAGCTTTAACCAATGTACACTTTTCTTTTTTGCAATGAATTGGTCATATGCAATTTTGTATGTTACTTCCATGGATATGTTCATTTTTATCCACACTTTCCCCTAATATATGCATTTTTGCAAACAGAACTACATTACAAAATTCAGATAAGTATGAATTTTGAAGGATGGCTGTATTTCAGTTCTTGTATCATTTTGTAAAGTGTCAGTTCAGTAGATTACACTTTTAACGTTAAAGGAATTGAATTTCTCTCCCCTCCCTACCCAACTTTGCTCCTTGAGGTGTGTCCATTATGTGTTTAAAACAGTGCTTCATTCTAAAGTCCACATGGCAAATACACTTCCCATCCAAACACTGGTTTGCCACTATGTGGTGTTCTTATACTTGCCCACTTCACTGAAGATAATTGTGGGGGAGGGGAGCAGTTACTTTTCTGTTGCATAGTAACACAGTGAGATGCCCCAAGGCCCATGCTGGTCTACAATTACTGTTTCGAGTAAGAATAAAGGACAGCATACATGGGAATGCAGGATCCCTTGAAATGCCCGTGAAGTTCTATGAAATTAAAATCAATGAAATATGTGTGGCATGCTTATAGATGGAAATTTTAGGTGGGAAAGGGACTTCTCTGCTGATCACCATATTACCACTTCCCCCATGTAAAACTAGGTCCTATCCAAATTCAGAATTTTGGTCCATTTAACTTTGGCTGTCTACACATTACTGGCTTAAACTGCAGCTAAACTGTTACTTCAATTGAGATTGAAGCTGGTTTGTGGGGAAAGGCATCTAAAGGTACTTGATTTTAACAAATTACAGGTTACATGTGGATTGTGGTTAATGCTGTGCGTACACCATTTCTCCAATCGGTGATGGGAGCACTGGATGCTCAGTAAACTGGTGTACATAGCCTTAGTATTGTCTACCCTGACCAATACAGACTTGTCAAGTTTTCATAAAGGGGTCTTTTCCCATCCCTAGTTGGAGAGGCTGAGAACTAAATCTTGAGACCTTCAACATGCAGAGTTCTCCACACTGATATCCTACATGCAGGGTTAGGAGCTTCATGTGGTTTCCAATGTGGGGTCCCATGCAGGACCCACCCTGTGGAATATGTTGGATGCTGATGTGTGTCTGCATATTGTGTAGTGCATCCATGACATTCTTGTAATGCACATTTCCTCATCTGCTTGTGATGCAGATCAGGTACATCCATGTAAAACCACTGCCTCAGGCCAGTGCGCTTGTTAACTGCATTTTGCTAGTCTTTGTAGTGCACTGTTATGTGCAACATCAGGGCCAATGGGTGCTGATCATGGTGCAAGTTTTGTGCAACACTCACATGACTTCACCCTCATAAAAATGCCATCCCATGCTATTTTCTGTTCATTCCACATTTTCTCCAGAAAATTTGATAAGTGAAAACAACCAAGGAAATGATAAATCTGTATTGAATTGTGAGTAGGTGTATGGGGCACTGTTTTGATGAGGCTGACGTGCAGACACTGAACAAAATTTGCATGTATGAACAGCTCTGAGTCCACACTATACTGCCATGTTGAAGGTCCCAGTGTCACCAAGCAGAATGCAAGCCTGCGGACAGAACACAAAAGATAGTTTCAATTTGGGGCTCTATTCCGATAATGTTCTTGGTGTCATTTTATAAGTTGAGTTTCGAAAGTTGGGTGCCCAGCCTGTGCCTGGAAAAGGCACAAGAAACCCTACTCTATGACAAGGAAGAAACTGCAGGCAGCTGTCTCTCCTGTAACAAGTGTTTATGGCTAGGGCAGCCAGAGACAGACAAAGTGAGCAGATTCTGGCTGAGTAGATAGATAGCTTGTAGCACAGGTTGGGTTGGGTAGTGGGTAAAGCTCAGGGTAAGCCAGTGTGGAATATAAAAGAAAGCTTTGTTCTAAAGCACAGCTGGTAGCTGTGGAAAACAGATGATCCAAAAAGAAAATTCAGTATATATATCTCTGATGAAGAATTCTGTTGCCTCTCCCCCAGCTCTCTGCCCAAATCCTAATCCAGTTTGAGATTTTTGAGATTTCCAATGCTTGCATTTTCAACACAAATCTATGGCTTAACTAGTAAAGGCCACTGCTTACTCTAAATATACAGAGATTGGATTGGTTTCAGTTTGTGCTGCTACCTTTTATAATGAGTTATTAATCCATTATTTCATTGTCTAGTAACATAATTTTGTGAGCAAAATCCAGAGTGACAGTGGTGGTGGTGTTACTATTAAAATGTTTTTTGCCTTCATGCAAGCTCCTAGGTTGACTTACAGATGCACACTTAAAACAGAATTTAAACAATTAAAACCTATAAAGAGTATATTAAAAGTAGCAAAGGTTTATAAGGAACTGCAATTATTATTTTTTAATGAACGGGGATAAATTGGATTTAGGCTGCAGTCTTAACCCTACTCACTTGGGACTGAACCCCATTAAATCCAATAGGACTTACCTCTGAGCAGATGTGGTTAGGATTGCATTGCAAATTAAACCACTGCAATACTTTGCCAGCACATTGCACACATTTATACAAACAACATCCACTTAGGTGTGATGCCGGAATCTTCTGGGAATAGTCGCAGACGAGGACTCAGACTCTCTGAGCACTTTTAAAAGAATGAAGAAGGAAAGAGGCAAGCAAATGTGAGGTTGTGTAACTACAGAGGAGGGAAACACATCTCTCTGCCAATGCTTCTGTGAAAGGTGGGAGAACAAACAGCTAGATCATTCATTATCAAATTTTAAAGATGGGAAGAAGGTGCTGAAGATCCCAGGCTAAGCTTCAAGTCAGTTGACGCCATAAATTTCTTCCAGACATACAAATTTTATAAAATTAGGGAAAATTTTTCATTGCCCTGCCACGGATGCCAATCATATCAATGATTCAGTACTCTGTCACCAACAACATTCACCTCTCGCATTGTTCTGATCATGTGACACACTTTCTTAAATCCCTGCACTGACTTTCTGCCTGTTCCTGCATCCAACACAAGTTCCTTGTCCTTCTCGTCAAAGCCATCTATGTCCTCCTTGCTTCTCTCTCTGCTTTTATGTTCCAATAAATCCCTGCCCTGTGGTCTTCACTTCTCCAGCCCTCCTCCTCCACATTGACCACCAGCCACAGCTTTCCAGCACACTTCAAAGACTGCTTTTTGTCCCTTACTGACCCAAGTGCCTCCTTTGATTAGCTTTTTTTAAAAATGTAAGCTCCTTGTGGCAGGGACCTGTCCATCCACTGAAGCTGAATACTGAAAGATTCAGGACAAAACAGACAGAGGAAAGGCACATAGTCAAACTATGGAGAAAGCTCCCACAAGATGATGTGATGACCACCAATTTGGGTGTCTTTAAAAGAGGATTAGACAAATTCATGGAGGATAAGGCTATCAATGGCTACTACCCATGTTGGCTATGTTCTCCCTCTACTGTCAAAGGCAGTATGCCTCTGCCTGCCAATTGCGAGGAATCACAAGTGGAGAGAGTGCTCTTGCACTCAGGTCCTGCTTGGGAGCACCCTTGGGGTATCAAGTTGCCCTCTCTACGGACAGGATGCTGAAATAAATGGGCCTTTGGTCTCATCCTGCAGAGCTCTTCTTATATACTTATGCTCTGCACTTTCTTAAGCACTAATGCATGTGTCATGAGTGCACACACACCCCTATTATTTTATGTGCTGAACTAGGCACTTCAGTTTCTATGGAACCCACATCTGAAAGCATCAAACTTGTCCACCAAATCTCCCTGTCCTCCTTATACTGTAGTTCTCATTTATTTCTATCCAACCCTCCAAGCTCAGGGTTTCTTCCTTCCCATTTCACCTTCTCAACCACTTGTGGTAGGTTAGGCGGAGAGATAATGATGACCAATATTTCTAAGCAAATTTTTGTCACTGAACAGGAATGTGAACCTTTCCATATGCACATAGTCTAGCCTAACTGTGGATATAGAATCATAGAATCATAGAATCATAGAATCATAGAGTTGGAAGAGACCACAAGGGCCATCGAGTCCAACCCCCTGCCAAGCAGGAAACACCATCAGAGCACTCCTGACATATGGTTGTCAAGCCTCTGCTTAAAGACCTCCAAAGTAGGAGACTCCACCACACTCCTTGGCAGCAAATTCCACTGTCGAACAGCTCTTCCTGTCAGGAAGTCCTTCCTAATGTTTAGGTGGAATCTTCTTTCTTGTAGTTTGGATCCATTGCTCCGTGTCCGCTTCTCTGGAGCAGCAGAAAACAACCTTTCTCCCTCCTCTATGTGACATCCTTTTATATATTTGAACATGGCTATCATATCACCCCTTAACCTCCTCTTCTCCAGGCTAAACATGCCCAGCTCCCTTAGCCATTCCTCATAAGGCATCGTTTCCAGGCCTTTGACCATTTTGGTTGCCCCCCTCTGGACACGTTCCAGTTTGTCAGTGTCCTTCTTGAATTGTGGTGCCCAGAATATCTGAAGGTGGGGCCAGCAGTGCAACCCGGCTTCCAGTAATCTCTCTTTCCATGGGAGGAAATTCCCCTTTTAGAAGTGCATTGTTTCATTAAAATTAATTCATAATGAATGGACACAGTAGAAATCAAATGCACTCTAACCTAGAAGTATACATATTATATTTTAATATATAGGTTGGTAATAGGTGGAGGAACAGCTTAAACATTCCAACAAACAGCTAAAGCCTACTGCCCCAGAACAGAGCCTCAGATCTCTCCCTCTCTAGCTTATTTTCTTTTTCACAGACCTAAAGCACGTCATCCTTAGCTAGGGTGCAGGTGGCAGGGGGTCAGAAAGACATATGCCCCTTTCAGGACCTTCCTGGTGTTTCCTAGCCAAGCCAAACCCATGTAAGCAGCCCTCTTAGCTCCATGAAATCTCTCCGGTCGAAACCTCCAATCTTAGCCACGCTCTTATTGTCCCCCATCCAGCTATTCATTTATTTTAAAATTTTAGATCCGGTTTAAAAAAAAAAAAAAGAGCGTGGGAGGCGGTAATAAGCATTTGTCTTCTGCACACAAAACGGTCCCGACCCGGATCCATGCCTGCGGTTCGCATACGGGGGAAATGTCCCATGGAAGCGAATGACAATCCTCCCCCAAGTATAAATTGAAGCAGGGTGTGGAGCTGATAGATAAGGGTGGAGAAAAGGGTTAGTCCGAATACACCACCGTAAGGTCCCGCTCCACTGGAAGCTTGCGTTAAAAATCATGGAAACTTACCAAAAAAAAAGCAAAGCCGTAAAAGTCATATCCACGAAGCTGAGCGCATCCTGCAATTGGCCCCTCTTCCCGCAGCCCGCGTCTTCTTCTCTGCCCCTTTAAATGAGCTGCGCCGCCCATTGGTCGTGCTTCCGCGGAGGCCTGATTGGCTGGCTCGGCCTACGCCTCCAGCGACCTGCCTCTCGCCTCTTCTTCTTCTTCTTCCTCCTCTCTTTCGCTTTGCACGCGGAGCTCGGCGATGTGGTGGTGCAGGCACCTCTTGAGGACCCCGCTTCCTCCGGGCCTGGGCAGGCCCTCCCGGGCCCAGTCTGCCCTGGCGCAGCTGCAGCAGGTGCTGGAGGGGGAGCTCGAGGGCATCCGCGGCGCGGGCACCTGGAAGGACGAGAGGGTGATCACCTCGAGGCAAGGACCGCGCATCCAGGTGGAAGGCAGCCGCGGAGGTAGGTGGGGTGGTGGGCAGGCGGGAAGGCATCCTGCTGGAGGCAAAATCCCTGGGCGGGGACTTGGATAGGAGAAAGAGAGCTTCGGCTGGAGTTGCCTTATTATTATATTAAATTAATGAATTGAATTTTGCCAGTCGCTTTATCATGCCCAGGGCAACCTAAAGCGACTTAACAACCAAAACAGACAGACAATAAACCCTAAATACAGTGCTTTTTCCTCTAAAAAAAGTTTTGTTTTGTTTTGTTTTTCATAATATTTTTATTCACTTTCCAATACAAAATTATACAGTCCATACAACTTAGTTACATCCCATTTCTCCTTGTTGACTTCCCTCAACCCATCTGATATTCCTTCGTTTCCTTACTTTCTCCACATTTCTAAAATTATAATTACAAAACATGTTCAAGGATACTCTCATTTTCCTACTCATAATGAAATACTGCCCCTCAATGAGGCCAAACTTAAATTTGCAAAATGTTTAGGGGTATGCTTCCCCCCAGAAAAAAGCACTGCCTGCATAGATACATTAAAACCAAGAGGAAAGAGATTAAAACATTGCACTCACTTCTAAAAGGCAACAGGTAGTTAAAGGCCTGGTTACGGAGGAAAGTTTTTGCCTTAGGCAAATAGGATTCCTTTTGACAGCTCCAAGAGAACATGGCCGCCTTTCTTCCCCCTTCCATCAGGGTTCCTTGGCCTGTTAAACTTGTTGAACCTAGGTGCTGGTTATAAGGAAAAGCATCATGGCTCCTATTACCCTCAGCAATGTACTTTATCTAGTGAGTGCTGCAGTTCCACTGAGCTATGCAGAACGAAAAGTATATTTGCAAACAGGTGTTGGCTAATAGCCTGCTCACAAACAAAAAGGAGGAAGGAAAAACTGACACAGGGCCTGAATGCTGTGGATTAAGCTTGTTTCTGTTTTGCTATTCATCTGCCTTGTGAAACTGATGGATCAGCTGGATCCAACCTTTTAAACAATACACTCATCCCCTACAACTACCTCTTTTCCTGTGCCCCAATCCATGTTTTCACACTCTTCGGGCACTGTAAAAGCCCTCCCTTCCATCAGTATGAGTTACCATTCTCTAACTTCAGCCACGGCTAGACTAATAACACTGAACTGAATTTTTTCCCCCAAACGTAAAGCGATTTCCTTAAAACTGACTTGATATGAAAACTAATCATGTCTGTAATAGCCTATTATATAGATTACTAAGTATTATTTATTCTTACAAAATGAGCCACAATTGTGAGAATATATATTGTTGTAATTGATATAGCCAGTAGAAACTTAGCATATGTTTGATGGAACATTCCTTAACTGGACTGTTTCCATAGTTCTGATCCTGTGCTCAGTACTCTTGGTGTGTTTGTTTTAGCTCTTTAGCTCATGGAGGCTTGATTAGTTGACCTGGTTCCAAGTAGTGTTGTTAAACAAATGGAGAGAGAGTGTGTGTTTTAGTTCTGCTTTTCTTACCAATTGCCAGATCTTTTTGTGTAAACTCCAGAATTTCGACTTATTGCCTAATGTCTTTTGAGTTGAGCTGTCATTTTTGAGAAAAAGCTGTATCCTTTCCATTTAATTCATCAGGGATGAGGACTCTGTGGCCCTCCCAATGTGGTTTGACACAGTTTGCACCACCCTAATAAGGAAGATTAGTCATGGTGGCTGGAGTTGATGACTGTCCAACAACATCTGGAGGCCACAGATACTTGACCTGTGTTTGAACTATGTAGCTGCTGCACATACAAACTGGGGTGGGGGGAACTTTGTGGAGCTCTGCTTTGAACTGTAATTTCTCATGAATCAAATTCTCCTCCTCCAAAGATTTCAAGCAGCCAGTTCTTTCAAGTTATCTGTACATTTCAAGTGGCTAAAAATACAGTGCGTTACATAAGCGCAAATTCTCAGCATCAAAAATGGGCTAGAAAGTTTGATTTGGGATTTTTAACTTTAAATTCCTAGCATTTCAAGTGGGCATAGTGCTTCGTCACAAAGTAGGCATTTAATATCCTCTGTTTTACAAACATGTCCAAAGCTACCAGTAAATTGTTTGTTTTGTTTAATAAAATTTGCTGCTTGATTTGTAATAAAATCTCTCTCCCTAGCCAGCCAGCCAGCCAGCCAACCCTCTCCACCCGAAATTTCCGTAGGCTGGGTAAGATAGGGTGGACATGGCATATGAGTATTGCAACAGCAGTGACTTCTTTTCTCATTTCCCTCTACAGAAGCATTATGCTATGAACACCACCTGACCTCTAGCTCCAACTATAGGGAAGAGACTATAACTGGGTGCAGTCTTCTCTAACCAGGTGCCTTCTGTATATTTTGGACTACAACTCCCATCTGCCCAAGAAGGAATAGTGAATGGTGAGAGATGATGGGAGTTGTAGTGCAAAATATCTGGGTATCGCCAGGTGGCGGGTGGGGGGGGAGGCCGGCTTGATGGGGGAACTCATGGTTTGCATGTAGAAGGCTCCAGTTTCAGCCCCCACCATCTCCAGTTAAAGGGATCAGATAGTGGGTGGTAGAGAAAACACTTGCTGGAGATCCTAAAGAGCATCACTGAAGACAGTAGAGAGCTAAATAGCCTGGCGTGGTCCAAGGTGACTTCCTATGTTCCTAGAATCAATGTGAGAAATGTGCAACTACTTAAGAAGATGAATAAGGTAAGAGTGTGTGTGCATCGCTCGTTTGTTTCAATCTTCTTCTCGTTGTTGCAGATATCCTGAATTTTTGTGCCAACAATTACCTAGGATTGTCCAGCCATCCCAAGGTGATCCGTTCTGGACTGGAGGCCCTGGAGAAGTATGGAGCTGGCCTCAGTTCCGTCCGCTTCATCTGTGGAACACAAGTAGGGATGAGCAGGAGTGTTGCAAAGACCTAACCATATTTGCAGTGCAAGCGTCTGAAAATGCCACTGGCCTGCTTCAAGTAATTGCTTTGAGGGCAAGCTTCTTGATTAAAACTGCTATTGTTTTAGCAATTAAGGAAAAGCTTTGGCTGCATTGATGCTTTTTTATTAATTCACAAGCATCTGTAATCCAAGGACTTTGCATTTTTTTTGGGGGGGGAGGGAGAAGGAAATTCAAAGTTCTGCATGAAGAAAACAATGAAAGTGTGTAGCAGTAATGATGCAGAATAAGCATATTTACATGTATTTGCATGCTATGCATAATTTTACACTTCTTATGGTTGTGGGAAGAAGCAGTAAGAAGAAACCACACAGGGCACCCTGTCTCCACCCCATAGCTGACTATTTGATATTATCAGATGTTACCCACACACTCTCAACATGTACAGGCTAGAAACATCACTTTAAGGGAAAAGATTCCCACGATGCGCAAGTTAACAATTTCTGCCCCTAGGCAGCTACACAGCCCCACCTAAAACTATCCCCATAGAATGACGATGCAGCTCCTCTCAGGGGAATTTTCTCATGTGTCTCAGAAGTGGCCCTGAACAACAAAAGACATCTTTCTAAGGCTTCAGTGCACCTTCATTGATGAAGAACCTGTCATCATACATAGGAATCAGCCTTTGAATTGAGTGCAGACACATACACCTTCATCACCCACTCCCCAAGAAAAAATAATAATGGGAAGGATCACTGTACAGGCCTATCCACCACCACACACACAGAGCTGCCAAACTTATCGGTACAGTGGTACCTCTGGTTATGTACTTAATTCATTCCGGAGGTTCGTTCTTAACCTGAAACTGTTCTTAACCTGAAGCACCACTTTAGCTAATGGGGGCTGCTGTGCTGCCACTGCGCAATTTCTGTTCTCATCCTGAAACAAAGTTCTTAACCCGAGGTATTATTTCTGGGTTAGCGGAGTCTGTAACCTGAAGCATCTGTAACCTGAAGCGTATGTAACCCGAGGTACCACTGTATATCAATTTGCCAATATACCACCTCGGGGGAAATGAATTTATATGTTAAATTTCATAGCTGGAAGCGGTATGTCTCTGCTTCCCATTTGCTGGGAAGCGCAAGTAGAGAGAGTGCTGTTGCGTTCAGGTCCTTCTTGCTGTCTCCCCATAGGCATCTGTTTGACCATTGGGGGAACAGGATGCTGGAATAAATGTGCTTTTGGCCTGATCCAGCACGACTCTCCTTATGGTGGTATTTCCACAGTCATCAAGATGTTTCTGGCAAGAAAGCTGGGCCTGTTTTGGATGGTGGGAAGTAATAGCCTTTCCCATATGCCTGCTTCAGTCAAGGTAGATCCTACAGAATAAAAGGTATAGTCATGTAGATGTTTCAGTGCTGGGCCCTGGGGGCAAGCAGACTGGCTAAGGAGGACTGGAGTACAGTGGTACCTTGGTTGTTGAACTTAATCCATTCCGGGAGTCCATTCGACTCCCAGAACCATTCAAAAACCAAGGCGTGGCTTCCAATTGGCTGCAGGAGTTTCCTACACTTAATCAGAAGCCATGTTGGTTGTTTGGCTTCCAAAAAACATTTGCAAACCTGAACACACACTTCCAGGTTTGTGGCGTTCAGGAGCCGATTTGTTCAGGAGCCAAGCCGTTCAACAACCAAGGTACTTCTACAAATCTTAGCAGGGATGGAACCCTGGAACAAAAGAGGATCCCAATTTAACTTTCAGTGTTTATAAATAAGTGATCTAGAATGTCTGGCTATAGCATTAATGATGACAATAATATATAATGTATTAAATTTGTTAGTTGCTTTATGAGGAAAAGAACATGTCTCAAAGCAACATAACAGGATAACCATTAGAATCTTCTGTGCTTTCTCATTAGAATATACACAAGGATCTGGAGGAGAAGATTGCCCGTTTCCATCAGAGAGAAGACACCATTCTCTACGCCAGCTGCTTTGATGCCAATGCTGGGATCTTTGAGGTTCATAGCACTTTGTGTGTTGGGTGTTGGTGGTTGGGGGGTGGTCAGTGGAAAGCATCAAAATCCCAGAGCAACTCTCTTTGTGACAGATTTCTGGAGGGGTAGCCATGTTAATATGTTGCACCAACAGGGAACTAAGAATCTCACGGCACCTAGAAACTAAGCAACTTTATTATAAGCATAAGTTTTTGTGGACTAAGGTTTACTTCATAATATGCATGGTTATCTTCAGTTGGCAGACATGCATAGCCACATACTGGGAGGTGTGTGTGTGTCAATGAGAACAAAAGGAAAGAGCGTGCAATACACATAGTTCACGACAATTTTGTTAAAGTGGACTTGGGGAAGTTATGGCTCTTCAGATTCTGCTGGGCTACAGATCCCAATATCCCTGACCATTAGCCACACTGGGTGGAGTAACATCTGGGCCACAGGTTAGCAACCCCTGTGTTAAACTTCTATGTATCCAAAAAATCACACAGAGCATTCACAATGGCCATAATGGATAACACAAGCGTCACAACATAGTTATTTTATTTATTAGTTTATATACCACCCTTTTCTTCGAAGGGGCTCAAGGTAGTGTACATGGTTCTTGTCCTCCCCATTTCATCCTCACATCACCCCTGTGAGGGAGGTTAGGCTAAGAGATGGTGACTGGCCCAAGATCACCCAGTGAGCTTCATGCATGGGTGGGGATTCAAACCCTGGTCTCCCAGGTCTAACCATTACACAACACTGGCTTAAGTTAGATATCCCTTGTATTGGGAAAGAAAAATGCCACAGGACCCTTGTGGGCATTTTTTAATAATATGTGGAGTAGCCTATTATTTTAGGGAAGTATGAAACATCAGTTAAGTGGTGTATCTTAAGCAGGTGCTTGCTGTAACTATTCCCTCTGCCTTCCGGCACCTACAGGCTCTACTGACCCCTGAAGATGCAATACTTTCAGATGAACTGAATCATGCCTCGATCATTGATGGGATCCGGCTGTGTAAAGCCAACAAATATCGCTACAAGCACATGGACATGCAGGACCTGGAAGCCAAGTTGCAGGATGCCCAAGTAAGTTGGTGCTGTGACTCCAAAGCAATGTCAGATTGCTGCTTTCCCAAGTGTCCACCTCCCCATGAGCAACTTTTCTTAGGTTCTTGCTTACTTGCTCTCCATTGACCACATCCCTACTTGCTCTCCAACACAGAAATACCGTTTGAGGATGGTGGCTACGGATGGTGCTTTCTCCATGGATGGTGACATTGCTCCCTTGCAGGAAATCTGTAGGCTTTCCCAGAAATACAAAGCCATTGTTTTTGTTGATGAATGTCATGCCACTGGATTTCTTGGGCCCAACGGACGGTAAAAAAAATCAAATTATTCTATTTTGTCGCATTCTTTGTTGCTGTCGTTTTTAGCAAAGAAAAATTATCGCAAGTGATTTCTAACTATATAATAAAATTGTAAGGATGTTGTCAAGGTGCAGTTTGCTGCAGCCATGTGAGCCGCAGCAAGGCAGCGAATAGCATGTGGGCAGCCCAGGCAGGCAGGTGAATGAACAGGTGGTCATGGCAAACCACAGAGGAACACCAGGACAGCATACTGATGCTGCTATTTTGGCCTCAGCAGGGTCAGAGACCGAGGAGGAGGGAAATGATCACAGAGCCAGATGGTTGCTGGAGAGTTGCCCCAGCCTGTCCTGCCTCTTGCTCTGTAGCTTACCTGTGCTGGGGTTTGAGTGACCTGTAAGGGTGGGTTTGGCAAGGCTGGCCAAGTGTAAAGGGAGGGGGGTTGGTCAAGCATAGGGAGCGGGAAGGGAGGTTGGCAAACGAAGTGAGCAAGGGTAGCAGCCCTGAGAATAATTAGTCAGGATTAATTTTGTGCTGCTTTTTAGCCCCCAAAGTGGCACACCAGTGAAAATACAGTATCAAACACACTATATAAAACCCAGCGTTGCATTATAAGATGATAGTGACAATGATAATAATGACTTAAAATAGCAGAATATAAAGCAGACTCTGGGGCGAGAACAAAAGACCAATGGGATGGTTGAAGAAGAGTGATATCTTTTATGCCCTGGCTAAGTTAGCTCATAGCAGTAAAACAGGAAGCTTAATAAAGCACACTGTACTTTTTTATGGCTTTTATGAAACCCCCATTAACTGGCCTATGTTGTGGACCTCCTTGTAATCTTGTGATGTAAGGGCTGTATACAAATTGGATAAATAATAATATTAATGGAAAGAGGGCAAAAAATCAGAAAGGGGATTGCTTTGTCTTCAGTTTGAACTCAAGATCATGGTTTGCTGTTCTGTAACAAACCACAGTCTGTAAGCAAACAACAAACCATGGTTTAATCCTGGCTAGCAGTTCGGGCTTCTTAGAAGGGAAACAAACCAGCTGTGGAGTCTGTTCCATTAGAGTGAATGGGGCACTGTCACACCAACCTGCCTTACTATTTAGGTAGGTTAGGCTAAGAGTTGGTGACTGGCCTACATTTATATTCATAGCTGTTTCCCAGATGATGTGCAGGCCGTCACAGCATTTCCAGTTGCTGGGGATGATGGGAGTTGTAGTCCAGCAGCACCTGGAGGAGAAAGCTTCCCCAGCTCTGGCACAGACGAATGGGAGAATTCTGAAGCCTAAGCTAATAACAGTTATTTTCTCCTTGCAGGGGCACTGACGAACTCTTGGGAGTGATGGACCAAGTCACTATAATCAACTCCACACTTGGGAAGGCGCTTGGGGGAGCAGCAGGTGCAGTTGTTAACCTGTAGTACCCTAATTAGAAGTGTAGGGGAGAAAAATACATTTATTTATTTATTGTATTAATAACTTCTGCCCTGCTTGTCTTTCCAAACTCAGAACAGCTGACATCTTCTTCACCACCATCCATTTCCCAGAGCTCCCCCTGTTCATTATTCTTCCTCTCACTTCTCTTTCACAGAGATGATTTGAGAGGCAGGTTGGTTATGTCATCTTTGAGCCAAAGCTAGAGAGATTAGACACAAGGAACATCCTTGAATATGGGGGCAGGGAAAGGGAATAGAGTCAAGAGAAACCACTGAGTTGAAGGAAGCCGTTTCAAGTAAAAATTGGAGAGCAGCAAAGTCCCCAGCCCCCAATTCTGCCTTGACTTTGGCAGCACCTTATACCTTAAAGTGCAGATTGGGAAGCTCAGGCATTGGGGCAGAATGTGGCCCTCCAAGCTTCTCTGCCTGGCCCCTGGAACTCTTCGGAGGCAATGCCCCTCGTCTGGCCAGCCCCCTTCTCCGTAGACCACAGCCCTTACTGTCTCTGCTCTGTGCTCAAATGCTTTTGCCTGGCTGGAATATACCCTTGAACTGTGATAATGTATTTCACTTGCTTGGATGGAGAAGAGAGAGGTGTGTGTTTGTGTGTGTAGAAAACGTGTGTGTGTGTGTGTGTGTGTGTGTGTGTGTGTGTGGTTGGTTGCAATGCAGCCTGCTGTGTAAAGGTAAAAGTGCATCCTTGGCTCTGCCCACTTTCGTCCCTCTCCCTGCCCCTGCCTTAAAGGAAGAGTGGTTCATTTCTGAGCATCTGCCATTGACAAAATCCATTTTACGATCTAGAAGGGATTGCTCTAGAGCTGGTGTGAGGACCTATTGGCCCTCCCATCGTTGCTGAACGACAGCTCCCATCACCCCCAGCAAGCATGGCCGCAGCAGGGATGATGGCAGTTGTAGGCCAGCAACATCTGGAGGGTCAAAGGTTTCCCACACCTCCGTTGGGTAGAGCAGATGAGCACAACAAATGAGTGTCTCCCTCCGCCCCCTTGAAGAGCACAGTCATCTATGTCATCTATGGTGGCCCATTGGGGCCTTGAACTAACCTTGTCTTGCTTCTCTTTGCAGGTGGCTACACAACCGGCCCCAAAGCGCTCATTGACCTTCTGCGCCAACGTTCGCGCCCTTACCTCTTTTCCAATAGTTTGCCTCCTGCCGTGGTGGGCTGTGCCTCCAAGGCTCTGGATCTCCTCATGGAGAGCAATGCCATTGCACAGTCCATGGCTGCCAAGACCACACGGTAAGGGAGCCTGTCATTTATGTAGAGCATTTATACCCCACCTTTTGTTCAAATTGTCCTCAAGATGGTTTACAACCCACAGTGCTTCTTAGGATCCTCCATTTTCCTTCCTGGTTTTCCACCTTCTTTGGCCACTGAACATGCTGAACCCTCATTGGGCTTTTTTGGGGGGGAGTTTGCTCAGCTAGTCCCGTTCCCCCCGAAAGTACTATTTGTACTTTTGTACATCTTTTGGTTCCTCCAAATATTCTGTCGTCTTCCTTTCATTTGTCACTGGTCACATTTTGACTTAGAGCTGTCGGCACTCCACACACTTTATCAGAGGGTGTGATGTTTTCTGCTGTCAGAACAGTTTCTGTGTCAGAATGGAAGCAAAATAGTATACAGTCCCTTCCACAGACATAAATGGGAGAGGGAGGGAGTGCTCCGTAGAGGGGACAGGCAAAGCAGGTCCCAAGCTGAAGGCGTTCCTCTTCCTTGCAGTTTCCGAAGCAAGATGGCGGCAGCTGGATTCACCATTTCAGGGAATGACCACCCTATTTGCCCTGTGATGTTGGGCGATGCCCGGCTGGCGTCCTTGATGGCTGATGACATGCTGAAGAGAGGTAACCAATGTGGGACAGGGGATCCTTCACGTAGCTTATGATATCTTTGGGTGTTACTGCCTGAAAAGCCCTGGGATGGCTTTAAGAACTTTTGAGTTGGGAGGAATAACCCAGAGACTCTTCCAATTCTGCGCAGCAGGTAAGGGGAACTCCCAGGCAGCCTCTGAGGAGAAGGAGGAAAAGCTGATGAGCTAATTCTTGCTTTAAGACACTGAGTGCATCTTTATATATCAAGCATGAATTGTGTTTTGCATTTCAGAGCTAATAAAATTGGCTGGGCTGTTTTTTGTTTTGTTTTATATTGTGCATTATGCTATACTAACTAGCATTCTCAGCACTTCTTGCAAAATAGGTATTTAATAATACAGACCCTATTCCTAGTTAAGGCATGGCAATTCTGTCTTCAGATCCCTAACCTCCATGCTGTGTACCAGTTGCTTTACCATAGACACAGCATGGGACTCTTATTTAAACCTTCTTTGTGTTTCTCCTCCCTGTCTTGACTCTTGTGTTCCTGCATTTCTCTTAATGATTTGGCAGTGGCATTATCCCCGATCCCCTATACCAGTGGTCATGAACCATAATCTGCCTGCCAATATGTGTTGTTGCTGCTCCTGCTACTTTCATTTCAGAGACTGTTTTGAGAATGGGCCACATGTAGAGACTAGACCTCATGCCTCCAACCCATGTTGCTTCTTGCTCAGTTTCCCACTTTCTTCCTGTTCTGAGGGGTTACTCCAGAACAGGCAGAAATTCAATATACCCACTTGTGCCTCCACCCTGGGCGGAAGCTGGGATGAATGCCATTTGTCGAACTTTTTGCTTGTTGTACACTGTTAAGTATAAGAGGGGCATCATCAGGAAAAAGGTAGCAACCCTAGTGCTGACTGACAAGGACAGCATAAAGCTGCAGCATTGAATCAAATCTGTTTGATCCATTTTTTAAAAAAATAATAATCTGCCATCTGAAAATAAGCATATAAAAATACTAAGTAATTGCAATTTTCAAAAACTCCAGTTGGCCAGTCTTAAGAGGCATTTCTGCTTTTCTCTCACTTAAGTTCCTAAAACGATGTTTGCTACACATCCAAAAACATTATGGATAAGAACAGCCTGCTGGCATCCTGTTCTCACAGTGACCAACCAGCGCTCTCCCCTCCTGCAGATTCCTGCTCCTTGATTCAGTGCTACTTTCCCCCTTTTCAACCCAGATTTGCTCAGTCAAGTGACGTCCCTCCAGAGCTGCCTTTCTGCTTTGGTTTCAATCACACCTTAACAGCAGCAGAAGTCCCTCTAACCTGTCACAGAGCCACTCCTGCATCTTCCAACAGGAATTTCCCTGGCAGCTCTGTAGAGGGCAGCATTGTCTCCAGAAAACCATCCTGGAAGTTTGACACTGGTAAACACACACCCCTTACTGTACTCTTGGTCGCAATCCAGAGCTAGCCTAAGACAAGACCTGAGGTGCACCATCTGCCACACTGGAATAAATCTTGGGCAGTACTAAACAACTGTCTGCAACCCAAGAAGTGGTTGGCTAGTTCAGAGCAGTATAGCATTGTCACCTTGCCAACTGCCTATTTGGTCCTCCTGGGCTGTATGACAGCTAGGGTGATAGTCTGCAGTGCGAGAGGGTAGTGAAGGCAGCCAAACCAAGTCCTCTTACTTCTTAACTTTCCCTCTGCCACCAATAAATAAAGATATTTATTATATCTTTATTTTCTCTGACTCTGGGTGCATCCAACATGGTAAAACATCAAATATTAAAAACTTCCAATAATAATAATAATAATAATAATAATAATAATAGGGTTGGGGACCCTGGTGCAGTTTCTGAGCATGTGGAGATTTGCTATTCTCAGCGAAACACTAAAAACATAAATAAGAGATTCAGGGAGTGGGGATCCGTCACCTGCTTCCTGCAAGTTGCCTGGCAAGAAGCTTGCATGTGCTGTTGTACAGAAATATCTGCACAATGGAGATGGAATTTAACCAGTCCATTGATACAGTGTTGGGTTTTATCCCGAGTGATGCTTAACAATCCGCATCAAATGTTGTAGATTCTCTAGGTCAGCCTGGCAGTGAAGTTCATGAAATTGTGGAAGTTAGTCAAACGTGGCATGCCCCCATATGAGTTACAGGGATGGATGCTGATATTTTAATGCATTGTTTTCTTAAATTGTGTAATCTTATATTCTTGTGATATATTTGTTTATGCATTTTTGTGTGCTGCCTTGTGAAAGAGTTTTATTTATTAATCTCTTTGTTTATTATTTATTTTACTCGTTTATTAAAGAAACAAAACAAGGTCTTATGCAGTTGATCTGCTGCCTCTGCTACACTCATCTCTCTCCCGCCCCCCTTTCTCACCTGTCAGGCATCTACGTCATTGGATTCAGCTACCCCGTGGTGCCCAAGGGAAAAGCTCGCATCCGGGTGCAGATCTCGGCTGTTCACAGTGACGAGGATATTGATCGGTGTGTGGAGGCCTTTGTGGAAGTTGGCCGTAAGCATGGAGCCTTGCCTTGAATGGCTGAAGATTGTGAGCTGTAGGATGCCTTTCGAACCCTGAAACCTGCAGGTGGACCGTGCTGCTTTTCAGAGAGGTGGTAGTGGCTTTGAAAAGAGGCGTTGCTCACATCACTTTTGGTGCTCTGTTGCCAGACTCTAGAACCTGTGCATTCTACCTCTGCTTAAGGAGGACCGCAATGTGCCTGGAGGAGAGTAATAAAGGTGATACTGACCCTAGTCTGAAGGAAGCTTTTTGTTGGTACAACACATTTGCTGAAATAAATTTGCTCATGGAGAGACAGTGCTGGTACTTTTATCTTGTGCATCAATGATGCATATTTGCCTTTGTATATATCTTGATCTGCTGATATTTTCCCCTCCCCTGCCCTGAAATGACGCTAAAGGCAGGAATGGGTAATACAATGAAAAGAGTTTGCTTCGGACCAATTTCCGTAGTGTCAAAAGTCCACCTACTTGGGTAGCTTTGAAAGGCGATTACAAATTCATGGAGGAGGAACTTATTCACAGATATTAGTTATGATGACTATATACTCCCTCCAGAGTAAGAATTTAAGAAGAGGCTGCAGGATCAGGCCAGTGGCCCATCTAGTCCAGAATCCTCTTCTCATTGTGGCCAGCCAGGTGCTTGTGAGAAATCCTCAGGCAGGTCCTGAGCAGAAGAGCATCCCCATCTATCGTGGTTTCCAGCAGCTGCTGTTCAGCCCCTCCAACTCTGGAGGCTAGTAGCTATTGAGAGCCCATCTATCATGAATCTGTTCCTCTGCTAAAGCCATAAGAGGCAGTGTGGCTCCGAATACCAGTTGCAGGAGAACATAACTGGGGAGAGTGCTGTTTTCAGGTCCTGCTTCTCATGGGCATTTGGTTGTCTGATGTGGGACCCAGGATGCTAGACTAGAAGAAGAGGAGTTTGGATTTGATATCTCGCTTTATCACTACCCGAAGGAGTCTCAAAGCGGCTAACATTCTCCTTTCCCTTCCTCCCCCACAACAAACACTCTGTGAGGTGAGTGGGGCTGAGAGACTTCAGAGAAGTGTGACTAGCCCAAGGTCACCCAGCAGCTGCATGTGGAGGAGCAGGGAAGCAATCCCGTTTCACCAGATTACGAGTCCACTGCTCTTAACCACTACACCACTGGCTCACTAGATGGGCCTTTGGTCTGATGCAGCCAGGCTTTTTTTATGCCCTTAACTAGGCCCTGTAGCTGATTTTGTGCCTCATTTCTCCGGAGAGAACAGTCTGTCGTACTACCCAGTAGGCTCATCTCCAGGATCTAGAGCCACTGATCATAGTGGGACACACTCCTGATTAAACATTCCTTGGACTGCTTTATATGTGGGCCCAGCTACCACCTCCTTCCCTGTCCTAGTGCCCTCTTCTTTTTCTTTGCTGCACCTAGTACCTGACCGATTGCCCTAGATGACATGGTTTATTCTCTGATATTGTAGGATCCTGTGGCTGAGCTACACAAGCCTGGCGTTTGGTACTGGTTGCAGAAACTGAGGATTTCTGCTTCTTCTTTAAAGTTCTTTAAAGCATGGATTTTAGCCTTAGGGCTTCAAGGATAGCTTTGGGCAAGTGAAAGGAATACTGTACCTGACACAGTTTCAGAAGTCAGAACACGGCTCAGCAAGATTTCCAGGGGCTAGGAATGCCATTGTGAATGCCTTAAAGCGAGGCTGATGTTTGTATTCTATCTGAGTTTTCACACAATGTAAAATAGAACAGGGAAATGCTGGGGAAACAGAATTAACAACTGTGTAGCTGGACAGTTAGGCATGTGTGTGATTGCTACCAATGCAGTCCATACCTAATCTATGCACACTTTTGTGTGTGTATAGATGCAGCTCACTAGCTGACCATGGGCCAGTCACTTTCTCAGCATAACGTACCTTTCAGGATTGTTGAGATATAAATGGAGGATAGATGGCGGCTAACAGATTGAGGTTGAATCATGACAAGACAGAAGTGCTGTTTTGGGGGGACAGGGAGCAGGCGGGTGTTGGGGACTCCCTGGTCCTGCATGGGGTAACTGTGCCCCTGAAGGACCAGGTGCACGGCCTGGGAGTCATTTGGACTCACAGCTGTCCATGGAGGTGCAGGTCAATTCTGTGTCCAGGGCAGCTGTCTACCAGCTCCATCTGGTATGCAGGCTGAGACCTTACCTGCCCATAGACTGTCTTGCCAGAGTGGTGGTTATCTCCTGCTTGGACTACAGCAATGCGCTCTACGTGGGGCTACCTTTGAAGGTGACCTGGAAACTACAATTAATCCAGAATGCGGTAGCTAGACTGGTGACTGGGAGGGGCTGCCGAGAGCATGGTAACACCGGTCCTGAGAGATCTGCATTGGCTCCCAGTACATTTCCAAGCACAATTCAAAGTGTTGGTGCTGACCTTTAAAGCCCTAAATGGCCTCAGCCCAGTATACCTGAAGGAGCATCTCCACCCCCATCGTTCAGCCTGGACACCAAGATCTAGTGCTGAGAGCCTTCTGGCGGTTCCCTCATTGCGAAAAGTGAGGTTACAGGGAACCAGACAGAGGGCCTTCTCGGTAGTGGCGCCCACCCTGTGGAACACCCTCCCATCAGATGTCAAGGAAAGAAGATAGCTGCTTATCTTTAAAAGACATCTGAACGCAGCCCTGTTCAGGGAAGTTTTTAATATTTAATGCTGCATTGTTTTTAATACTCAATTGGGAGCTGTCCGGAGTGGCTGGGGAAACTCAGCCAGATGGGTGGGGTAATAATAATAATAATAATTAATAATTAATAATAATTTATTAAAAATATGGGGAGTTAGCAACGAGTTTCTTTGTTCTTTCTCCTGCCATGCATTGATGGACTAGCAAAAGGTGCCATCTTTACTTAAAGAAGAAGAAGAAGAAGAGTTTGGATTTGATATCCCGCCTTTCACTCCCTTTAAGAAGTCTCAAAGCGGCTAACATTCTCCTTTCCCTTCCTCCCCCACAACAAACACTCTGTGAGGTGAGTGGGGCTGAGAGAAGTGTGACTGGCCCAAGGTCACCCAGCAGCTGCATGTGGAGGAGCGGAGACGCGAACCCGGTTACCCAGATTACGAGACTACCGCTCTTAACCACTACACCACACTGGCTCTGCTTCAGCCGGCTCACTAGAGGGCATCCTTGTAACAATCCCAAATGAGTTGCTCTTGCATAAGGGAAGAACTGTCTCAAGAGGTCAATGATAATGCATCGTAAAAAACCCATCATTTTGATGTGTTCATCATGGTGCACTACAGAATGCTAAACAAAAAACAAACAAAAAACCCTCCATCAGCAATCTGGTTTTGTGATTCTACACTATAAACAAACTTTGGGAGAGGAACACAAGGGTGCTTTTTCTTTCTCTCCCAGCCCCCCTTGTATTTCGATTGCTGGATTAATTTCCCAGTCCAGAGATACTCATGCACAAGAACAGGCTGTGCACGTACATAAGACAGCATGTGTGGATCTCTGCATACTCATACTTCAAACAGGGAAGATGTTGACCTATGTGTGCCATGCAGCTTGCCGTGAGATAGCTGCTGCTCTCAGGATCATTGGAGTGGAGGACTGCCCTGTTTACAATGTTGAAGTGAAATTCAACGGCTTGCCTGCTCCATGCTTGTAAAGGGAATGGGAAGCAAGTGAAATGTCAGCTTATCTTTTGCCTCAAGCAGCAAAAAGTCTTGGGCTAGCCCTGGGTACAAAATTGGGTGTTTATTTTACAAGGGGAACCTGTTTCAGAAATGCTACTTCAGGAAAATCTAATTTGCCCTGGCAAACAATGTCTTGGTACTTCCAGCAAACCCCACTGCTGCTGTTCCCTTCCATTTCCTTACTGAAAACAAACCATATCGTTTCTGCCGTACCTCACAATCAGGTTTGCCCTTCAAGAAATTCAACAACTGTTGTTTTTGGGGGGTTGGTTAAATCACTCAAATAAAGGTTGCTCAGTTTCCAGTGATTCCGTTGGTTTCCAAAAGGATAGATGGCCCTTCTCCACTTTCTGCTTCCAAATATTTTATCTCTGTCCACCTTTTCTCTGCTCCCACCTCCCACATTTTTTGGCTGCCAAGTGCTGCACTGGCCTGCAGCAAGAGGCATGCTGGGAAAGAAAAAGGGCTGCAGTATCAAAAGATTTGGCAGAGGGGAAAGATGAATAATGCAATTGGTTTCGATCAAAATGTTCATGTTTATAAAAAGGTCATGGCTAGTTTCTGATTTGTCGGCATCCATGATGTACGGCAGGCTGCCGGTCTGCAGCTGAACCACACTGGGACAAAGGAAGATAGCTTCTAGATTACCAAGTCACATAATGCAGAGCTAGATGCACCAACTCTCTATAGTAACAAATAGTGGATCTTTCCCATCCTTACCTGATGGTGGTAGAGACTGCATGCAAAGAGGCCCAGGTTCAAAGCATGTTTTCTAGCACTGAACCACAGCCCTTCCTTTTAATGTAACCTGCAACATTCATATGCAGCATCTGTCTTGCCATCCATCACAATGCACTGCCAAAAGCAACGCACACACACACACACACCTTTTGTTGCTCCAGCCACAGCTTTTCTGCTACTCTGGTTCAGTCACTTTCAGATCCATCAGTGCATCCCAGGGCTGCAATTTCCTTAATTACTAAATTCCTGTCTCATTCCTGTCGCCGATGATTCCTGTTTTAGAGATTATGAGCCATCAATAGAGTTGCTCTCATCTGCAATTTCTCCTGTTGTAACATGGAAACAAATTGCAGCCTTGAAATTGCAAGGACAAAGGAGTTCAAGGTAGCAATACTTTAAAAGCATCGCTGTCCTGTTTATATTTCCAACATACCTGCTCTCCTCTAGCGGGCCTCCATTTAGAAATTGGTGCTCATTGTTTTACAAAATCCTGGGGCTTTTTTGATTAAAAAGGCTGCCTGAACCAGGCAAGGTAAACAATAGTTGTGCAAATCAGGACCTGACCTTACTTTCAGACTTGCTATCAATAGTAGGAAGAAGTTGAACCCAGGACTAGCACTCTGATCCCATACATCCACACCTAAATCAATACCCCCAGTCATCACTTCCAGCAGACAATGCTAAGAATTTCAGTTTGGTTTGGATTCTAAGACCTTAGAGGTTTCCTAGCATCCTCCCTTCACCAAACATCAGTTCCTAGGGCTCCCTCAGAAGACTACTGTTCCTGGGGGTCCCTGGGAAAATTATGAATCCTGGGAGTCCCAGGAAAAAAGGAACTGTTGAACAAGTTCAAGCCTGTAGTGTGGATATACTCAAATACAGAAGTACAGGAAGTATTCTGTTTGGGGAAGGTCACATTTTATCACTAAATAGCAGGTCCTTGAGTTGTCTTTTGTAATATTTCCCTGCACACATCTTTAAGAGAAGTTATGGGATGAAGGTACAAAATGCAGCAGAAGCCTTGCACTTGCTGAAACGTTCTAGGTCTGATCAATACTTGGATGGGGATTGCCTGGGGTTCTATTGAAGGTGGGATACAAATTTAATAACACTAAGGCAAGAGGCCCCTTCATGGATCACTGCCTTGCCGTGGCAAAGGGGCTTGAAGAACTCAGAGAAGCTATGAGCTATGCCGAGCAGGGCACCCAAGATGGACAGGTCATAGTGGAGAGTTTTGACCAAACGTGATCCACCTGGAGGAGGAACCGGCAAGCCACTCCAGTATCCCTGCCAAGAAAACTCCATGGACAAAGACAACAGGCATATAAAAGTTATGACGCTGGAAGATGAGCCCCTCAGGTCGGAAGGTGTCCAACATGCTACTGGGGAAGAGCGGGGGACAAGTACAAGTAGATCCAGAGCTGATGAAGCGGCTGGGCCAAAGCCGAAAGGACGCTCAGTTGTGGATATGCATGGAAGCGAAAGGAAAGTCCAATGCTGTAAAGAAAAATATTGCATAGGAACCTGGAATGTAAGAACCATGAACCTGGGTAAGTTGGATGTGGTCAAAAATGAGATGGCAAGAATAAATATTGACATCCTGGGCATCAGTGAACTAAAATGGACGGGAATGGGCGAATTCAGTTCGGATGACTATCATATCTACTACTGTGGGCAAGAAACCCGTAAAAGAAATGGAGTGGCCCTCATAGTCAACAAAAGAGTGGCGAAAGCTGTACTGGGATGCAATCTCAAAAATGATAGAATGATCTCTATACGAATCCAAGGCAGACCTTTTAACATCACAGTAATCCAAGTTTATGCACCAACTACTGGTGCTGAAGAAACTGAAATTGACCAATTCTATGAAGACTTACAAGACCTTATAGAAGTGACAACAAAGAAGGATGTTCTTCTCATTATAGGGGATTGGAATGCTAAAGTAGGGAATCAAGAGATAAAAGAAACAACTGGCAAGTTTGGCCTTGGAGATCAAAACGAAGCAGGGCAAAGACTAATAGAGTTCTGTCAAGAGAACAAGCTGGTCATCACAAACACACTTTTCCAACAACACAAGAGACGACTCTACACATGGACATCACCAGATGGGCAACATTGAAATCAGATTGATTATATTCTCTGCAGCCAAAGATGGAGAAGCTCTATACAGTCAGCAAAAACAAGACCTGGAGCTGACTGTGGCTCAGATCATCAGCTTCTTATAGCAAAATTCAAGCTTAAACTGAAGAAAGTAGGAAAAACCACTGGGCCGGTAAGATACAATCTAAACCAAATCCCTTATGAATATACAGTGGAAGTGAGGAACAGGTTTAAGGATTTAGATTTGCTGGACAGAGTGCCTGAAGAACTATGGGTGGAGGCTCGCAACATTATACAGGAGGCAGCAACTAAAACCATCCCAATGAAAAAGAAATGCAAAAAAGCAAAGTGGCTGTCCAACGAGGCCTTCCAAATAGCGGGGGAGAGAAGGCAAGCAAAATGCGAGGGAGATAGTGAAAGATACAGGAAATTGAATGCAGATTTCCAAAGAATAGCAAGGAGAGACAAGAAGGCCTTCTTAAATGAGGAAAACAACAGAATGGGAAGAACCAGAGATCTGTTCAAGAAAATCGGAAATATGAAAGGAACATTTCGTACAAAGATTACCATAATAAAGGACAAAAGTGGTAAGGACCTAACAGAAGCAGAAGACATCAAGAAGAGGTGGCAAGAATACACAGAGGAATAATACCAGAAAAATATGGGTGTCTTGTACACCCCACGTAGTGTGGTTGCTGACCTTGAGCCAGACATCCTGGAGAGTGAAGTCAAATGGGCCTTAGAAAACACTGCAAATAACAAGGCCAGTGGAAGTGATGGTATTCCAGCTGAACTATTTAAAATTTTAAAAGATGATGCTGTTAAGGTGCTACACTCAATATGCCAGCAAGTTTGGAAAACTCAGCAGTGGCCAGAGGATTGGAGAAGATCAGTCTACATCCCAATCCCAAAGAAGGGCAGTGCCAAAGAATGCTCCAACTACCGCACAATTGCACTCATTTCACACGCTAGCAAGGTTATGCTTAAAATTCTACAAGGAAGGCTCAAGCAGTATGTGGACCAAGAACTCCCAGAAGTGCAAGCTGGATTTAGAAGAGGCAGAGGAACCAGAGACCAAATTGCAAACATGCGCTGGATTATGGAGAAAGCTAGAGAGTTCCAGAAAGACATCTACTTCTGCTTCCTTGACTATACAAAAGCCTTTGACTGTGTCGACCACAGCAAACTATGGCAAGTTCTTAAAGAAATGGAAGTGCCTGATCACCTCACCTGTCTCCTGAGAAATCTCTATGTGGGACAAGAAGCTACAGTTAGAACTGGACATGGAACAACTGATTGGTTCAAAATTGGGAAAGGAGTACAACAAGGCTGTCTATTGTCTCCCTGCATATTTAACTTATATGCAGAATTCATCATGCGAAAGGCTGGGCTGGATGAATCCGAAGCCGGAATTAAGATTGCCGGAAGAAATATCAACAACCTCAGATATGCAGATGACACAACCTTGATGGCAGAAAGTGAGGAGGAATTAAAGAACCTTTTAATGAGGGTGAAAGAGGAGAGCGCAAAAAGTTGTCTAAAGCTCAACATAAAAAAACTAAGGCCACTGGTCCCATCACCTCCTGGCAAATAGAAGGGGAATAAATGGAGGCAGTAAGAGATTTTACTTTCTTGGGCTTCATGATCACTGCAGATGGTGACAGCAGTCACAAAATTAAAAGACGCCTGCTTCTTGGGAGAAAAGCAATGACAAACCTAGACAGCATCTTAAAAAGTAGAGACATCACCTTGCCAACAAAGGTCCGTATAATAAAAGCTATGGTTTTCCCAGTAGTGATGTATGGAAGTGAGAGCTGGACCATAAAGAAGGCTGATCGCTGAAGAATTTATGCTTTTGAATTATGGTGCTGGAGGAGACTCTTGAGAGTCCCATGGATTGCAAGAAGATCAAACCTATCCATTCTTAAGGAAATCAGCCCTGAGTGCTCACTGGAAGGACAGATCGTGAAGCTGAGGCTCCAGTACTTTGGCCACCTCATGAGAAGAGAAGACTCCCTGGAAAAGACCCTGATGTTGGGAAAGATGGAGGGCACAAGGAAAAGGGGACGACGGAGGATGAGATGATTGGATGGTGTTCTTGAAGCTACCAGCAAGAGTTTGACCAAACTGCAGGAGGCAGTGGAGGACAGAAGTGCCTGGCGTGCTCTGGTCCATGGGGTCACGAAGAGTCGGACACGACTAAACGACTAAACAACAACAAGGCAAGAGGTGCAAAGGGAGTAGAAATTGGGCGTTTTTGTAACTTGGAAGTTGCCAGGTGTGTATCCCAGAGTCTAGTGGGCTTCTTTGGAGGTTGCAAAATGAGTGTTGTGAGACCCATGCCCTATCTAGATTTAACTTACATATGCAGCCGTCTTCCATCCACTTTCTTAAATCAAGGATGAGGAAGTCCTCCAAATGTTGTTGACCTCCCAGTCAGCCCCAACAAGCACGGCTAATGGTAATGGATGATGGGACTTGGCGTTCAACATCTGGAAAGCCACAGGTTCCCCATGCCTGCCAAAAATGGATATTAAAAACTAATGGAGAGAAAAGTAAACTGCACAGCAACCCTTTAGAATCAAAGACCTAGGTCAAAGTCAACTAAACCAATATTTTCCCATCTTTATAGCTACCCAGCTAGATTATCATGGGGCACAATTCACTGGCATAAGTCTCATGGAAAACAGGAAGTGTAGAAAACCCACCTTACTAAATTATGTTCAAGCAAAACTGCAACCCTCTACACCCAACAGCATAGCAATTGCTCTGGCCCAGATAAAAATTAAATGAGGCTAAGTATCCCAAACACTTATTAAAACCATTTATTTCTCCACAAAAAAACACACAAAACAGGTTTCACCAACAGTGATGATGAGCACAATTCCTTGACTTTCCAAAGTACATTGCCTCCCAGGAGGTCAATGGTGAAATGCTTTCCATTTCTGCTGTCAGTTTGTCATCACGCCTGTCAGTCCACAAAAGATGTTGGCCGTCTCTGCTTCCCACGAGATACCACTGCCTTGACTTCCTTTCCTGAAAGACGGCAGCAATACCCCAAAGTCTAGTTTTCTTTGCTTGCTGTAAACATCTCACTGAGACGCAGTCTTTAATATCTTCACTGCTTTCTGGCGTCTCTTGCTACCGTTACCCTCTGGTTCAGAGACCCATTGAGACTATGGGTGACCACCAGCTCTGCAGATTTCAACTCATCAGCAAACGGCAGCAAACTCCTTGAGAAATCCGTAGCATGGCAATGCGAAACCCACATCACCTTGTCATCAGCAGGAACACTTGCACGTAGCCACCACAGGGTAAGGGACTTGCCTCCAAGTGTATTGCTGTGAGGACTTCCCCGGCCTCAGCATGTGGTCTTTCCTTGCCCAGCAGTGCCACGCTAGGAGTTTGATCTGGGTGACTTGGGCAGGCTGGCAAGTCATGCCTGGAGGCCAAGAACACCCAACGCGAGTCTGGTTGTAGTCCGTATGGCGTACCCAGCGTAGCCAGAAGATGGGTCCCATGTCCACCCAGGAAAAGGTCAGGCAGCAGGTAGCACTATCTACAAGCCACTGATGGAAGCGGTGGAGGAGGGTTTTGCTCAGGCTGAGGGAGATCCCATCCACAACAGGCAGCAGCTAGGAAAGATCTAAACCCTTTGCCTGCTGCAGAAGCTTCTTCCTAAAGCGTGCTGTACACTTGCCCAAGTCCTGGCTAAGGACGCCCACTTCTTTTAGGCTTGTGTTGATACTCGGGGGTCCTTGAGAGACATCCAGAAGGGGTTGTAGAAAGAGCCCAGCAGTTTCATCAGCCGTGTGGCACGCAGGAGCTTGGGCTTGGGCAAATAGCGGTTGTAGTCATCCAGGGAGAGGGAGAGGCTGTAGGGCCTCGCCTGAGCACCCAGCTCGCTCCAGATGAAATGGACGTCAGGGTTGTGCTGCTCGCCGATCCTATCAGGAAGCAGGGGAGCCTCTCCAAGGGGAAAGTCTCTTTCCTGAGAGGAGGAAATTGCTCTGGTTCTCTGGCACCAGGGCTCCAGAAGCAGGAGACAGACGAACCAAGCTTTGACACCCATGCCTGCCGCAGAGCCTTCAAGACTTGTGTGCCTCTCAGCTGCAGCAAACAAAGTATGCGGGATGCGTCTCTCAACCCACCCCCTTTTTAAATCAGCAGATCCTTTGGGCTAAGAACCTCCTAGCTTCCCTTTCTCCCTGCTACAGACTTTGATATCAGATTGCACTGTTGCTCCCAGACACAAACAATTATAAAGATGAAAAGAAACCAAGAAGGGGGCTTTTAAAATATTTTTTTACCATGAGCAGAGGCCAATAATGAATATCTAGAGTGAGTGTCTATCTGGGCCCTATGCTTTTCTATGTTATGCTATTGTCTACCTTAGGCCTTCTCCAGATCATAGAATTGGAGAGTTGGAAGGGAACCAAATGGTCTATTCCAACCGCCTGCAATGCAGGAATCACAGCTAAAGAATCCCTGACAGATGGCCATCCAACCTTTGTTTAAAATCTCAAACTCAGCATCTTATTAAGAGTTCATCCTGGTTTGCCTGCACAAAGCTTACATGGAGGTTAGATTATGTCCAATTCTTCTGGAGCATTTGTTCTGATTTGCTTGTGGGGAGATTATGTGGCAGTGAGCATTCATCCTGCAGCCATCCTGGGTTGCTTATGTAGTCAATGATTTGTTCATCACACAGTGCAATTCTCTCACTTCCCTAACTGCAAAACAAGTTGTTGAACTGTGGGGTTGAAGCCAGGGGCATTGTTTGGGGGTGGTCCAAACCAGAGCAGCACATGTCTCTGTTTCCCACTCTGTTTCCGCTCACATACACCACAGCTCTGGCTATTGTTGTTCTGCCTAAAAGCCAGGGTGGCTTGCCTTCCATTGCAGAGGGTTAGACTCCTTCTAACCCTACAATTCTATGATTCTGTGACTTAGCTGCTGCGATCTAGTTCATTCTTTGAGATGCTAATAAGGCCATTTCAGTGGCCAGATAAAACCATTACCGTAACAAAGGAACCAGTTTGGCAGGTTCCACAGCTGCTTCAACTAGATTCCAACTCTTACTGGATATAGGATCACAGGTCTGGAAGGGATCCAAGGATATCATTCAAACTGACCTCCCAAAATATAACTTACATAACTAATTCCCGGTACATAAAATATATAAGTTACCTAATTTTACCACAGCAGATTGTTGTTGTTTAGTCATTTAGTCGTGTCCAATTCTTCATGACCCCATGGACCAGAGCATGCCAGGCACTCTTGTCTTCCACTGCCTCCCGCAGTTTGATCAAACTCATGCTGGTAGCTTCGAGAACACCATCCAACCATCTCATCCTCTGTTGTCCCCTTCTCCTTGTGCCCTCCATCTTTCCCAACATCAGGGTCTTTTCCAGGGAGTCTTCTCTTCTCATGAGGTGGCCAAAGTATTGGAGCCTCAGCTTCACGATCTGTCCTTCCAGTGATTTCCTTAAGAATGGATAGGTTTGATCTTCTTGCAGTCCATGGGACTTTCAAGACCATAATTCAAAAACATCAATTCTTTGGCGATCAGCCTTCTTTATGGTCCAGCTCTCACTTCCATACATCACTACTGGGAAAACCATAGCTTTAACTATACAGACCTTTGTCGCAAGGTGATATCTCTGCTTTTTAAGATACTGTCTAGGTTTGTCATTGCTTTTCTCCCAAGAAGCAGGTGTCTTTTAATTTTGTGACTGCTGTTCCCATCTGCAGTGATCATGGAGCCCAAGAAAGTAAAATCACTCACTGCCTCCATTTATTCCCCTTCTATTTGCCAGGAGGTGATGGGACCAGTGGCCTTAGTTTTTTTATGTTGAGCTTTAGACAACTTTTTACGCTCTCCTCTTTCACCCTCATTAAAAGGTTCTTTAATTCCTCCTCACTTTCTGCCATCAAGGTTGTGTCATCTGCATATCTGAGGTTGTTGATATTTCTTCCGGCAATCTTAATTCTGGCTTGGGATTCATCCAGCCCAGCCTTTCGCATGATGAATTCTGCATATAAGTTAAATAAGCAGGGAGACAATATACAGCCTACCACAGCAGATACATAGATGAAAAACAAAGTTTTTGGCAGAAGATGAAATACAGCAGAATGGGAATAGTGCTGCGTGTGACAAATACAGGGCAGAACGGAAAACAAGGCCTCCTTACATCCCTAGTCTGGAGTCTTAAGTAGCTAGTAATGCCCTTGGTTGAAGCTTAGAACTGAGAAGAGTATTCTGCATCTCTGAATTTTCAAGTAAAACAAGTTTCCAGTAAACATTCTCCACCATCCCAGCTCCCAAGCATAATAAATTGCACTTCTCCAGCCCACTCAGGAAAGCTGGATTCCATTTAAACCTCTTGTGCAGGGCCAACCAAATACATTTTGCCACCTAAGGACACTTTCCCCTTTTCATGTACAAAAGCTGATCAGATTGACAGCAGTTGGATCTTATTTTGACACTGGCAATGGGAGCATACTCCACTCTGAGGACGGCAGGCTTGCTTAGGTAGGACAAGTCAGACCACGTGACACATGCAGCTGCTTCCATTCCCTGCCCTTCACCATTTGCTGCCTGAGGTGGTTGCCTCAATCTGCCTCAAGACAGGGATGGCTCCGCTCCTGTATCATCTCAATAGAGCACTTTTTTGTGAGAAAGCAATAGAGGAAGTCAACAGAAGCACATGAACATTTATAAGACCTTCCATAAACCTCTACTGGTATTGCCTGGCAAGGTATAATTTGTCAAGTTTCCAGCATGATGAGGGGAAAAACATTCCTACTTTCATCCAAAACGTATTGATTTCTCCTAATCAGAAAAGCACATTGAGCAGTAAAAAATAGAGAGAAATCCTTCACTTGCAGTGCACACTGACAAGGCCAAATACCTCTAGATACTCCTGTTTCCAAGGCAACAAAGCACTTACAAGAGGATGTGAGCACTCCACCCCCCCTTTCAGCTTCATCAGTCAGTAACTCGGTGTGCAACTAAAATAGATATCTGTACTGTAGCTCACACATAACAGAAACATCAGCATCTTGTGCTAGAACATCCTTCCTCAAACTGCTGCCTTCCAGATGTTGATGGACTGCAACTCTCATCACTGTCTGTTGGTCATGCTGGCTGGGGCTAGTGGGAGCTGGAACACAACAACATCTGGTGGGCCCACAGCATGAAGAAGGCTGGGTTAGAGCAATAGGAGGTCCCTTGGTCGCTCTATAACACGCACCCGACCATAACACGCACGTAGTTTTTAGAGGAGGAAAATCCGTAGGCATGCCACCCGTAGGCATTTCCTCCATAACACGCACAGACATTTCCCCTTACTTTCTAGGAGGAAAAAAGTGAGTGTTATGGTGCAAAAAATATGGTATGTGGGACAGTCTGCGCTCAGCCATTGAGTGGGTAATGCCTTATGGATCCTGTCTCACAGCAGGTTTGGTTCACTTTGAGAATCTCAATTGAAAAAACTCCTTCCGTGTGTCCCATTGACCTTAAAAATAATCAGCACCAGAAATGATCAGACAGAAACATGTCCTTAGGGATTAGCAACTGTGTTTACACAGCAATCATGCATCATTTCTGGTGCCCTAAGCAGCCTATCATAAACAATCCAGAATATGAACTCAACAACAAAATCCAAGGATGTCTGTTACGTTGGCCCAGAACATTTTTTTTAAAAAAGGTATTTATTGAGCATTTTAAAGTTACAAAGAAAAAAGAAGGAAAAAATAAGAAAGAGAGAAAAAGAAAGAAAAGAATAGATAAAAATAACAATTAAACAATACAAATCAATACAAACCAAAATCAAAAAGAAAAAACAAAACACACAATGCAACACAATCAAAAAAACAAAAATATACAACAAATTTAAAAACAAATCCAATATTCCCAAATCCTTAACTTTCATTAACTTATTTCATCGGCCTCCTCACACCTCCCTTTTTTGTATTCTAGTTAATTATCCCAGCAAATCCTTTCCATCTTTCACAATATTCTGTCATTAAATTACCTAGATCTATTTTAACCTTATCTTACCATAAAAAACCTTAAAACTTAAAACTTAAATCTTATTTATACTGAATTCTTTTAAGCATAACATATTCTTACATAATTCTTTTTAACATTTCTGCTAAAGCCAATTAATTTCATTCCAACATTTTTCTGATACTCATTAATTTTGCGATACTTTTCTAAATAATTTTTTAAAACTTTCTTCCAATCTTCATCCATCGTCTCTTCTCCTGGTCTCGGGTTTTGTCAGTCCTTTCTATCCCATTCATCTAGTCCATCAACCTGGTGACCTTATATCCGAGGTTCTTAAGTCTTTTCCATGTCCCTTCCGCAGGTCTTCTTCATATTTATACCTGTACTTTGCTTGGTCTTCTGCTCCTTTCACTCTGGGAGACTCCAACTTGACAATATTTTTGTCCCTTCTCGACAAGTCAGCCCCTTTTCCATAGTCAACACTGAAATCCATGTGGTATTTAAAAGCATGTTTCAAGGCCCCTCCAAAATTAGGGGCCCCCAAACTCCGAGCTCCCCCCAGCCTAAAGCCAGACTAGAAAAATCAAAACATCTCTGCATAGGGGGGTCCATCCAGCCCCCCATCTCCAAACCAAGCAGATCTCCGTCTCTCCAAATCTGACTTTTTCCAGGTTCATTCATCAAATCCAACGACTCATGTTCTTGCTGGGCCACAGCTCCCTCCATCTCTGCCACCCGAGGTCCAGCAACAGCCTCCTCCCTCATCTCATCTGTCAAAGCACATTCCTGGGTTAATTCCTGAGTGGGTTCTATATAGGTACCCACTGCCTGTCCAAAATTTCCTATCGCAACTGTCATTAAATCCATTTTCTCATGTAACTGTTCCAATAAAGCACTTGTCTTGCAAAAGGCAAGCACCAGAGCCTCTGAGCACATTCTTGTTCAAGGTCGAAGTCTGGTCCCACGATCTTAATCTTTTACAGCTGCAAAAACTCCCCAGTTCGACTTTAATAACAGTTTCACAAGCTCCCTCTAGGGGAAATATTTTCTATTTGTATCCATCTTTTTTCCTTTTTTTTTTTAAAGGCAGATTTAGCAACAAAGTTTTCCTTTTTCAGATATTTTGTCAATATTTTGTTCCTTTTAAAAATGAAAGGGAATAATGGAATCAATATGTTTCTGTTCTTTTAACTATCTGTCAAAGACGTTTGTCCATAGTCAATGGGCTTCTCCAAAATGTCTGTCTTGACACCCCGCTCCCAGGTTCAAGACGGTGGAAAATTACCTTTCTTTACTCTCTCTTCTGCAGGTTTAAACAGTCTAAAAAAGATTCCCCCCTCTTCTCCTGCTTCCAAGGGGGGTTCAGTAGTTCTAAATGATGAAAATTTAGTCCTTTACAAACGACTTTCTGAACTCTAGCTTGCCGTGTCTTTGCTTCAATCTATCTACAAAAAGCAGAAGGCGGACTTCCTGTTTAGACCTTCCCGCTTTTGGTGCCTAATTAAGAAATTTCACAGTCCAATTTTCTGTTCTACTCACGGGCAGTTGTTTGAAATCCAATTGTCCACAGGAAAAAGTCAGTGCTCTCCGGCAACAGCAATGCGGCTTCACTCCGTGAAAGAAGCAGTCGATTCAAAGCACTGCGCCACTCACCCCACGTCGCTCCAGATCCCCAAAACTGGGTTTCCCCGCAAGTGGAGGGGGTGCAAAGGTGCCAGCCGAATCCCACGTCCACAGGCTTCTCCCGCCTGTGGTTTTTGATGGGTCTCCGCCTCGCCGTGGTGGTTCAGACCCTGTTTTCCACGGAGCGGGTTCCTCCCGATTGGAGGAAATCCGCCATTGCCAGAGGCGCTAACCCGGAAGTCCCGGCCCAGAACATTTCTTTCTGCCAATGTCTTCCCTCCTTACCTGGGTTTGAGCCTTAGAGGCTGCCACCTCACTGGAAGCGCATGTAACGAGTCATTGAGCCCAGCCATGAGAATGTCTAATTCCCCCAGTGGTCCAAGAAACCTCCACAGAAAATCATCCTTGTAAAAAAAATCTTACACAGTCATACCCTTAGACCTACTCACACGATGCTTCTGTAAGTCAGCTGGCTACGTGGCTGGGTCACACCAGCAGATAAGCTACCTTCAGCACAAGGTGAAATGGAAAAACAAATGTTGTAGTAATAAAACATATTAAGTAAATCAAGCTTTGGGAAGCCGTGAATATGTTTGGGCTACACAACTCACATCATCCCTGACCATTGGCAATGATGGCTGGGCCTAATGACATCTGGAGGGCTAAATAATGCTTAGCTTCATTGCTACATCTATTTCTCTGCATTGCCACCCCAAGTCTAACTGACTATCTGCTTTGTTGAGCTAAGAGGGTTTCACAATATGTAATGGGATTCACTTATCCCATTTCTTTTAGGCCCACAGAAATATTGCACATTGGATCATCTAGATTCTCTCCAGTTAAAAGTTGGGAAAATATTGACATTAAGATATTGGAGAAGATGTGCTGGTAAAGGCTGATAGTAAAGTGGGCATAAGGAATCTGTGGCTCTCTAGATGTTGGTCTACATGTCGATGACCATTGGGCATGCTGGTTTGGGGTGCAGGGACTGATGGAAGTGAGCACAGCAACATCTGGAGGGCTTGGGGAGTAAGAAGGCAGTGAGTTCTGTTCTGACCTGTCCTCATTACAATCAGCTCTATTTACATTCTGCTGCAGTTCGGTTTCCTCCAAATACTACATTTGCCTTGTTGTCTGCCTTTATGTTATGCAGCTAACCCACATTTCAAGCAAAGGAAAAAACCAAAAAGCAAATTACTTTCTGCGGGTTAAAAAAAAACAAGAACAATGTGAATATTGATCATATTTGCTTGACTGATTTCTGCTCCTGACCACAGATGAACATGCAAACTGTGGCAATTTCCACTTCCTTTTCCATCATAATTTCCTAGCATCCCTTGGAGGGCCATGGATTCCCCATATCTGCCGTTGTCCTGCACCCCTGGCCTACTTGGCAGCAAGTCAGTATGCCGAATCCAAAGTCCAAAGGTCAGGAAACACATTCCAGGGTCAATCCAAGTAGCCAAGTCTAAATTCCAGCAGTCAGGATACAGTCCAGAGTCAAACCAGAAGCACAGTCCCATAGAGTTCCAGAAACAACCAAGCCACAGTCCACCAATATGGGCAGTTGAGCAGTCACAGCCCCGCAGCTCTGCTGCCCTTTTCTACTTTGCCTGCTGATTGCAGCATCTGGGCTTGATGAGACATGTGACCCTCACCTGCTCCAAGCCTCCTCCAGCTGAGGAATCACACTCCTCTTCCCAGAGCTAGCAAGACCCACCTGGCCAACTAGGGAGCTGGGCTGTGGGCCATTGCCTGCCTCAGCCTCCTGCAGTGCCCAGCCTGCTGCTCCCTACACCTCAGAGCCCTCCGTGCTCATGAAAAGAGGGGATTCTCTGACTCTGGTGATGGGTCCTGCTGCTCCGGTTCCTGTGTCCTGACCCCCATCTCCTCACTATGCTCCGTCACCCTGTGAGTACAGTGGTACCTCGGGTTAAGAACCTAATTCGTTCTGGAGGTCCGTTCTTAACCTGAAACTGTTCTTAACCTGAGGTACCACTTTAGCTAATGGGGCCTCCCGCTGCCGCCGTGCCACCGCCGCACGATTTCTGTTCTCATCCTGAAGCAAAGTTCTTAACCCGAGGTACTATTTCTGGGTTAGTGGAGTCTGTAACCTGAAGCATCTGTAACCCAAGGTACCACTGTACTTCTTTCCCCTGCTTGCACCAGTGTGTCCCAGTCCTTGCTGGGATCTTCCTCCTCCCCAATGTCCTACCAGTTCATGACAGCAGTAAATGGATATCCAATACCATTTTGATGCAGTATGGTAGGGTTTTTATATCCTTAAGGTAAGGGAAAAACTGCCGCTGATCCTTCTTCGGGGACAATTTGTTTTAGTGGTCCATCCCCCCCATAGAGAGTTGATATGTTGCTGTTTGTATGACACTATATTGCTTAATGCTGCTCTATTTTTGTAGACCAGATGCTTGCTGGTTGGCAGGGGATTAGCAGTGTTATCTTTGTGGATAATTGGAAGGTTTGAGAATGAGGCTTGTATGTGAAGCATTGCTAAGGGTGTGTTTGGGAGAAGTTAGTGGGCAGGGCTATGGGCATAGCTGCTACTTCACTTGCTGTGTTTACTTGTTAATGAGTCTGCTACTTTCACAAGCTCCATTCATTCTGCACTTGTTAACAAATCCATCTTTTAGTGTGACAGCTCCTACACTATGGAACTCCCTGCCTATTGACATGAGGCAGGTGCCTTCACTAAACAGTATTATTTTCAGCATCTACTAAAAAAAATAAAAAAATATTAAGCAAGCTTACCCAGATATGCAAGTACTTTAATCTGAAATTTTAAGCTTATTGTGTATACTTTAAATCTGTTGACTTTATTTATGTTTTGATTCTTAACTTGTTTTTTTTTAAACTTTTATGGACAGTTTGAATGTATTTTTTAGCATTCTTGTAAACTGCTTAGAGGTTTAATTTACAATTAAGTGGTATACAGATTCTGTGAAATAAAACGTACAGAAATATGTCCCCATCTGCCACCCGCTGCCACGAGCAAGTTTTGCAAGTCGCTGAGCCGCGCGGCACATCTTTGAGCACGAGTGCATTGCAGAGTACATTGCAGTGCAACATGGAGAACTGTGTTTAAAAACTCTGCTGCAGACTTACAGCACAATTTTTATTGGCCTACTTTTCGTTTCAGCGCCTTAGATTTAAAGCGGGGATATTGATGTGTTCAATCTGTGGAAAGCGAAGCGCCGTAACTGATGAGGCCTAGTTCGAAGCTGTGCACCGCCTAGTCCCAGATGGCTGGAAGTTAGCAGTATCTCTTGTTAATAGAGATGGTGAGGAAAGCCTTTTGCACCTGGAGGAGTATGTTTCTCTCCAGTCAGTCTACAAATGTACATGCGTATATATGTGCAGCACACAAAGAGAGCTCACAATATGAGAGAGACAAGACCCTTCTGGACACAGGGTACGATTTTAGGTTGCCATGCCTACTTTTCACCATACATTTCCATGGAAGCATTAAGAATGTGCTTAATATCCCCATCTTGCAGTTAATGGGACTTCATAGTATTGATCGTTGGCTGACTCATGCCCATCAGCTTTTGCTATGGTATAAGTGCATAAATCACTTAATTACAAGGAGGGATCTGGGCATCTTTCCTCAAGCTATTACATGTCACATTCCCCCAGCATTCAAAATGTGTTTTTTTGGGTGGGAGTGGGGTGTCCCTGGGAAAATGTGATCTGTTTCACTGGGTAGCAAATGCACTGCTCTCTTTCTCCTTGATGTGTAGAATGGGATCTACTACCCATTCCTTTTTTAAAATGAAAGTGCCAGGAGTTTAATCTGGGATCTTTTGCATGCAAAATGTTTGCTCTACTGTTGTAGAAGTCAGCCTTTGCCAAGCTGGTGACCTCCAGATGTTCCAGACTACACATTTCAGAATCTGGTAACGGGCCCTGCAGGATTTATGCCAGCCTTTGCCAAGCTAGTGCCAAGCTAGATGTTTTAGATTATGACTTCCATCAGCACCTGGATCCAGTGAGCCTGGCAGAAACGAAACACAACGGTCAGGCTCATGTAGGCTGTGAGAAAAGCTCTGGGAAAGCCTTTGTGCGGTGATGCTAAGTCCAAGGGGAGCTGGTGGCTTTCAATGCCACGTGCAGAAACATAGCACACCCCAAGAAGTACTCAGAAACTTAGATGTCCCCAGTGCCTGCTAGCAGCCTGATCCTTGGCATGCCTGCATTTTTTGTACAGCTTGGGAGAGACGGAGGGGGCAGAATATGCTCTTTCCCTATTGGCTATCAAGATGGTTTTGTAAATACGTTTTTTGGCTGTAGCTGCAAAAAGTGATCTTGCCACTTAAAAGCCGGCGGTAAAATATGCAGCGCTTGTAGAGAGGGTGTGGAGGGCAACCCGTGATATATGGATATATATTCGCATCTTCATGCCTGTGGATCCCTGAAGAATAGAACCAGCTGTGTCAGGAAAGGAGGCTAGCAGAGAGATCAGATAGATAGATAGATAGATAGATAGATAGATAGATAGATAGATAGATAGGCAGATAGGCAGATAGATAGGCAGATAGATAGGCAGATAAAATAGGTTAGGTAGGTAGATAAGCAGATAGACATTTAGATTAGGAAGGTAAGTAGGTGGATCGATAGGCAGCTAGATAGTACTGGAGATCTGGCCATAGGAGGGTTAACACCCAACCAAACCTCAAGGAAAGAAAAAAAGGATCAATGGGCTTGGCACAGCAAAAGCAGGAGAGGGGGAGCAGAGATCTAGAGAGAGAGATCAAGGGAGGAGAGAGAGAGAGAAAGAAGAAAGCAGATGCGGCAAGGTGGATGCACTGAGAAGTAGCTAGAGGAAGAGGCACAGGGAAGACCTGCTGAGCACCTCAACTTGCAGAGTCCCCTCCGGGCAGTTTCTTTTCCCTTGGCACTGGAGAGAAGCAGGGCAAGGGCTTCTTTGTGTTGCCCAAGCATCGGTGCCGGATAGCGAAGACTCAAAGGAGGCCAGGAGGATCTCGCCTCTTTCCTAACAAGTGAGTACACAGCTTTTGGGAAGTAAAACAAAAAATAGAAATGGTATCGAAACAAGAGGAGGGTTCCCTGTCTCCCCCCCAATGTGGCTCAAAGGGAGTTTTTCAGGAGGGGGTGTGTGTGTGTGGAGTTCCTCCTAGAGTGATCAAATTCAGTAGGCAAGGCTCCTGCCTGCTTTTAATCGTTGTACCGAGGGGAGAATTTCAGCAGATGCTGCTTCACTCTCTTGTATTCTTCAGAGGCAGGGAAGTAAGAGATCGGAAAGGGCTGCGTCTTTATTCCAGCTCAGAGACAGTTCTGTTCAGTGTGAGGCAGATGGGCTGGAACGGGAGGCGGGGGGAAATGACACCTTCCACAATGGGACAGAGTCTGAGCATCTTCTCTTTGGGCAAGCGATGAACAGCCGCGGATATGTTATGGCTTTACTTTAACGATGTATTTGAATGTTGAGTGTTCTATAGCTATATTGTAGCTTCTATTTTATAAGCTCTGCCATATGATTTATAAATATAGATTTTTCTTCATTGTGATACTTGGCTTACAAGGGTTATTATGTACGCAACCCTTTGCAATAAGGAAATGACTATTCTTTTAAAGAAAGAATGATCTTGTGGAGAGAACGAGTGCAGCCTGGAAGCAAGTGGGGGTAGGGGGCTCAAGAGAATTCTGGGAAGGAGGGGCAAAGGCACAAACCTTGCTCACACAGCAATCTTTCTGGTATACATGCGGAAAGGCTTAAAGGCTAAAGAAGCAAATCACAGCTGAAACAAAACAGCATTCTTCCTTCTGTAGCAATGATCTATCCTTTCCCCCTACCCACTCTCAGTTTTGTAGAGCTTGCTAATGTTTTATATTTTAATTATGAGTGTAGCTGATGCATGACACAAGCGCTACAGTAGAAATTAAAAACCATGTTCAATGTTAATCTTCAGCATGCTATAAAACCATGTGAGTTCCACCCAACCCCACCTCTGAGTGATTCCCACCCCCTCCCAAATTCCGAAAATGGCATCTTAACATTGCAAAGTCTTTCTGATTCTGAATCCACTACTAAAACATATGTGATTTTATTGGCTGCTCGGATGGATCAAACTTCACATCTCCAAGCTGTGTGTGTTCTGTTCAAGAAAGCTGCCATACTCAACCCAGCTAGGGACAAGGGCACCCATTTGTGTGCAACCCCACATTCGCAACAAATGGGGTGGTTGGACTCATTTTGTCACAAAGAGCACCTGGAATATTGCACGCCACCATAAGCCACTTACAGGTGGGTTGATTGGTAGTGTTCAAATAATTTGCTTCTGCTTGCAGCAAATAAAATTATTCATTCAACATGAGCAGGGAAAAGCAATATAAAAGCAGCTGCTACAGGCAAGGCAGTTGTGTGCATCAGATCACACTGCAACCTTTGCCAAACTTGTTCCTTCCAGGTGTTTTGGACTAGAATTCCCATCAGCCCCTGCTGGCATGGGGCGCAGCTTTAGTCCCAAAACTAGTCCAGAGTAAATGATTGACTACCACAGCCTAATGATGCTAAGATTGGAAATAGAGTATAACTTTTTGTTTATTGTTTATTATTTATTAATTTTATATCCTGCCCAGGACAGCAAACAATAGGTGGGGGGGGGGAGAGTAAAAATATCTTTAAAACAATTCCAATACAGAGGCAGGGGGTTGGACTCGATGGCCCTTGTGGTCTCTTCCAACTCTATGATTCTATGATTCTATGATTCAGACTGGGAAAGATTTCAACTTAAAAAGCTTGCTGAAAAAGGAAGGTCTATAGGCATCAAAAAGACAACAAAATTGGTGCAAATCTAGTATTCTATTGCAAATATTAATATTGTGCAGCTTGAAGCAATACGATGAATAAAAACTCTTGGAATAAAAATTGTCCAGACCCAAAATATGGTTTTAAAGCTTTACTAACAGAACTCTGTTCAAACAGTCTCAAAAACAAATAATGATACATCCAAATAGTTACATAAAAGCACATGTTCAGCTTCTTACAAATATGAAATACTATTTATAATCAGAGCTGACGCACAGAGCTCTGTCTCTCCCACATCCATTAACCTGGAGGCTGTTTTCTTTCCAGGGGAGACATTAGAACACCTTTGTCTTCACCTTTGGCTTGAGAACATAGACTCCCTCAAAAGGGTGATTTGTAACTGAATAAACCTCCCATGTGATCTACAGTTAAACACCACGAGAGAGAGAGAGAGAGAGAGAGAGAGAGAGAGAGAGAGAGAGAGAGAGAAGCAGAGATACATCCTAAGTTAATGATCAACCTATTGCTCAGAAAGCTCTTCAGTGGAATTTCCCCAATGTTCCCTTTAGCAATACATATTCAGAGTCATTTTCCATTTCAATGTACAATTAAACAATTCTACTTAACATATTCAAAAGGAAGGAATTTCAAAGGGTAGGTGCTACCATGCTAAAGTCCCAATTCCTACTTTGTGTGGGATAGTTCTCCTGATAAGATGGTATCTGCAGGAGGCTTCCTGTTTCCCGTGCACCAGGAACAGAGTCTCCCAACACTGCGGGAGCGAGACAGACCAAGATAATCAGATAATGATGGGGGAATTTCATTATCTGCATTCCTCTTTGGTTGAAAGAGGAACCAGGCTCTCATCGCAGTTTGCCTGGCAGTCTGGCACTCGCTTCCCCATGGAATGTGAGGGCAGGCAAAGGCACTGGGTGCACGGAGCGCTCTGGCTGCCATGACCCCCGCCCCACCAATCCCATTCCTGGAAGCACAGGTTACCCTGCAGGAATTCAGCAGGTTCAGATTTCCTGGATGAAGATACAGTCTGCAGGTGGGGAAACTTGCATCTGTTCAACATGCCACTGTTAAAAGTGCAGAGGGAGGAAATACAACCTTAAAAGAGATACTTCAACTCCAGTCTATGATTAATCAACAACTTCAAAATGCAGTCCAGGCCTGCCCTCCCTTTTCACCACCATTCTCTTTAAATGTTCTGTTCCCTCCTTCCAGCTTTTTCCAGGCTGGTTGCAGCAGCTGAGTCCTGTCAAACAAAGGTGGGCATTTTAATTCACCAAAACAAGAGGCTTAAGAGCTTTGGGGATGTAATGAACTAAAGAGGGTCAAGTAGTGCTTGGCAGAGGCTTTCTCCATGATGGATTGGCGGTCAGGGTTAAGGCTTGTGCCTGCTGAAGGAGAAAGGGGTCTTGAACCCAGACCCCAGAGTGACCTAGAGTTAATCCAGTCTCATGCCAATGTAATCTGAGCCATTTACATCACAGAGGAGCTTTACAGATCCTGATGTCACTGTTAAATTAACGTGTTTCATGCTGGTACCCAACAGAGTCTGATAAGTGCAAGTTGCCAGCCATAACCCATTCCTGAACATTCCATTTAATGCAATTTCAAATGCACAGAATTTGACCAATCCAGGCTAACGGGCAAGTAAGGAACTGGGAACTAACTCTAGTATCTTACCCTCACTGGAGTTGCATTGGTGTGTGAGGGGACATTGGTTGTGTTTGATGCATCATGATCTAATGTAATCTTTCCTGCTTATTGGAGCTGTGGCTGGCATATGGGTTCAGTTCTCAAGACACGATACAGAAGTGCTTAGGCAGAATAATAGTAGACTCTTCACTTGAGCACGGTACATTAAGGCTTGAATCCATTGTGCCTAAAATATGCTCAGATTGACAATCCAGTGCATGCTTTCCGAAATGGCTATTTGTACAAGATTTGGTTGATAAAGAGATTCTTAGGAGTAAATCGCATACCCGATATATAAATTATCATATGAATGACAGAAGTCTTTTGATACCTCTTATTATGATCCACAAAAAAAGTACAAGACCCTTATAATTCTCACAGTTCAGGCTGTATTAAGTTAATAGCATCAACTGATAATGGCCTCCCATTCTTGAAATTCTGAAAACTTTGGGCAATTAGCTTCGGGAATTTTAGTCCTTAATGTGAGTGGTCTATTTGCCATGTACCTGCCAGGGTTTGGGAGAACCATTTTAAGACCGTTTTTAACCATCATCAAAAATTTCCTATAAAATGGTTCCTATAACTTGCAGCTATATCTGCCTCCTGGTATTCCTGAAGGGGCAATCAACAGGTCCAGATGATATATGAAACAACATCAACCTCTTGGTTGGCTACTCTTTTTTCACTTATTGATAAATCTGGACTATTTCCCCACTTATTAATAAAACGTGACTGAAAGCAATCTTGTGTGTGTGGTATAATTTTATGATGGTATGATGGTGTCTTTATGAGTGCGTGTTTCTGTGTGCGCGCACGCATACGAGAGAAAAATGAAAATATGTGTATGTTTGCTGTGTGTGTGTGTGTGCTGGTGAAGAAGGTAGAGCTGGAGGAGTGAATATCCTGAGCAGGGATAAATTGGGATACAAGAGACAATGGAAGACAAGGCCCTGGAGAGCTTTGAAGGGACAAGAAGCATGTGCAGGATCCGGGAGCGGACAGGAAACTAGTGCAGGGATCTGAGGCAGGGCTTGTCCCATGATTTCCTACTTTTACCTCTGTTCATTTCATCTCTTCCTATTTCTCCAGGCCCCTTTCTCTCAGATGGGGAGATGCCAGACAGCTGGAACACATCTTCAGACAGCTTAGAAGCACGAACTGCAGGCATTATTGTGCCGGTGGTCTTCTCCCTCATCTTCTTCGTGGGCACAGTAGGGAACGGCTTGGTGCTGGCTGTGCTGCTGCGCAATGGACAGGTGAAATACAACACCACCAACCTCTTCATCCTTAACCTGGCGGTGGCGGACCTGTGCTTCATTGTCTTCTGTGTCCCCTTCCAGGCCACCATCTACACGCTGGATGGGTGGCTCTTTGGCGCCTTTGCCTGCAAGGCAGTGCACTTTCTCATCTACCTCACCATGTATGCCAGCAGTTTCACCCTGGCAGCTGTCTCGGTGGACAGGTAAATATAAGCACTCCTCCTCTCTGGCATGTCTCCCAACCAATATATTGCTTGATCAATGGAAGGATCCTACTTCTTCCATAGGAAGGAGTAGAGGGCAAAGGACATTGCTCCTTTGAATACCTTTCAGGGATGGGAGAGAAATTTGATCCACTTTGCATTTAAAGGTGAACCTACCAAATTTGCGCTTGGGAACAGAAACACAGCTCTGTTTCCAAAGTCACGCTTTTCTGAATTTTGCAGTCAGTTTTCCAGTGTACAAAGATGCATATACTAAAGTAAAGTGTTTATTAAAATGCACACATCACCAAAAATAGCATACAAAAATGGATTGTATTAGGGAAGATTGGTTATAAGAAAAGATTGTATAGAAAAATATTTATAGCAGGAGAAATGTTCACTAAAATGCTGATGAATTTTCATGATAATTTAAAATAAATGAATGAATCTTAAATTGCTACAAAATGTGGAGAGCTGAATTTAAGACTGGAAAAATGAAAGATCCTTCCAAACCTGCTCCACATACATTTTCTCAATACCCTTCTCAAGTTTTCTCCATTCCTTTGTCCTTAGCAACCTAATCCCACTTAGCACCTCTTGCTGTTTCTGCATAGGGGGCACCTTAATAAACTCGTGCCTGAACATGCAGTCTCCCATGAACATGCAGTCTCCCAGTTCACTTGGATTTTTGGCATTCCTCAGGCGTATGTGTTTCTGCACTCAGTTTTCTGTATTGATGGAGGAAGGAAACACATTGTACACATATGAAAATCTTTGTGAATTATGGAAGTTCTTCCTAGATCTGCACAAGTTGTTGTGGGCCCCAATTTGGAGTTTTCGTTGGCAGTTTAAGCTTGAGGTGTTTTGGGAAGAGCCTAGAAAATAACTCTGTTGGCTTGTCACCAAGGTCACATCCTCACCAGGCATTTAAAGCACATAGCTTCCATCAAAGAATCGTGGGAACCGTAGTTTACCCCCTCATGGAGCTACAATTCCTAACACACTCAATAAACAACACTTCCCAAGATTCTTTGGGGGAAGTCATGTGCTTTCCCAACATATGGTATGGCTGTGACCCGAGATAATATGTGGAAATGAGAATAAGGAGGTGAGGCACTGAAGCAACCGTAGGAAAGGGAAAGTGATGTTTGTGGGGCTTCTCAAAATTTATTGTGTTCAAGAAACTAACCCCTTTACCCCACACCCACTCTGCTTCCAGGTATCTGGCTATCCGTTACCCCCTGAAATCCCGGGATCTCCGGACCTCTCGCAATGCAGCGCTTGCCATTGTAATGATCTGGACGCTGTCGCTGCTTTTTGCAGGGCCGTATCTCAGCTACTACCAAATAGTCCACTACCAGGAGGTGCCCATCTGTGTCCCTATTTGGGAGGACCAGCGCCGCAAGATCTTGGACATCCTCACCTTCGTATTTGGCTACGTCCTCCCAGTCTTTGTCGTCAGCCTGGCTTACGCTAGGACCATTAAGTTCTTGTGGACCGCTGTAGATCCCATTGAGAGGATCTCGGAGTCCCGTAAAGCCAAACGCAGGGTCACCAAGATGATCATAGCAGTGGCTGTCCTCTTCTGCCTGTGCTGGCTGCCCCACCACCTAGTGATCTTGTGCTTCTGGTTTGGCTATTTCCCCTTTAACCGGGCCACCTACGCCTGCCGCTTGGCTTCCCATTGCCTGTCCTACGCCAATTCTTGCCTCAACCCAATTGTCTACGCTCTCATCTCCAAGCACTTCCGCAAGAGATTCAGGCAGGTCTTCACCTGCCTCCTCATTCAGGACAAGAACAAGAAGAAGCGAGCAGGCAACAAGGTCCACGTAGCCAATGTCAACAATGGTTTAGCCAACCATACGGCAGGCTTCTGTGGAGGGAACACTGAGGTAACCCAACTCCATGAGGAAAATATCCGATGCTACCAGGGCCTGTTGCTGAAAGAAACTGAAGGGGGGCTGCCTGAGGCATGGTCTCATCAGTTAGAAGACACGGCCATCTCGGATCAGAGAGAGCTAATGAATGAAGAAGGTTCTGGGGCAACTGACAACAATCTACCGGCTGTGACAACACACGAGGGACTGTAACCTACTAATTATCCATGGCAGATGATTTAAATGGAGGGCAGTGCCTCTTAGCATCACAGTCCTATCCCCATCAGCATCAGATGTGGAATGGGTTGGCTTTAGATAGCTTTTCTCAAAACACACAAACTACCCAGAATTTCTCAATGAGAATGTCAACGTTTCCCAGCTGAGACTGCATTTTAATGGTTCCATTTACACCCTGTCCTTGGGTAATGGCTACAAAAACTATTAATGAAGTCACCAAATGGTTGTAGAAATAAGGGGTGCATAGAGATGTACCCAGCAGTGAAGGGATGGTCAGTTGGGTCAGAGAATTTATTAATGTGACAAGAGTGGATGGTCCCAGACTAGCTAATGGCGATGGCGCTAAAACATGAAAAAGCTATCCCTAGATCTGGAAGATCTAGCTGAATAATTACAAACTGGTGGCAAACAACCTCTTTCTCGGCAAAGTTCTTCAGCGGGTAGTTGCTGATCAGATCCAGGCATGCTTGGATGAGACTGCTTTTCTGGATCCAATTCAGTCAGGTTTCAGGCACTGAAACAACATTGGGCACCCTGTATGATTACCCTTTATCAGGAGAGAGATACTAGAAGGGTGATGCTGTTCTTCCCCTTGAACTCTGGTTTGCTTTTGATACCATTGAGCATGGTATCCTTCTGGACCTTCTGTCAGAATGGAAAGTGGGTGTCACTGTTTTGTGGTGGTTCCTCTCCTGTTTGGGAGGTCCACTTCAAAAAGTGATGCTTAGAATTATTGTTCAGTCCTGTGGAGCCTTCACTGTGGGGGTTCACAGGGATTCATCATATCCCTCCATGGATTTACTGAATCAGTGCCTGATTGCAGTAAACAACTGGATGAGGGAAAACAACTGAAACTCAATCCAGTTAAAACAAAATAATTCCCCCCCCCCCTTCCAGTAGCACCTTAGAGACCAACTAAGTTTGTTATTGGTCTGAGCCTTTGTGTGCACTTTTTGGAGTGGACCACCCAAACAGGAGAGGAACCGCCGCAAAACAGTGACACCCACTTTGCTGGAAGGATTCCCCCCCCCGACTATGGCAGACCAACATGGCTACCTACCTGTAACTCAATCCAGCTAAGTCAGAGATACTGCTACTAGGTGGTTCCTTGGTCCAGGTAGGTGATGTGCAACTGGATCTCCCCACTGTATAATCAGATGCACAGATTGGGGATACTCCTTGTTCCATTGCTGTGACCGGAGATGCAAATGGCATAGAATGCCTTCTTTCAGCTCTACCTGTCAGCCCAGCTATGACCTATGGCTGGATTACTGCAATGCATTGTATGTGGAGCTGCCTTTGACAATGGTTTGGGGAAACTGCAGCTGGAGCAAAATTCAGCAGCCAGTTTATTGGTGGAGACCAGGTGCTTTGAACATGTAACACCAATTCTGGCTTGATTACAGAGGATACCAATGTGTTTCTTGGTTCAATTCAAAGTGCTGATTCTGACTTGTAAAGCCTTATACAGATTGGGATCCCATTTTCTACAAGACCCCTCTTCCCATACGAGCCTGACTGGAGCCTGAGGTCATCATCAGAGGCCTTATTCTGTGTTGTCCAGAAAGTGGTAAGAACAGGTCTTCTCAGTACTGGCTCCCACATCTGTGAGGTGCTTTCCCCAGAGTGGCTTGCCTGGCATCAACACCAATGTATTTTCATTGCCAGATGAAGCTGTCTTTCTTCTCCTGGGCAGTATTAATTTCTGCAGCAGTTGATGGTATTTTAGCTAGTTAATTCTTTGGTGGGGAGCATGGAGTGGGGGCGGGATTTGTTATTTTGGGGTGGTTGTTGTTGTTGAGGAACATCAACACTTTTTGATGTTGCTACAAGTATTATAACTGGTTTTAAACATTTTTGTACCGTGTGCTGCTATTTTTGTAAGTTGCTTTTGAGATGTTCTGTGGAAAGTGACTGATAAATTCAACAAATAATGATAATAAAAGCAAAAATACCTGGAAAGAGAAGAGGTTGTTGAGGTTTTTGTTTGTTTGATCAGCCCCTTCCTGCACTGATACATGTACATCCTGTGGATTGCTGTTTCCTCTTTGCCCCACCACCTCTGTCTTCAGACATGTCTGCTTTGTTTCCTCCCCTCCCCACAAGAGACCACATGTCTATTGAACCAAAAATTTGTTCAGTGCTTTTATTTTATATTTTTAAAGACTCTATGCAACACCAGGTTTGTGCTGTTCTGAGAAGTGAGGAAGTTGGCTTTCAGAGTGACACGGGGGATGGCTGATAGCACAAATCTTGCTCCTGCTGAAAGCCAGAACACAGACCCACAAAAAAATGTCATTGCGTGCATCCCCCAGTCCCTTACAGGAATATGTCTACTATGGGCTCCATATGCCCTTTTTCTGGTGCATTTGTGATTATTTGTGCTCATGACAGAATCAAGGTGGTTATACGTGATCCCACTGTCCAACTGTTTACGCTTGCAAAAGTTTTGAGGTGGGCACACTGCCTCATTTCCAAATGATTTGTGTCCCATAGTTTCCTGCTGAAATCCTGTAACTTTTCATACTGCAAACGTTCTGGGTTTGTGTGTCCTGCTTTTGCAGCACTATAATGTAAGAATGTCAGGTTCACAAGAATGCAATAACATGGGGAAAGCATCACCGAAGAACTATGAAAGCAGAATGATGGATGGATGGTCCAGTATAAACCCACCACTAATGTACTATTATCTCACCAGTGATGCATTGCGGCCTGCGAGAAAGACACCAATCAGGAGGGACCCAGAGGTGCTGAAGGATTCAGGCTCAGAGCTTGAACATTTGAGGGGGGGGGCAAGGAGAAATTTCAGGGGAATAGGAAAGGAAAGTGTGTCTTCCCCACTCTTGCTTCTGTATGTGTGCATGTACCATGCTGAGCATGTTTGCTTGGGAGTAGAGTCTTTTATCAGATTCAGGAGTATGCATTTAGGTAAGCATGTTTAGAATCATGCTTTGGGTTCAGATCAATGCAGCTGGCTTCCAAGTAGACATGGTTAGAACAAGATTGGTAGATCAGGGGAAAGCTGTGGTCATAGCGTATCTTGACTTTTGACAAAGTCTCCCATGGTATTCTTGTGAGGAAGCTGGTAAAATGTGGGTTGAACGAGGTAACTGTTAGGTGGATTTGTAGCTGATTGACTTATCGAACCCAAAGAGTACTCACTTGTCATGGTTCCTTGTCATCCTGGAAAAAAGAGATAAGTGGGGTGCTGCAGGGTTCTGTCCTGGGCCTGTTGTTCAACGTCTTTATAATTGACTTGGACGAAGGAATTGAGGGGATGCTCATCAAATTTGCAGATGACACCAAACTAGGAGGGGTAGTTCATGTCGCAGAAAACAGTATCAGAATTCAAAGTGACATCAACAGACTGGAGAACTGGGCCCACGCTAACAAAATGAATTTCAGTAGGGACAAATGTAAGGTTGTGCACTTAGGCAAAAAGAACCAGATGCACAAATATAAGATGGGGGACACCTGGCTTACTAGCAGTACTTGTGAAAAGGATCTGGGGGTCTTAGTGGACCGCAAGCTTGTAATGAGTCAACAGTGTGATGCAACAGCAAAAAAAAAAAAAAAGCTAATGCTTTCTATGCTGCATCAACAGAAGTATAGTGTCCAGAATCCAGATCAAGGAAAGTAACAGTGCCACTCTGTTCTGCCTTGGTCAGACCAAATCTGGAATGCTGTGTCCAGTTCTGGGCGCCACAATTTAAGAAGGATGTTGACAAGCTGGAATGTGTGCAGAGGAGGGCAACCAAGATAATCAAGGGTCTGGAAACCAAGGTTTACGAGGAACCGTTGAAGGAGCTGGGTATGTTTAGCCTGGAAAAGAGGAGACAGAGAGATATAATAAAGGTGAAGGTAAAGGGACCCCTGACCATTAGGTCCAGTCGCAGACGATTCTGGGGTTGCGGCACTCATCTCGCTTTATTGGCCGAGGGAGCCGACGTACAGCTTCCGGGTCATGTGGCCAGCATGACTAAGCCGCTTCTGGCGAACCAGAGCAGCACACGGAAATGCCGTTTACCTTCCCGCCGGAGCGGTACCTATTTATCTACTTGTACTTTGATGTGCTTTTGAATTGCTAGGTTGGCAGGAGCAGGGACTGAGCAACGGGAGCTCACCCCGTCACAGGGATTCGAAACGCCGACCTTCTGATCAACAAGCCCTAGGCTCTATGGTTTATTTTTATTTTTTTATAAGATTTTTATTGGTTTTTCACAGTTTTTATAAACACAAACAGTACACAACACAAACAAGCAAAGACACAAACAAACATGTATAATTTCATATCCTTTTTTCTTAACCTTACTTCACCGACTTCCCCATACCTCCCCTTTCTACGTCCCAATTTCCAAATTTGTTTCAGCAAATCCTAGCCCTTGGTTTTATCAAATTTTTCCCTTGTTCTTTTCTTTTACTTAATCTTTTACAGCTGTAATCCCCCTTTTTTTCTAAAACCTCAACATTTTAGCATTCATTAATTTTACAGTATTTCTTAAGATAAATTTTGAATTTCTTCCAATCTTCATCCGCCGTCTCTTTCCCCTGGTCACGGATTCTGCCACTCATTTCAGCCAGTCCCATATAGTCTGTCACCTTCATCTGCCATTCTTCCAGAGTGGGTAGATCTTGAGTCTTCCAATGCTTTGCGATGAGTACTCTTGCTGCTGTGGTAGCGTACATAAAAAAATCTGTCTTTCTTTGGCACCAATTGGCCAACAATGCCCAAGAGAAAGGCCTCTGGTTTCTTAGGGAAAGTACATTTAAGTACCTTTTTCATTTCATTATATATCATTTCCCAGAAAGCCTTAATCTTCAGGCACGTCCACCAAAGGTGATAGAAAGTACCTTCAATTTCTTTACATTTCCAACACTTATTGTCAGGCAAATGGTAGATTTTTGCAAGCTTGACTGGGGTCATGTACCACCTATAAATCATTTTCATAATATTTTCCTTTAAGGCATTACATGCCGTAAATTTCAAACCGGTGGTCCACAACTGTTCCCAGTCAGCAAACATAATGTTATGACCAATGTCCTGTGCCCACTTAATCATAGCTGATTTAACTGTTTCATCTTGCGTATTCCATTTCAGCAACAAGTTATACATTCTTGACAAATTCTTAGCATTGGGTTCTAACAGTTCTGTTTCTAATTTTGATTTCTCCACCTGGAAGCCAATTTTCCTGTCTTGTTTATAAACCTCCATTATTTGATAATAGTGGAGCCAGTCTCATACTTTAGCCTTCAGTTTCTCATAACTCTGTAATTTCAATTTATCACCATCTTGTTCCAAAATTTCCCAATATCTTGGCCATTTAGCCTCCATATTGAGTTTTTTCACAGCTTTAGCCTCCATTGGCGACAACCACCTTGGGGTTTTATTTTCCAACAAATCTTTATATCTGATCCAGACATTATATAATGTTTCCTAACGATGTGATTTTTAAAAGCTTTATGCGCTTTAACCTTATCATACCATAGATATGCATGCCATCCAAATACGTTATTAAAACCTTCCAAGTCCAAGATATCTGTGTTCTCGAGGAGCAGCCACTCTTTCATCCAGCAAAAAGCTGCTGATTCATAGTACAGTTTTAAGTCCGGCAGGGCAAATCCTCCTCTTTCCTTTGCATCCGTTAAGATCTTAAATTTTATTCTGGGTTTTTTGCCCTGCCAGACAAATTTCGAAATGTCCTTCTGCCACCTCTTGAAACAGTCCATCTTGTCAAGAATTTGCAATGCTTGAAACAAAAATAACATTCTAGGCAATACATTCATCTTAATAACTGCAATTCGGCCTAACAAGGAAAGCTTCAAATTTGACCATATTTCTAAATCCTTTTTGACTTCTGACCAACATTTCTCATAATTATCTTTAAACAGATTCACATTCTTAGATGTCATATTGACCCCTAAATATTTCACCTTCTTAACCACTGTCAAGCCTGTTTCATTCTGGAACCTCTCCCTTTCCATAACTGTTAAGTTTTTCTCCAAAACTTTAGTTTTTTGTTTATTCAGTTTAAATCCGGCAACTTGACCAAATTCTTGGATTAGCTCTAAAACCCTTTTCGTACTAGTGTCTGGCTCTTGTAAAGTAAGTACCAAGTCATCTGCGAAGGCCCTTAACTTATACTGTTTGGCTCCGACCTGAACCCCTTTAACCAGCTGGTCACTTCTAATCATATTTAGCAAAACCTCCAGGACTGATATAAAAAGTAGTGGGGAAATTGGGCACCCCTGTCGTGTCCCTTTTTCTATTTTAAATTCTTCCGTTACCACATCATTTACAATTAACTTAGCCTTCTGTTCAGAATATATTGCACCCATACCATTCTCAAATTCTTGCCCTACCCCCATCCCATGTAGATTCTTCTTCATAAAACTCCAAGAAATATTATCAAAGGCTTTCTCCGCGTCCACAAATATCAGAACTGCTTTAGTGTTTATATTCACCTCTAATAATTCCAAAATGTCTATTATGTTCCTCACATTGTCTGACAAATGCCTTCTTGGAGAAAGCCTGCTTGGTCCTTATGAATCTCTTCCACCAATACTTTTTTCAATCTTTTTGCCAAAATGTCTGCAAAAATTTTGTAATCCACATTAAGTAATGATATAGGGCGGTAGTTCTTCTAGGCTCTGTGGTTTAACCCACAGTGCCACTCGCGTCCCAAGAGATATAATAACCATCTTCAAAAATATCTTAAGGGCAGTCACATGGAAGATGGAGGAAGCTTGTTTTCTCCTGCTCAAGAGGGTAAGACACAAGCCAATGGCTTCAAGTTACAAGAAAGGAGATTCCAACATCAGGAAGAACTTTCTGACTGTAAGAGCTGTTTGACAGTAGAAGAGACTCCCTTGGGAGGTGGTGGACTCTCCCTTCCTTGGAGGTTTTCATGCACAGGTTCAATGACCATCTGTCATGGATGCTTTAGTTGAGATTCCTGCATTGCAGAGGGTTGGACTAGATGACCCTTGGGGTCCCTTCCAGCTCTGATACTATTATTCTAAGGCTTTTCATATGTGCAAGTGATACACATTGCAATTCAGTTCCTGCCTCCTCTCTCTTCTCTCTGAAAACTGCAGCATGATCATGGTGCATTTGGAGGTTAATCCTTCGCCTCTTCCATTTTGCTGCTTTGTATTGGAGGGCCTCATTTTCAATCCTGTTCCTACTAAGCCCTAACCAGAAGGAAAGCTGGCAGCTCATATAAATAGCTTATTATTCCAATTTCACCCCGGGAGCTATGGCTCAACAGGATAACTGAAGCTTGAGGGGAAGGGAGGATATGGAAACCTTCCTGCTTTTCTTACATTTTGTTGTTGCCAGTCCAACTCTGCTGGTTGATGGAAACAGAAGCTACAGACTGAAAAGGTCTAATCACTCATCAGGCTGACCTTTCCGCCAGCCATCTCCCCGCTCAAATTCATTCTGAAGGCCGCGTTGAGGCAGGCAAGATTTTTATGTCAGATGGAAGTTGCTTGAGACTTTGGTTCTGAAGCTGCACGCGTCTAGTTCTTTTGTCCCACCGTTGACGCCGTTCAAATAGGTTGTCCGGGTTTTGGAAACAACGCAAAAGCTTTCCAAATCTGCTGTGGCAAAAGCAGAATGAAAAGTACAGTGGTACCTCAGGTTAAGTACTTAATTCGTTCCGGAGGTCCGTTCTTAACCTGAAACTGTTCTTAACCTGAAGCACCACTTTAGCTAAGGGGGCCTCCTGCTGCCGCCGCGCTGCCGGAGTACAATTTCTGTTCTCATCCTGAAGCAAAGTTCTTAACCTGAGGCACTATTTCTGGGTTAGCAGAGTCTGTAACCTGAAGCGTATGTAACCTGAGGTACCACTGTAATCCCTTTTCCAAATTGCCTTCAGTTTGCTGAAAACACAATCATCTGTCCTCTGCCTACATTTTAATGTCCCCAGCCTGTTCCTGTGCACACAATATTGCTTACTCCACATCCTGGTGTGTTCCCAGTGCTAGTTTTTGGAGTTGCATTCACATGATGTTAGCCACAATCCACGTCAAACCTCTTCTTCCTGTTGTTGTTGACATCTGTCTTCAGAGACAATGGAGTGCACCTCCACAGGTGAAGTCAAACTGCTGCATTAGTAGCACTGAAGTGCAATGGCGTAGCGTGGGGGGTGCAGGGGGGGCCAGCCGCACCGGGCGCAACATCTGGGGGTTAGGGGGCGCAAATCCACGGGTTAGGGGGCGCAAATCCACGGGTTAGGGGGCGCAAATTACTTGCCTTGCCCCGGGTGCTGACAACCCATGCTACGCCACTGCTGAAGTGACCCCCCCCCGGGGCACAAACCTGGATGGTGTATATGGGCTGCCCAGATGACAAGTACTCCCCCCCCGGCCTCACTGATGTGGTCTAAAGGAAAGGAGAGAAATACATTTGGCACAAGCTTGGCTTGTAGGAGTTGCTGGAAGGAGGCGTGCAAAGCATCATCCAACCATCTTAGGGACTCCACTCGGGATTTCTGTAGTGTTTGCTCCCTTAGCCTTTTCTTCTCCCAAAGTTATCCCAACAAGGCAGTGGAGGTTTCGGATTAAAGTTTTCCTTCTCCTAAATGGGCTACCTTCCCAAGTTGACAAGCCGCATCTGCCCCTGTAGTTTCTTGACAAATACGGCTGTTTGATGCATCCCCCCCCCTCAAACCAGCATCACTCTGCCTAGAAAAGTTAAGCCTCTTTTGCTTTGTATTTGAGCCAGGTGTGCACATTTAAGACAGCCGTTGCAAATGCCCAAATAAACACCAATGTGCAGGTGAATAGGAGTTTGGTGGGAGGTGTTCAGGAGCAGGGAAACCAAATAAGTCAGTTAGACATACTGAGGAGCTTCCTCTATGACCCTCATTCACACTATACTTTGAAAGCACTATGATACCACTTTAAACACTCGTGGCTTCCCCCCCAAAATTGTGGGAGTTGTTCTTTGTTAAGGGTGCTGGGAGCTGTTAGGAGACTACAATTCCCAGAAATCCTTGTAAAGAGCAATTGATTGATAAACCCCCTCAGGGACCCCTATAGGGGAAAAGGGGTTCCCTAACAGCTCCCAGCACCCTTAACAAAGAACAGCCCCCATAATTCTTTGGGGGAAGCCATGAGTGTTTAAAGTGGTATCATAGTGCTTTAAATATACAGTGCAGATGGGTTCTAGGTGAGGGATAACTCATGCTTCTATCCCAGGGGTCGGCAACCTAAGGCCCATGGGGGTCATTTAACTGGCCCATGGACCCCCGCCGCCTGATTGGGGAGTCCCAACACCCACTCAGTCGCCTCCTGTGCGCCGTGCTAAACCGGCATGGAGCAGAGTGGGGACCGCCTTCCACGATGCTGTCTGGCTTCCCATTGGCTGCAAGAAGCTCCTGCAGCCAATGGGAAGCTGCGCACGCCTCCTCTGCGCCAAAAGGAGCACCAGAAACAGCATTTGCGCATGCATGCACACACATTCTGGCCCACCGCGGCGTCTGCGGGACTGTGAACTGGCCCAAGCCACAAAAACTTCGCCGACCCCTGTTCTATCCTCTGTCTATGTGGAGTGGGAGGTGGGCAAGCCAGCCTGCCATCTGGGATTCAGTATTGTAACTGGAAGTGAAAGTGACACAGAGGCTTAGCTTGTTCTCCGTGATAAACCAAAGCTATGGCTTGGGTTCCTCCCCCCTCCCCCCCCCAAATGATTAGGAGCAAGACCTCTTGGCTGGAGCCTTCCACCTCACACTAAGCCTATATGTCTGTGTAAACAAACATTACATCTTAAGAAATGGTATTGGTTTTCACTGCAGCGACCTTAATTCCAGGAAAACCAAAACCAAGATAGACACTGGATCCCCAAGACCTCTCATCATTCAGAGAACAGTATGTGCTTAGCCATATGAAGGTAACAGGCTCTGTGCAGTTGTTCAAACACCATTTTGTAGGCAAGCATGCTAAAGAAAAATGTAGCATATCATTTTATATTAGGGTGGCTATCTCTATATCACCAAAAATAACAAATTAATCATCATAAAAGGACACAAATCAACCTAAAATTTGCATATGCAAAGATATAGATTTAGATTTTGAAACAGAAGTAAAGAAGAGGAATGCATATTTTTTAAAAGAACATAGGAAGACTCAGATTTGCATAACATTTTTATGTTCCTATCTGCATATAGGTACCACAATTGCAAATGTGCATATTTAGAAATAATTACTGTCAGGAGTAGGAGTAGCAATAAAATCAACTGTGTCAGTGAATTTAACACTTTATTCAAAGAAACCAAAACAGCATAGGCCTAGTGAGAACAGCAACTCTTCCCAATAGGCCTTGGCCCCAATGAGACAGTTGTGAGGACTGAAGGTCCCTGCCTTCCCACTGGTCCCTAAGGCTCCTCTCCTGGGACTCAGCTATACACCTGCAAATAAAATGTTTTAATGTGTGATATACAAATGTGGCGCTAGATGGCGACAGTGAGCTATGCAAAATCCAATGTATTTTTTAAAAAAAATATTTTTTTTTAAAGCATTTTCACAGCGTTTTTTTTATGTGTGTAGATTCCACCTCGGTTCCTTCCCAAGCAACCCAAAGCTCTGTTGCCTTGTATCTTGTTGCTCTCCCCTCTTCGAACCCCTTTGGATTCTGGGAGACCAGGGGGAGAGGGGAACTGGTTACAGCAAGAGGGAGAGACTCCCTGGGTTCTTCAGCAGCCTGCTGCATCTCTCTCTCCTAGCCCTCCTCCTGTCTTGATTGTGTCCGCCTCTCATTCCGGATGGCTGTCACTGTAGTGGGCAGTGACCGGGTGATGGATTTACCTTTGTCTGTTGTCCAGGCTCTGACTGCTGATAAACAATTCCAGGGCTTTTTGGTGCTCTTTATCTTCAAATTGGACAGCTGTTCAAACAGAGGTCTGTACTCTGCAAAATAAGATACAGTGCAACCCTATTGTATGTATTTCCCCCCTGCTCTTCCTTGTTGTTTAGTCATTTAGTCATGTCCGACTCTTTGTGACCCCATGGACCAGAGCATGCCAGGTGCTCCTGTCTTCCACTGCCTCCCGCAGTTTGGTGAAACACATGCTGGTAGCTTCGCGAACACTGTCCAACCATCTCGTCCTCTGTTGTCCCCTTCTTCTTGTGCCCTCCATCTTTCCCAACATCAGGGTCTTTTCCAGGGAGTCTTCTCTTCTCATGAGTATTGGAGCCTCAGCTTCAGGATCTGTCCTTCCAGTGAGCACTCAGGGCTGATTTCCTTAAGAATGGATAGGTTTGATCTTCTTGCAGTCCAGGGGACTCTCAAGAGTCTCCTCCAGCACCATAATTCAAAATTATGAATTATGAATCTTCCTTACTCACCCCCAATTTTCCTGTCAGTATACAGCTCCTTTGGGCATAAGGGTGTTACTCCAAATACATAATTATGAATTTATGTTTATTTTGACCATTCAGGGGCTTTGATGGTTTTGGTTTGGCTTCTGAATACTTATTGTACAGTCTTCCCTTCTGACTATCAGACCTATGTGAAATAGACTTTCATCTTCTTCCATAATAAATAATTTCCTCTAGTCTTCCTCTGAATTGCAGCCAATTTTTTCAACATCCTGTGGCCAATATGATTTGCACAGCCCTGTACATTGTATGTTTACTTGGAAATAAGCCCCACTGAGTTCCATGGGGTGTCCTCCCAAGTTATCATGCACAGTGTTTTGGTCTTAGATCTAGACGTCATTTTGCAGGTGATGGTTCCACCATGGAAAGATGTGTTCCTCCCTGCTCTGTGAAGTCTTCAGTGATGATATGCAGCCTCCCAGCTAGGCAGCTCAAAACAAAAATCCTGGCTCCTGTTCATGTGCAAATGTCAGTTCATTTCAATGTATGCTGTTTTTCTTTCTATATAAAAATAATAATCAGCATGGGTTAGCATTTGGATAGAACTAAGGCGAAAAGTGGAAAACGGACCAATTTAAATCTATCCGGCTGCCAGTCTGAAGAGATGCCCTTTTGTATCATCAATTCCTAATGATCTTGCCTAATCAAAGCAGTTGCTGAATGTTGCTTACATTCTCCAAATGGAATTCTTTGGGGAGGAACATGTCTCAGAACTGTAAAGTAGCTAGTTGTCACCATGGTGAAACATTTTCAGATTGCAAGGAAGGGAAGAAGCAGAAAGTATCTTATTACAGGTATTATCCATGACTCATGGCTATTGCCAGGGTGGTCAAAGATATGCACAGCAGCCCTTTGAATAAACGAGCCCTTTTTCATTTATTACTTTTTGCAATTTACTATTTTCCATCGTGCTTCTCCTCCCTAAGGAGATAAGAGTGGTGGACCAAAAAACCCCCCAAAACCCCCCAACCCATTTTGGATGGCCACCTGTCCTGGATGCTTCAGCTGATATCCCTGCATTGCAGGGGGTTGGGTCACATGATCCCTGGGCTCCCTTTCAACTCTACAATTATATGGTTCTATGTAAAATTACAAATGGTCTTACCTGATTTTTTGACTTCCTGAATTTCAAAACATATATACGTTATATGCATGCAGTGCCGGATTTACGGATTTATAAGCTAAACAAGCTATAGCATAGGGCCCCACTCTCTTGGGGCCTCCCACAAAAAATGTAAAGGGGAAAAAAATCTTGATGCACATTTCCAAAATATAAGATAAAAAATAAATAAAATAAAACCTACATACAGCAACAGTGTTTTGTGTTGTGATATAAGTAATGGGCCCTGCCTGCTAGCCTGCTCCCTAAAATATCACTGGTTTGCTCATTTCTATATATAGGGTGCCTGCATTCTGCATGGACTGGTTGCATGGCAGCATGTGCAAGTGGCTTTAGATACCTATTAGGTCCATAAATTACCATATAGCATACATTCAACACAAAAAACAGCGATAATTTGTTGTTGACAAAGGACAGCTGGACATATAAAGGGCCCATTACCTCCAGTAGCTTAGGGCCTCATCAAACCTAAATCCGGCCCTGTATGTGCGGCTGCATTTAACATGTCCCCCTCCCCCCCCGGTCAGTCCTGAAGTTCATCAGGTAGCCAGAAGCAAGGGAGTGTCACTGCAGTGGTAAGTCTTCCTACATTGGTGTGACTGATGTTCGCCAGGAGGTGGAGGGATGGAGTGTGGCAGAAAAGTCAGGGAGGTGCAGACACAGCAGTGGAAATGTTGGATTGGCTCTGCTGGGGCAGCCCCAACCTCAACGCTGCCTCACCCCACAGCTTCCTGGTAAGCAGCAGTGGTATCCCTGCCAGGAGGCTGTTGCTTCAGCTCTGCTCTACTTCTTCAGCCCCTCCTGATCCAGGGTCACTGAGTGAGCTTCAGGGTTGATTGGGGTGTGAACTTGGCCTAAGTCCAACGTGCAAACCCTGACACCTCCAGAGGTGGGGGCAAAATCCAATTCAGTCCATACGTAAAGGCAAACTTGCTTTCCAAAACAAGATGTGAACCTAAACACCACCCTCCTCCAAAATTCATGCTAATTTGGAGTTTGCAGTATATTGGTACCTTGGGTTACATACGCTTCAGGTTACAGACGCTTCAGGTTACAGACTCCGCTAACCCAGAAATATTACCTCAGGTTAAGATCTTTGCTTCAGGATGAGAACAGAAATCGTGCTCTGGCGGCGCGGCGGCAGCAGGAGGCCCCATTAGCTAAAGTGGTGCTTCAGGTTAAGAACAGTTTCAGATTAAGAACAAACCTCCAGAATGAATTAAGTACTTAACCCGAGGTACCACTGTACAGTTAAGTCTGCAACCTACATGCATTCAACTTGTGTGCATTATGTGTATATAGGGCAGCAGTTGAAGAAGGAGCAAAAAGGGTTTTCTTGTGTGTGTGTGTTTCTTTGTGGCTGGTTAGCTGTTTTCCCTGTGTAAAGGTCAGAGGGGGCAGGGTTTCTGTTGAGGCAGGGGAGTAGCTGTGGGAGGAGCTTATCAGAGTCTGAAGGGCAGCGGCGCGCGCCTAGCGGCGCACGCAGTTATACCCATCTTTTAGATTTAGGGGAGCTAGTCTCAAACGTTTGTTGGGGGAGACCTAGGTTTTTTTTGTGTGTGTGGGGGAAGTTATTTGTCCTGTCCTCAAGCTTTTTATGATGGAGGACCTCTGTAGCCACCCCCAACGACACGATCTCAAGATGGAAGGGGAGGGAACAGCTGCAGTCGCCTGTGATTCCTGCGCAATGTTTGCCATCTTGCCAAAGGTTGCAGGCAGCTTTACCTGCAGCAATTGCATGTTGATTGCCCTTTTAAAAGACAAAGTCCAGCAACTGGAGGAACGTGTAGCTACGCTCCAAAGAATTAGAGAGCTGGAGCTCTTCTTGGAAGCAACAGAGCACACCGTCTCCACCAGGGAGGAGACAGGGGACTCCCCTGAGAAGGAGGCTAGTTCACCAACACAGGAGCCAGATATATGGAGAAACGTGACTCAAAGAAGTAGGAGGCCCAGGGTTCACTCTGATTGTTTAGAAATACACAATCGCTTTGAGGTCCTCTCCCCTAGCATGGAAGACGAAGAGCAGACTCCATTTGAGGATCTCTCCCTCATTACAGTCGATCAGGTATATGAAGACGAGCAGCAAAGTCAGTCCTCAGGGAATGTGCAGGCGACCTTGGAACGGACAGCTCACGGAAGAACCCCGACCAAACCCAAGAGGAGGCGTGTAGTGGTGATAGGGGATTCCCTACTGAGGGGAACAGAAGCAGTGATCTGTGGGCCTGACAAGATGTCTCGGGAAGTGTGCTGTCTCCCCGGGGCTAAGATCCAAGATGTAACTGAACGACTGCAAGGAATCATAAAACCCACTGACGAATACCCCTTCCTCTTGGTTCATGTGGGAACCAATGACACTGCAAGCAATAGCCTCCAGAAGATCAAAAGAGACTACGAGGCTCTCGGCAGGAAATTGAAGCAACTAAATGCGCAAATTGTCATCTCGTCTGTCCTCCCAGTTGAACGACGTGGCCCAGGGAGAGAGGGGGAAATAGTGGAAGTGAACAGCTGGCTTCGCAAATGGTGTAAACAGGAACGGTTTGGATTCTTAGATCACGGACTGCAGTTTCTTGAAGATGGACTTCTGGCAAGTGATGGGCTGCACCTCACAACGGTTGGGAGAAATGTTTTTGCCAAAAATCTCAGAAACCTCATCAGGAGGGCTTTAAACTGACTAATGTGGGGGAGGGAGACAGTGCTCCTGAAGGTAGGAGTCTATCAATTAATGAAGATGATCATCCAAATGTCATAGACCAAATGGAGCAAACAGCACGCGGACCTAGTGGAGGGAGGAAAAAATCCTTAAATAAGAGACACGGGGGAATGATTAATGGACTTCAATGTCTGTACACTAATGCGCAAAGCATGGGAAATAAACAAGGTGAGCTTGAGCTCTTGGTACAGCAAACTAAATATGACATAATAGGCATCACTGAAACCTGGTGGGATAAGTCCCACGATTGGAATGTAATAATGGAGGGATACAATCTATTTCAGAGAAACAGACCAGACAAGAAAGGAGGAGGAGTGGCGTTATATGTCAGGGGTGTGTATACCTGTGAAGAGATCCAAGATTTAGAACCTCAAAGCCAAAGTGAGAGCATTTGGGTCAAAATTAAGGGAGAGAAGAATAACAGAGACCTCATTGTGGGAGTTTACTATAGATCCCCAAGCCAAACGGAGGACATAGATGATGCCTTCCTGGAACAGATGGCCAAGCATGCAAAAGGAAGGGAGATAGTAGTAATGGGGGACTTCAATTACCCGGATATTTGTTGGACGTCAAACTCAGCCAAGAGCATAAGGTCAAACAGATTCCTCACTGGCCTTGCAGACAACTTCATTGTCCAGAAAGTGGGAGAAGCAACAAGAGGAACAGCCATTTTAGACCTGGTCCTAACCAATGTTGATGACCTGGTTAGTGGGGTAGATGTGGAAGGATCATTAGGCGCGAGTGATCATGCTCTTCTGAAGTTTACTATACAGCGGACAGTAGCAGCCAAGCATACTAGGACTCAATTTCTTGACTTTAAGAAAGCCGACTTCATAAAACTTAGGGAAGTGCTGGGTGAGATCCCATGGACAGCAATACTAAAAGGAAAGGGAGTTCATGATGGCTGGGAGTTTGTTAAGACGGAGATAGTAAAAGCACAACGTCAGGCAATACCAATGAGACGAAAACATGGAAGGTGCCTAAAGAAACCAGGGTGGCTATCTAAAGAACTTTTAACTGAATTAAGATTAAAAAAGGATGTGTACAAAAAATGGAAAAGGGGGGAAACCACCAAAGAGGAATTCAAACAAATAGCCAGCACGTGTAGACACAAAGTCAGAAAAGCTAAAGCACAGAATGAACTCAGGCTTGCTAGAGAGGTTAAAAGCAACAAAAAAGGCTTTTATGGGTATGTTCGTAGCAAAAGGAAGAACAAAGAAACAGTGGGGTCACTCAGAGGAGAAGATGGTGAAATGCAAACAGGGGACACAGAAAGGGCTGAACTCCTCAATGCCTTCTTTGCCTCAGTCTTCTCCGATAAAGAAGACAATGCCCGACCTGAAGAATTTGAAGCAAATGATTCAGCAAAGGAAACACAGCCCAGAATAACTAAGGAGATAGTACAAGAATATTTGGCTAGATTAGATGTATTCAAGTCTCCAGGGCCAGATGAACTGCATCCAAGAGTATTAAAAGAACTGGCAGATGTGATCTCAGAACCACTGGCAGTCATCTTTGAGAATTCCTGGAGAACAGGCGAAGTCCCGGCAGACTGGAGGAGGGCAAATGTTGTTCCTATTTTCAAAAAGGGGAAAAGAGAGGACCCAAATAATTACCGCCCAGTCAGTCTGACATCAATAGCAGGGAAGATTCTGGAGCAGATCATTAAGCAAACAGTCTGTGAGCACCTAGAAAGGAATGCTGTGATCACCAATAGTCAGCATGGATTTCTGAAAAATAAGTCATGTCAGACTAACCTGATCTCGTTTTTTGACAGAATTACAAGCCTGGTAGATGAAGGGAACGCAGTGGATGTAGCCTACCTTGATTTCAGCAAAGCATTTGACAAGGTGCCCCATGATATTCTTGTAAAGAAGCTGGTAAAATGCGGTCTTGACTATGCTACCACTCAGTGGATTTGTAACTGGCTGACTGACCGAACCCAAAGGGTGCTCATCAATGGTTCCTCTTCATCCTGGAGAAGAGTGACTAGTGGGGTGCCACAGGGTTCTGTCTTGGGCCCGGTCTTATTCAACATCTTTATCAACGACTTGGATGATGGACTCAAGGGCATCCTGATCAAATTTGCAGATGACACCAAACTGGGAGGGGTGGCTAACACCCCAGAGGACAGGATCACACTTCAAAACGACCTTGACAGATTAGAGAACTGGGCAAAAACAAACAAGATGAATTTTAACAGGGAGAAATGTAAAGTATTGCACTTGGGCAAAAAAAATGAGAGGCACAAATACAAGATGGGTGACACCTGGCTTGAGAGCAGTACATGTGAAAAGGATCTAGGAGTCTTGGTTGACCACAAACTTGACATGAGCCAACAGTGTGACGCGGCAGCTAAAAAAGCCAATGCAATTCTGGGCTGCATCAATAGGAGTATAGCATCTAGATCAAGGGAAGTAATAGTGCCACTGTATTCTGCTCTGGTCAGACCACACCTGGAGTACTGTGTCCAGTTCTGGGCACCACAATTCAAGAAGGACACTGACAAACTGGAACGTGTCCAGAAGAGGGCAACCAAAATGGTCAAAGGCCTGGAAACGATGCCTTATGAGGAACGGCTAAGGGAGCTGGGCATGTTTAGCCTGGAGAAGAGGAGGTTAAGGGGTGATATGATAGCCATGTTCAAATATATAAAAGGATGTCACATAGAGGAGGGAGAAAGGTTGTTTTCTGCTGCTCCGGAGAAGCGGACACGGAGCAATGGATCCAAACTACAAGAAAGAAGATTCCACCTAAACATTAGGAAGAACTTCCTGACAGTAAGAGCTGTTCGACAGTGGAATTTGCTGCCAAGGAGTGTGGTGGAGTCTCCTACTTTGGAGGTCTTTAAGCAGAGGCTTGACAACCATATGTCAGGAGTGCTCTGATGGTGTTTCCTGCTTGGCAGGGGGTTAGACTCGATGGCCCTTGTGGTCTCTTCCAACTCTATGATTCTATGATTCTATGATTCTATGATATATATGCATATGCTATACACATAAAATATATATATATGGGGGTGGAAAGGGGGCAGGCATCTGGGGAAAATAACTTTGGCAATCCCAGCCACTATTGAGTCCAATGGGTTTTGACGATACGTGATTTTGGTTTAGGTTTGATTCCTGGAATGTAACTCTTGCAGGCTTACTGTATATGAATGAGTGTGTGTGTTTATTAGTGTTAAGTGTACATATAAATGCACATATTAGTGAAAATAATTAGTGAAAATAACATGCAAAAATGCTTTATAGTTGGGGAAATTGCATATGTTTATTAGGAGAAATTTGCACTAAAATTGCTGATGAATTTTCATGAGAACTTTTTTCGCAAAAATTGCAAACTGAATTGGAAAAATGAGAAACTGAGAGTAACAAAAATTGACATGTTTGCCCACCCCTACAAATCACCCTCTGCCAGCTCATAATTCTGTAACTGTCAGCTGATCCTAATAAAATGGGTAATGTGCTATGTACTACTGGAAGATTTTTTCAGGGGGGTATTAGTATAAATAATGTATCAACAGAACTGCCAACATTTTTGGACACACCTTGGGGGTATAGCTATGGACTCCGCAGTGTTGAGCCCCTGGACTTTTTTACCAGGTACCTCACTGGTTAAAATAAAATTCTACTTTTTTTGAGAACCAAAGAAAATGACTGTGGAGAATTCGGTAGCTGCAGAACTGCAAAAGTTCACGCACTGTTCTGAGTTTTATGTAAAGATGGCACACCAGTCAGCTAATTAACTGAGTATCAGAGAGGAGAACAGAGCTGACATCAGATTCCCTGGGTTATGTGTGGATATTATAGGCTTTTTTTAAAGCCTACCCAAAGACTAGGACTGGTTTTTAAGATCACACACATTGTACTGCCAGCCTTGATATGAATAATGCCAAAGACAAGGAGGAAGCAAACAGAAGCGTGGGGAACCAAATGAGGGGGGGGGGAGATGTGAATAATTCATTGATCCCGCAGGCTAGAATCTATAATTCCAGCTAATGCAATAGGGAGCAGCAGCAGTGACTGTAATTAGAAAGAGAAGAAAATTATATTCCATACAGGAGTCTGAAAGAGAGTGTACTCCAGGCCCCTTGCTGCTTTAAAGAGGGAAAAGATATTGAGGGAGGGATGTCACAATTTGTTTACAACAGAATGGTAACCCAGTCGCTGTTGATGGCTCTATTCACACATGCATGCCGCCAGCATGGAGGTTTGTGGCTGCAGCTCTTGAGAAAGGAAGGAAGGAAGGACAGGACTTTTATCAAGCTTCCTGAAGCTTCCTGTATACCTGAAGGAGCATCTCCACCCCCATCGTTCAGCCTGGGCACTGAGATCCAGCTCCGAGGGCCTTCTGGCAGTTCCTTCACTGCAAGAAGTGAGGTTGTAGGGAACTAGGTAGAGGGCTTTCTCAGCAGTGGCGCTCACCCTGTGGAACGCCCTCCCATCAGATGTCAAGGAAATAAACAAATATCTGACTTTTAGAAGACATCTGAAGGCAGCCCTGTCTAGGGAAGTTGTTAAAGCTTGGTGTGTTACTGTGTTTGTTGGAAGTTGTCCAGAGTGCCTGGGGAACCCAGTCAGATGAGCCATATATATATATATATATTATTAAGTTTTAACAAATAAGAAAAAAATTCAAAAAATATACAAAAACAAAAATAATACAAAGTCGCAAAATACAATACAAAAATACGAACATTAAAGACAACAAAAGAAAAAAGAGATAAAAACACATATAATAACACAGAACAAAAATTCTCTCTTTCTTAGTTTCACATCTCCAATTAACTTATTTTCCCGACTTCCTCACGTCTCCTGTTCTTGTATCCCTTTTAAGAATTAATTCAGCAAATTCATATCCTATTAATTTATCCATTATTGATCTAATCTTACATTTTACTTTGTTGCTAGAACCCCTGCGGTTCATTTCAATGTCATCAACATTCAAAAATTTTACAATGTTTCTGCAAATAAATTTCAAATTTCCTCCAATCTTCCTCCACCGACTCTTCTCCCTGGTCTCGGATTCTGCCAGTCATTTCCGCCATCTCCATGTAGTCTATTAGTTGCATCTGCCAGTCTTCCATGGTGGGTAAGTCTTGTGTCTTCCAATGCTTTGCAATGAGGATTCTTGCTGCTGCTGTGGCAGATGAGCCACATATAAAACCCACTGTTGTTATTATTCCAACAGTGCAATTCTGTATGTGTCTAGATCCATTGGGTTCAATGGAACTTGCTCCCAGGTAAATGATTATAGGATTGCAGCCCACATCATTGTCTCCCATAGTCAGCTCTTGTCTGCTGAGCACCATCCTTTCAGTCACAGAGCAGACTGGTAGGAAGGAGGTGGCCTGGATTTAATGTTCTGAAGGGGTCCCCTGTAGCCTCAATTGTTTTTTTTCCACTTTCACAAAAGCCACTAATAAGCTGGTTATGCAACTGAAGATAGGAGCAGCAGCATCTGAGCTGAAGACCCATGGTCTGAAGTTTGCATTACAACTGAAGAATCTTGGTGCTTTCACTATAATTACCGTATTGTTTTTAGAGTGCTATCCTATACATATCTACTCAGAAGTGCACTTAATGAGACTTACTCCCAAATAAGTTAAGGTGTCCACACTTATGCACTGCCAAAAGAAAAGAGAAGAAATGCAAAAAAGTACTCTGGTTTCACGTGCTAATTAATAAGTACAGGTGCCAATTTATAAATAAATACTATAATTTAAACATAAATACAATGTATCTCACCAAAGTGGGGAAGACTATGGACACTTTTAGAATATCACTACAGTGGTACCTTGGTTTAAGAACAGCTTAGTTTATGAACAACTTGGATTAAGAACCCTGCAAACCTAGAAGTGGATGTTTTGGTTTATGAACTTTGCCTTGGAAACAAAACATGTTCCACTTCCTGTTGAGTGTGTTCCATTTGTAAATTGAGTCCCCTGCTGCTATGGGAAAGCATGCCTTGGTTTAAGAATGTTTTGGTTTAAGAACAGACTTCCAGAACGCATTAAGTTTGTAAACCAAGGTACCACTGTATTTACAGGTGGGAGTCAATTGCAGCCTGTCAAGTAGGGATGCCATTCTCTATAGGGTACCTGTTTGTTCACTGTTCGTTTGAACTTTTGTTGACCCTGTTCTGTAGCTGTTTGCTTTTTTGTCACTTCAGGGCTGTTTTGTTCCTGTTTGCTGCAGCTTCTGGGAGCTTCATAATTGGGTTTCACATTCTGTAATTATGTTTGTATTGTCTTGCAGTGGACACCAATGCTTCTTATGGAACCAATACCATCATCTGTTCTCTGTTTATGGTCTTTAACTAATCTTCTAGTTCCCACTGCACACTGTTTGCCTAGTCTTGGCAGCTGCAGCAGTGTTGACAATCCTACTCTGAGAAGCAATGCAGTGTAATGGGTATAGTCCCAGGCAACAGTTTTTGACTACAACTCCCATCAGTCCCAGCCACAGTGGGGAAGGCTCCTCTTGGGCCTCTGCAATACTTCTTGCTATCACCCAGCACCATCTCCCATGCACTTCAGGTTTTCCGACTCTGCTTGCCCTAGGCCTGGGATAGTCAATGTGATGCTCTCCAGACACTGCTGGACTCCAACTCCATCGGTCCCAGCAAGCATGACCAATAGTCAGAGATGATAGGAGTTGTAGTCCAACATCTGGAGGCCCACAGGATCCCCATCCCTGCACTGGCAAATTAAGACAGTCACTTCAGGCAGAAGTTGTGGCAGGAAGTGACAGAGATGTACTGAATAAGATCTCTTATATAGCCTGTGATATAGCCTGCTTGCAGGTGTAGTGAGAGGAGGGTACAGTCCTGTTGCCAGCATCCAAGTAACCTGCCAGTTTAGCTGGCTTCTGTATGTGGAAGAGGAAGGGGAAGCCATTTTGTCCCTCGCTTCAGGCAACAAAATATATTGGGCTGTCACTGGAAGACGGGGTCGCAGTGGAGAAAAAGGAGCTGGACCACTGAAGTGAAAAGGGAAATGGTGGATGCCTTTTCCCCCCTTCCTGCAAATGCAACCTGCTCCCCTCTCCCACAGGCCTCTAGCTAGTAATACAATAAATTTTTGAGGAGAATCAATATTAGCGAACAAAGGGCAGCCATGTTCCTGAGCTGCTGATAGTTTCATTGGAAGAGGAGCAAAAAAGCGCCACAAGGGTATTTTGCTGTTGTTGCCTTTGCCACAGCTGCTCACAGGGAAAAAAACATTTCTAATATTTCCTTTGGCTTCTGGAGAACTCTGCTGCTTCCTCCAAATGAATTAATTTGGAGTTTCAGCTCTTGGGCACTGTCTTTAATTAAAATCATTTACTTTGTGGGTTGAGGTTTGCTGTTCTCCTGTCTCACTTACTAGTTGAATGCAAGGAGTTCTTAATGCGTTGTTTTACCTTGCTTTTCTGCTGAATCTGTCTGAATGGAAAATTTCACTCAGGAAAGTCATAGCAGAGCTTTACAGACTTTATAAATCTTATTTTTAAGCCTGCAAACCTTGGGGATTTCCCTGAGCCTTCTGATACCTCTCTTTTGCGTGTGTGGGCGATGCTGTTTTGGTTGCATTAAGGTCTGGCACTGAGAGAATTGAATTCACTATTAGCTTATACAAAAGGGACCTGCAACAAAATGCGGCAGTGCAGAGTTCTCTGGTGCCAGGGTTACGTAGGAGCAGAAGACAAGATTGTTGGTCCACTGTAGTCCAGCATCCTGTTCTCACAGTGGCCACCCAGATGCCTATGGGAAACTCTCAAGTAGGACCAGTGCACCACATAACTCTGCCCATCTGGGAGTCCCAACAAGTGGCAAAAGGAGGAATAATGCCTCCAACCATGAAGACAGAGCAAAACAATCATGGCTAGTAGTTGTTGATAGCATTGTCCTCCATGACTCTGCCAAACCCTCTTTTAAAGTCATCTAAGTTGGTGGCCATTACTGGCTCCTGTGGAAGTAGGTTCCCTGGTGTCACCATGTGGTGTGCAAATAATAACTTTATTTTCTCTGTCCTGAATCTCCCAACATTCGGATTCATTGGACGTCTATGAGTGCCAGTGTTATGAGGGACAAATACTTTCTCCATGCTGTTCATCACTTTAAAAACTTCTACCTTGCCTTTTCTCTCAACTAAAAAGCCTTAAATGCTGCAACCTTTTTGTATGAGTGCATAGAATCACAGAATTGTAGAGTTGGAAGAGACCATGAGGTTCATCTCGTCCAACCCCCTGCAATGCAGGAATCTTTTGCCCAACGTGGGGCTCAAACCCACAACCTTGAGACTAAGAGTCTCATGCTCGACCAACTGAGCTATATGGATTATTGTTGTTGTTATTTTATTTATATCCTGCTGGCCTGGGAGTACGTCCCACTGAACTCAGTGGATCTTGCTTCTGAGTAGACATGGAAAGGATCGTGCTAATAACTATGAACAGTTCTAAACAGTGAAAATAGATTACTTACTTTGACTATTTTCACAATCCAATGCTAGGCAGTGAGGACACTGGATGAAACATTTTTCTGGGACATCATGTTTTGCCAGTGTGCCTTATCAAACTCTCTATCCTCTTTTCGCCACTGGAAGTCCTTTGCAGTCTTTGTTCTCTGGTTCATCACTATAACACCCATGAGGAATTGGACCACCACTGCCATATTTGATGCAGGGTATTCACACTCTCTGAATAATTCTCCATTTCCTAGTACCCCCACCCTGCCCTTTGTTACCAGAGGATGCTTTAAACAAGAACAGCAAGAATCTGGGTCAAACTGACCTGTTTGTCAACCTAACATAGTGCCATTAGGACTGTGAAAATGTACTGTGCATAATAGCTACGGATGATAACTTGGATTTGTTCTGAGTCAGCCAGAAAGGACCACGTAGTCGTAATACAATTCTTATCAGCAAAACTGTTGATTCACATGGCTTGCAATTCAGTTAATAGAATATCCTGCGGTTTTACCATCAAATTTGAGTCCAACTTGCAATGAAAGGTGTTTATTATTTCTTAGGCACTTGTTTCCCCTCTTCCAAAGAGCTCAGAATGCAAAACTCTTCACCTCTGATACATATTTTATCCTCACAACCCTTTGAGGATGAACAGTGAGTGACCCAAGATCATGCAGCAAACTTGAAGACTGAGAAGGGATTTGAACCTAGGGCTTCGTGGTCCGAACTGAAAACATTATACCACCAACTAAAGCTGTTTGTAATAAAGACACCTTTTTATTTTGTTCAGTTTCATTGGTCATTAGTATCAGTTGTTCTGCAGTTCTTATTCTCTCTTCCAGTAGTTACTAAAACCATTAGGGATGTGATGAGCAATACATTCTGCCTCTTCGTTTACTCCACTGCCTCCAAGAATGTGTATGTATATATGTATCAGCATTTTTCAGTCTTCAATGTTTTTGTAATACCTTCAGTTGGCTGCTTGATGAACCCTTTGCTAACAGCATCATTGTAAGGGGCCTTAAAAATAATTTTAAAAAGACGTTATGAAAGCCTGCTTTGTCAGTTCTTACTTATCCACATGTTCATCAAATGCTTCTCCTCCAGACATGGCTGCTCTCTCCCCGCAGTGGCCTTGCTCATTGCAGTGAATAAGAACCTTCTTTTACAAACATGTTCTGCAATAAACAAAGAAGAGAGTTCAAAGAACGGGTAGCGAGAAACATGGCATCCCAAAAGTCAGATCAAAGGTCCAAAGAGGGATAATGAATACAAATGATTGGAGTATGAAATTAACAGGAAGGGAAGACAAAGGTATATTTTGATTCTAGAAATGCCAGTTGTCTCTAGGCCTTGCTTAAATATTTCAGTAGCTGAGGAGCTGGTGGTGCTCATTTTAGGTTGTATGGCTACATCTGCCGCAGTATCTGGAATTTATGAATTCTTCATGATAGCAGATGCACCCCAGATGAAGATAAACAGTGCGGCAGAGCTGGATTTTTGTAGCTATCACAATGCTGATGGCCTATAGCAAGGGGTGGAGAACCTGTGGCCCTGTAGGGTCAATGGTCCTCTTCGTATCATCATTGCCCAGCACAGAGTGTGAAGTTCACGCAGGTGTCCTCTAAATCCCTGGGAATAGATTACACCACAGAACTACAATCCCTGCTCTCATTCGCTAGCTCTTAAGAAATGCATGCCCCACACTAACAAAGCAACCTGCAAATAACTATGGGGAAATGCTGCGCTAGGGAAAGGGGAGATCTGTGGCCTTTGCTGCAGCTCTTACAAAGCCAATGCTCAGGGAGGACAGGAGCTATAGCCTGGGGTTAGAAAATGGCTTTTCAGCCTGACAACTGCACTCCCCTTCTGGGTGACCCTGAGGAGGTAGGAGGCGCCAGAGGTGAAAGTGGGTGGAGCAATGGATGTAAATTTGGCCTCGCTGCAGTAGGGCTACTATCTAGACATTCTGTCCTCCATCCAAGCAAGCAAGCAAGCCATAATCAGAGTTCAAAGGCACATTTCAACGAGGCAAAAATAAAGGAGGATGCAAAGCAAGGGGTGGTGGGTGTGGCCGGGGAGCATTCCAAGGGCCAGACCGGGGGCTGTATTTGGCCCCCAGGCCTGTTGGTTTCTGTGTGTTGCCACTGTGCAGTGCTCTTGGAGTCACAAGACTCTGTTTACATTCCAGAGACATTCCAGGCTGTTAGAAGTCTCACGGAAGACAGGAGACGGATATGATGTTACTGGTTTCCTGTTCCTTTGTTGTTCAGTTGCTCTCTGCTCTCACAGAGAAAGCATGTTTATTTCTTTTCTGTCTGCGTAGTTAGGAATAAAACTCTTTGCGATGTAGCTCATACTCTCTCGTCCTTCCGCATGCTGCTTTGAAACTCTGCGTAATGGGGAATGTGCCTGGAGCCTTATCAGGGGCTCAGGTCGTTAATCACGTCGGAGGCGATTCTGGAGGAGCTCGATCGAACGCAGGTTCCGACAAGGCACAAGGTTTCCAAACCCTGTACATTTGAGGGCTACTAACATTAAGTGCTATCAACTACCCCAATTTCCAGCTTATTTCAAGGTTGCAATCCTATGCCGTTATGTGGGGGAGATCTGAACACAGTGAAACTTGCTTCTGAGCAGACTCTCTCTCCCATTCCCATTATTATGTGCCCCCTGGTATTTGTTAACACTACATGCCAAACTACCTTTATTGTAACATGGTATATAGATAATACAAAGATGTCCATACTATCTTTGAATCAGGAAACAGATCTATCTAGGAAAGGTGAAGCTTTCAGGCCCATGATACTAGAGATTCAGGTAGGTAGGTAGCCGTGTTGGTATGACGCAATCAAAGTAAATTAAAAAATTGTCCAGCAGCACCTTAGAGACCAACTCAGTTTGTTCTGGGCATAAGCTTTTGTGTGCATGCACACTTCTTCAGGCCCATGTTATGAATAAACAAACATGGTAATTATGTCTATTCAAAGGACAATGGTGAAGTACGAAACACCTGACATTTTCTGTGATGTGTGTATAGTTTAGACTACTTCTGAAATGGAAGCGGTAACAAGGGGCAGAGCCTGAAATAATATGCATGAACGTAGAACTTTTTAGTCTGTGCATTAAGTCAAGGATGGTGCAAATATATGGTGTAGGAGCACTACAAGCCTCCCAGCATTCACACTGGAGGTGAACTTTGTAGTGGATCAGGTCCCCTGCATGCATGCCTGCCTGAGCTGAAGCCTGGATTTCATTACCCCTCCCTAACCCTTTTTCTTGGGAGTACAGTGGTGCCTCGCAAGACGAAATTAATTCGTTCCACAAGTTTTTTCTTCTTGCGAGTTTTTCGTCTTGCGATGCACGGTTTCCCATAGGAATGCATTGAAAATCAATTAATGCGTTCCTATGGAAACCGCCTTCAGACCAGGTCCGGGGACAGTCTGTCCCCCGACCTCTTCTGAAGGCTGGGGGGGGGACAAGGGCTTTTCTTCCCACCCCCAGCATTTAAAAAAACCCCGGGACAGCGGAGGACTTCTCTGCTGTCCGGGGCGATCTTAAAATGCTGGCGGGCGGCATTTTAAAATCGCCCGGGACAGCGGAGGACTTCTCCGCTGTCCGGGGCGATGTAAAAGCCCCTGGGAAGGCAGGCAGGGGGGACAAAGACTTTTGCCCCCCGCCCGCCTTCAGAAGAGGTCCTGGACCTCTTCTGAAGGTGGGCGGGGGGCGAAAGTCTTTGCTCCCCACCGCCTGCCTTCCAAAGCCGTCCGGGACAGCGGAGAAACGTGCTGCCTTTCTCCGCTCTCCCGGGAAGGCAGGCAGGGGGGAGCAAAGACTTTCGCCCCCCGCCCGCCTTCAGAAGAGGTCCAGGAAGGCCGGCGGGGGCCGAAGGTCTTTGCTCCCCCCCGCCTGCCTTCAAAAGCCATTCGCGATAGCGGGAAGCGCTTCCCTGCTATCCCGGACTGCTTTTAAAATGCTGGCGGTGGGGAGCAAAGCCTTTCGGCCCCCGGCGGCCTTCCTGGACCTCTTCTGAAGGCCGGAGGGGGGGAAAGGCTTTGCTCCCCACCACCAGCATTTAAAAGAGGTCCCCGGAGATTTCCCTATGGGCTTTCTTCTTGCGAAGCAAGCCCATAGGGAAATTCGTCTTGCGAAGTGCCTCCAAAACAGAAAACCCTTTCGTCTTGCGGGTTTTCCGTCTTGCGAGGCATTCGTCTTGCGGAGTACCACTGTAAACAGTTGGCGAGGAGGGCCCAGTTTACAGCAGAGGCTAACTACACGGCAGAAGAAAGAGGTTGCTCCTCTCCTACACAAGGTGTTTCAGTTTGCCTTGCCAACGAACCAGGCTGCTTCCACTGGAGAGGGACTGTCCCTCAAAGGAAGGGCATCTGCTTTGTGGGTGGAAAGTTCCAGGTTCAACTTCCAGCAGGTCTCACACAAGGCTGGGTATGTACACTTCTCTGAAACCCTCAAGAGCCACTGCCAACCGCCTGACTTGGTGTGAGGCAGCTTCTTATGTCTTACGCAGCTCCTGTTCTTCCAAAGGGCTTGCACCGGAGAGCTTCCCATGGAATTGTTCCCCATTTTCATTTTTCAAGCGTGGATGGGTATCTTAAGCATAAAGTCATGGTCCTTTATTGCTTCCTTTACCCACACGGTGAGAACTTGCAGTGACCTTTCCTCATTTTTATTTTATTTTATTTATTTACAACATAAATCCACCACAACTCAAATAAACAAATCCACCACCATTAGACATAAACATAACAAAAAATAAACATAACATAAAATATAACAAACAAAAGAAATGGCCGCCTTGTTTACTTCTTATGAACTGTTTCTTTTATGAGCTGTTATTAAATTTTTCAAATTATGACTTAAAAACAAACCACAAAGTCTCCTGCAGACATAAATCGAAACAAGTCCAGGTGTATATTTTAGGGCACTGTTTTCTAAAGTATTCTTTACATTTCCCCCATTCTTTTTGAAATACTTATCTGGAGAGTCCCCTAATTGCCTCTGTTAATCTAGCCAATTCAGTATAGTTTAGTAATTTATCCTGCCATTCCGTTTTTGTTGGCACAAATTTTTCCCCAATTTCTGGCAATTAAGACCCTTGCCATGCTTGTGGCATAGAGGGATATTTTCTGATCCTCTCTTGTTATACCTGTGTCCGTTATCCCCAATAGGAAAGCTTCTGTATTTTTCATAAAGTTATACTTAAAACATTTTCTAAAGTTCATCATACACCATGTCCCAGAAGCTTTTGATTTTTTCACAGCTCCGCCAAACATGTATAAATGTCCCCTCTGCTTTACCGCACCTCCAACATAGACCTTTCCTCATTTTAAAACAGGTGAACTACACCTCGCACCACACTGGCTGACAAGAGGTATAGTTTAGCAACACCTGTCTTAAAATGTGGCTAATGAGATGTTCTCAAAAACGAAGAGTAGGTTATGCTTCTTGTACTACATACTTTTCCTATCACCAGAATGGCCCTTTGTATGTGCTGCCCTTTCCTACTTGTCCTCCTTTTGAAAAAAAACGCCCACGTTTCCCACAACCTGGTGAATTGCTTTAAATATAAGGACATTCTGCACCCTCCTCTCGGCTATTCCCCTCCCCCAAACGGTGATTAATGTTTTCGCCGGCTGCACACTAAAGGAGCTCAATATGAAAATGTGATTCAGTGAGACAGCCTCGCTGTTTCCCAGGTACAGTGCACGTAAGTGACTGCCAGGAAACTAGCAGGGGGTAGCAGAGACATTGATTTTCATGGAGTCCTCAGCAAGTCTATTAAGAGTTAGGAGGCCGCAACCGTGGGATCAGAGCCGCAAACACAAGACGGAGGCAGCAAATTACATCAGGTCTACAGACTGCCTCAGTCTTTGAGCTTAAGGCAATGAGACACTGTCAGCTTTCATTTCAATGCAGTTTGCTCAAGTGAAGAAACTACCGAGTCCACCTCCAGGCCCCAGGCAGAGAAGACAACAGGGCGGTGGGGGAGAAAGAGGAAAAGTAGGCAGGCAGAAATGTGCAAAGCCACCCTGAAAGCAGACAGCACTTTATTGAAGTTTACAATGGAAAAGTTCAAATCACCTCCCACCCTCCTTGCACATTGTATTAAAGTTCTCCGTATTCACAGTGACAGCTCTGGCAAGGTCAGAGTCAAGTCAGTCCCCAACTTTCCTCCCCTGAGCATTCAGGATTTCTCCTATCAAAGCTGCTTAGCTTATGAAATCGAAAACGTGGACTTCTGTCGAAAGGTACGAATCCCATTAAATCTTGTCTTTCACAAAAGCAGCACACTTTTTAAAGCAACAACAAAAGACAGTCACAATAGCCTACTAGGCTCAAGGTTCAGAAGCAGCCTTGGAATTTCAATGATGCAGAAATCAGATCACAATAATGGATTTGCTACAAATGCCCCCTGCCTCCTCCGATTAAAAAATGTGGGTTGGCTGAAGTCAAAACACGCTGTTATGTGGCAGCAACATCCTTGAATCCGATGAGCTGGCATGTATCAGGCAAAACGAGTTCTTCTCTCATTGTGAGCATAAGGGCTGCTAAGTCTTTTTGTCTTTTTTAATTTTAGCGGCAGAATGAGAAGTCAAGCTTCCCTCGCTTCAGGGACAGGCAACTACTGCAAATGGGAAGACATACATTTCCAAGGCCCATTCAACCAAAGCAACGTACAGCATTGTCATCAAGAAAATATCTGTCCTAGGCATGTGCCCACACACTGAGAAAGCAACCTCTCTCTTCCCTTTATGGCAATATCCACATTGGGAGTACTGCCTTGGTTTGCTGCTGTGATCACAAACCTTGGACTCACACTCTTCCCTCTCCCTTTCTTGTGTGCGTGTAGGGATTTAAAGCTTCTGTTCCGGTTTCAGAACAAATTGTGATTTGTCACTGCGTCTAAACTTTCCAAACTGGTTTTGTATTACTTCTGAATCAGTCCTGTCTTTGAAGGAAGAAAAGTAGTGTACGAAGCAGCCCTGAGAGACACCATTACTTCCAGCTCAGGTTTCTGAGGACTGACATAGATTATGTTAACTGGCACAGAGAGCAAAAGAAAGTCCAAGGAACAGTAACAAGCAGGAGTAGGCAATGGGTAGCCTGGCAACTCATTATAGCTCCCTATTAGGCCTGAATCCCAGGCAGCCCATAACTATGGAAAAAAAAATTGGTGCAAGCTGACAGATGCAAGCAAGGGATTCTTTAAGTCTCTTACTCGCCCTCTCAGACAAGAGATTTTGGCAGAATTCTTCTCTTGCACACCTCAGCTACTGATGCAGGTACATGAGAAAGGCAGGAAATGATAACGATATGGTTCATAGGAGAGGAGCATAAGCAAAGAACCCTGTAAAAATCTTCCACTGCTATTTTGGAGGATGGGACAGAGGAGGAGGGAATTAAATAGCATTTTAGTGGGCAGAGCTAGCATTGCTGGCCCTTTAGCCCTTTCTCAGTTTAAAATAAACCTCCTTTAAAACTTAGTTGCCCAACAGGGTGTAGTTTCTCACTGTTTATGCAATTGCTCAACAATTCATGTCCTTAGAAGTCAGACAACTCGCGTGGGATGCTGTGCCCAACAGCTTCAGTTTCCCCAAATGTTCTCAAAGCACGTTGGATTTGTCACTTGTAGGACCATGAAGAGGCTTCTGAAATGGGGCAACTCCCCTGTACAAGGTGACCGCATTTACTAAAACAGTTGTCACTGATGCATAAAAAAAAAAGAGTGGTTCATTGTTCTGAAAGTCAGGGCCTCAGTATGAACCTCTTGTCCTGAAGGAAGCTTCCACGGCAGTAATAGCGGCCCAACAAGTCTTGGGCAGCTGAGCAAATATATCCAATAGGAAAAGCGTGCCTGGTACCAGCAGCAGCAAGCCTGAAGTCTTGCTGAGGAGCTCCAGTTGCTCTTTCTCCCATGGCTTCTCTGTTTGATTGAGGAAACAGTGGGAAATCCCGTTACCTCTTCTCAATCTTCTGCTTCTGCAAGCTGAGGGAGGTGAAGCTGGCCAGGAGGTCAGTAACCTCGTCCACCTTCCAGAGGGGAGGGAAAAAAGCATAAGAACATGTTACAGAAGTCAAATAAGAATATGATGAAGGAAATGAAATTTGTGAGGTGACAGAATTCATTAATTCACGAAGACTGGGACTTGGTATTGTCCTGTTGAGCCAGAGAAATTTCTGCTACTGAAGGACATAAGAGTAAAGAGAAGTATGTCTACAAAAGTAAGAGACCTTGAAGAATGGGTATGGTCAGGAAAAGAGAATTTTTTTTAACAATAATCATTTTTCAACAATGACCATTTTTCAACAATGACCATTGCAAGCTTTGAAAATGGTGCAATCCATCAACAAAAGCCACAGTTTAAAATTTGGTCCCCGATTCATGAGGGTTGGCAGTGAGACTTGGGACTGTTAAAAGGATCTGCTGCCATGCAGAAGCAGAGTTGCCCAGGCTTCCTCCTGTACCAGATTTGATGGAAAAGAAATCAGGACCATGGCTTTTCCTTCTAAGTGGAGCCACAGCTACTAAATCATTTTATTTTCACAGCAAAGCTATTGCAACATTGCTTCTAGCAAGAAGAACCACGTGCAAGTGGAGTGGGCAATGCTCTGTTGAAATCAGGATAGCCTTTAAAATTTAAACTTCTCCAACTGTACTGATGGGTCTTGAACTTTTCATCCTTATGTTTCTAATAACAGAAAGTAATGTGCTGTCACCAATTTGACAAAGTATTATTAAACTAAAGCTTTTCCCCCCACAATGTCTTGTAACTAAATAGTGTATCATTTAATAAATATATTTTTCTCTACCCTTCAGGAGTCTCAAAAAGGCACTGTCATTTTGCAACACTGAAATATATTTAAACTTGGTTAAGTCAGATTTTAATTAAATATACAAAATCCCCCGTCATTCATTCACCTGCTCTTTTGTACTAGTCTTCTGTAGCCTGGAGCAAAGATCATCCAGCTGTTCCCGATGTTCATGGCGCCCGAGGCGTTCAAGGTATTCCCGCAACATCTGGATGATCTGAAACAAGGAGCATAGGAGAGATGGGATTTACTATGAGCAATGGAGAGGGTTCACACTTCTAAGTACCAGGTCAAAATTTAAGTACTGTAATTCTGCTATAGGTTTTGATGAATTCTGAAATAAAATGGAAGCACATTTGAAATAAATAAAACAGAACAAATGAGAACTAAATGGGGGCAAACACCATGGCTTTTCCACTGGCACAGAAACAAACTAAATATACTTTTCAGATCTGCAGACTGCTTTGCTACTATTAAGATTGGACTTTCCCCCTATTTTATATGCATATTAAATCTGAGAAGCGCATGGCAGGAGCCTGTTTTCCTCAAGGGTTCCTGGAGGGAAAATGGCTTTTATGGAAAAAGTTCCATAACAAACTTCTATGCACAGAAGATCAACATTTTGCAACCAGGCTCTATTATACTATATTATGTATTAGATTTCTTGCCCACCCATTCTCCTTATCCTTATCACCTGCTTTACTTCCAGGCACACAGCTTCCAGACTCTGTGAGAGGCCCTCCTGCAAGATGTTCAGCTTCGACTTGGCCAAGTGCAGAGGGGTCCGTCCAGCTCGATCTAAGGCGTCCACTCGAGCTCCTGGAAGATGCACATGCAGAAGAAGAAAGGGTGTTTTAAGGATGAAGATAGCCCCCTCCGGATATCTATAAACAGAGAAGGCAGCTTTCTAATTGGCATTACCTCCACGAAGCAGTGTGGTGATGATGGGTACATGGTTCGTGCAGGCAGCTGGGGAGGGAAAACACGAGACACACAACTAAGTAGTTACAGTAACTTGGTGGGGGACAGACTCTGCTTAATGGGGTAATGGTTGGCACATGGCACTCTCACAAAGGTGCCAAGAAATCCTCAATATCTCAACTTTGAATCCCTAGGCGGCCTTAAACAAGCCAATACTGCCTCAGCCTCAGCAATCACTTTCAACAGTATGGAGATAAGGATTCTAGAGATAATGTCCCCATTGGCATGTAACCTAAACCATGGCTTTAAGTGCTACACCCAGAAGCTGGAACAATTCAGAGCAAAACCTCATGCACACATCTTTTGTCCTCCTGTACAGCCAGGAGAAACTCTTCACCTGCATTTACTTTCAGTTCCTCCTAATGTGTTTTGTGTTTTTTATATTGTCATTTTGTGTTGCGAACCGCCCCAAGAACTATGGGTATAGGGCGGTATACAAATCTAGCCTCAGTTTGGCTTCAAACTCCCTAAGGCAGAACAGCTTCTTCTAACTCTCTCCTTGTAGTGCTGAAGAAAATCCAAATATACTTAATCACACAAGTTGCTACTGTGAGGCAAAGGAAGGAAAGAAGATATAAAGGAAAGAAATAGGCAGGTCAAAGGTAAGGCCAAATGTGCTGCAGTCCGGTGGGTGTGAGAGACGCTTACCCAAATGCAGGGGGGTGTTCCCCAGTCCATCTCGCTGGTTTGGGTTGGCTCCATGGTCCAAAAGCAAGTGCACTAAAACACAAACAGACCCATCCTAAGTGTGTCTTGAACATGATGGGCAAAGAAAACCCACCAGATCTGAACTATTTACCTCTACAATCGATAAGACTGGCTATTCAACAGAGCCGACTCATTAATGTTACAAATATGTTACCATTCAAATTTTAAAAGCATATATAACATAAAGCAATGCTCTAATCATAGTAGCAGTAAAACATTTCACTTTTTAATGATTGGTTTCTTGCATTTAAACCCCACCCTTTGACTTACAAATATCAATACTACTTCTACTTCAATTCCATCAGCCATCCATAAAAAACCAAGAGCCCCCTAGCTCTTATATATGCTCACTAAAAGCAGACATTAAGAAGAACATTTTTAGAGCCCTTCTAAATGATAACAAGAAGGGAAGCAATCGTATCCCTTATGGCAAAAGTACCCTTGCCTGAATCTCCCCAGATCCATCCCTCACAAAGTGCTCCACAGGAACTAGGATCTCCTGTAGTAAAATGCCTATTTTATGTCCCCTGAAACTCTTTTAAGTTTGCACACAGAGCATTAAGAAGCCATCATATGCACCAATGTGCCATTCTTCCTTGGAAGGAGCTTCTGGCGCTTTCAAAGTTCCTTCCTATTCCTGCTTTCTAAGATTCTTTTAACTAAACATTTCAGGACTCATGACACAAAACTTCAGCTCCTCTTGAAATTGTTCAGAAATATTCTGACAATCTTGCGTGACACAATATTTTAGGAAGAATATTCCAAAATTTTATCAGTGTGCATAACATCACTCCTCAGTCTCCTTGCACAAGCTGGGTGGGATGCTTGCAAAAAGGATATGGGGTTGTTTTTTTTCTGAAGCTCAGCTTTTATAGATAGAAAGAAAATGATTAGCAATCTATCCTGGAGAAATGGGGCCAGAAGCGGACAGGCCCACCTCACTTCAATGTGACTCACCAATACTGTCATTTCCATTGCAGGAAGCAAAGTGCAGGGCCGTTCGACCTTTGTCGTCAGCTGCACAGGGGTCCACCCCATCTTCCAGAAGCTGCTGCACTGGTGCCACCAAGGAAGACAAGACAGCAGTCAGAGAGCTGTTCTGTTGGTGATTCATCATTCAAATTCCAACTTCTGTGTCCGGGCTGTGGAACTAGATCTAGCTGGTGGGCTAGATTGTTATTCCCCGCCGCCCCAACTAAGTCCCCTTGAGCCAAATCTGATAGCTGGGCAGGGCAAATGCATATTTCACAAAGTGCCTTTCAAGCACTTTACAGGATTTGCCAAAGAGCAAACTCTTTTGAAGCCCTTTGCATGAGGTTTTGCCTGCAAGCCCCTTTCATCTGCCCCACACATGATGTCAGATTTGGCAGCAGGTACAGGGCAGGTGGGCATGGCCAGAATGAGGAGGCAGGCCTTGTAAGGTGCACAATGGATTCTGGCTTGAGGGCACTGGCCTCCTTAGGAGGGACTGTTGTAAGCTACTCTGAAGGCATTTGACAGCTGAAGAGTGGGTAAAAATGCTTTAAATAAGTGAAGCTTATAGCTTGGTCACTAGATACTTCCTCAGTCCACTAATTTCCTTCAATCTATTGACAAGAGTCTTTTAAAGATGTTCCTTCCAAGGGGATTTTGAAACCACCGAAATCCACAGTTCAAAGCATTCTCCTTACCATGCAGGAAACCACATTCTTGCTGGCCACATTTCTAGCTTACAAGATACACATCACCAGAACTGATGTAGAAGACAACCACACACAAAGATATACACTAGGGCCCAAATCATGTAACCGTACCTGTTTCTAAATCATTAGAATTGGCAGCTTCTCTCAAGCGTTTCAAAGCTGTGGAAAAAGAGAGGGTGAGTTTTTTGGAAAGCAAATAGGACAAGAAGAACTGCTTAATTCCTGACTCCTAGGCTTGTTCCAAAAAAATAATAATTTAATAATTCAGGTTTTGCAAAACAGATGCTTATTCATTTCTCGTTTCCTGTACACAAGCCATACCTTTTCACAAGGCTGAACTTATTTTATGGGATACAACCTTTGAAAGTTAGCAGGAACTATGTTAATTAACTGGTCTGATACTGAAGGGGGGAAACTGGAAATGTCAGAAAAATTGGAAAAGTCAGCAATCTCCATTATTAGATGAATGGAATAGAAACTTACTGAGCATGGTGCCGATGACCTATTAAATTAAAAGAAAACCTAGAGAGGGCTTTGGATTTGTAGTATAATTTTATATAATATTAGAAACAAAGAAGAAACTACAAAGAATGGAATGGCATTTGTAATTGTTTAAGGGTAAGAACTTAACATAATGCTATGTTATATGCATGATAAAAGTTAGGACTGATTATACAAATAATATTTCTAATTTATGTCTGCATTTAAGATTTTTACATAATGCAATTTATTTCACCCAGCTAAATACAGTTTTTGTCTAGCTAATATTCATTGTGACTGCCATGCAGAAGGTGCTTGTTCAATTCCCATTGACACTAAACTGGGTATTTCCTGCATTTCAACACTCTTCTACTTTCATATGCACTCCTTAAAAAAATATCTAGAAGGCCATCTGCTTCCCCACCATATAACTCCTGTGCAAGAGCGCTCATCTGTTAAGAAGGAAAAAAAACTACAGGTGCAAACAGCAGCAAGGCCTCCCCCACCCTGTCTGATAGTCTCATTATTTTGTAAAGTTTTACAAAAGATTTTGAAGGTTTTGCACTGCCCCATCTTGTACATGGGAGTGTAAATTTACCCACAGCCTGGCTGCATTCATGTAGCCAGTCTACCTGCAAACTGTTTTCTCTCTCAAATCACTTCCTCATTTTGCACCCTCTCATACAAGTGCACTCTGAAGAAACTCTTCAAGTGATGCTGTATTTGTATAAAGAGACAAGTGTGACTCGACAGGGTATTCCCATCTCTTTTCTTCCCATGCAGTGACCCAGAAGAGAGTATCTTTCCCCCCTCTCTTTTGCTTGCTATTTCTCCAGGTTCTGCAAAGCCAAAACTGACTTCACTTGGCCTGCAGACCTATGCACACTTACCCAGGAGCAAGCTCCAGTGGTCTTTCCACTGCATAAGCATGCTTAATAGTCTTGCTCTTGTAAGGCTGCATACTCAGAATTATTCAAAACAGATCAATTAAACTTCAGATACCCTTTCTACTCCCAATCAAGACAACAACATGCCCCAAACCTTCAATAGGTAAAACAGGTAAAATGAAGGTTCCAGTTACTATAAAACCAAGCCACTATAGTTAATTCAGATTTGTGTGTCACTATTGCATCCCACCCTTTTTCTGGGGAGCTCAGCATGGTACTTTGTGCCCCATAAGCACACTTTGGTCGCTACACTACAGTGGGTCTTCAACAGAGCAACATAAGAGCTGAAGCACAGTGGATCACAACTTCCAGGCAGTGTAGCTGAAATACCTGACCATGTGACCAAGCATGAAAGCCCAGTCCTGTGGCTGTTGATTCAGTGCACAACAGGCCTCACTTCCTAGAAAGCACATTTGGGATGGAAGCCCAACTCTGTGCGTGTTTATTGGGGCACAGCTGCCCAAGAATCCCCACTGAAGTTACACTCCCCTAATGCATATTTGCATGGGTGCAAGCCCTGCTGAACCCATTAGGATTTCCTCCCAGTAAAGCATGCCACAGGTTGGACTTGTTAGTCGTGCAATAGTTAAAAAAAGTTTATTATTTATACCCCGCCCATCTGACTGAGTTGTCCCAGCCACTCTAGGCTACCAAAAATAAATACTAATAATATTAAATTTATTATTTATACCCCGCCCATCTGACTGAGTTGCCCCAGCCACTCTGGGCTACCACCTTCCCCCCAATCTCCTGGACACAGGCCCGGCGGCGGCCTGGAGGTTCCCTCACGCGGCGCGCCGACAAGGCGGACGGGGACAGCCCCCTTCCGCGCCCAGCCCCTCACCGTGGATCTCCTTGCCGGTAGGCCCCACCTTGCGGTGCAGCCGGGCGGCCTTGCGGCGGCGGCCGACGAGCTTGCACACGCGGTGCTCGCACTGCCACGGCAGCTGCAGGTAGTGCAGCGAGGCGGGATCCGGCGCCTCGGGAACGGCCCGCAACGCGGCGCCGAGGCCCGTCAGGGAGAACATGTTCGCGGAGGCCGGACTCGGGTCTCCCGCGCTGCCGGCGCCTCCGCCTTCCATCCCCGCCGTCGAGGCGCCACTGCGCGTCCGGATCTCAAGCGAAGCGGGCCCAGGCTCAGAGCGCGAAGGCGGGGGCGAACTCGCGTAACCATAGGAACAATAGAATGTGGGGCGAGGAGGTGGGGGAGGGGGAAGAGGGAAGAAGAGATAGTCCGGCCGCCGCCGCCACCGCAAACATCCACTCAGGAGCTCCCCAGAAGCCGCCGCGTAGCCAATGGCAGAAGGCGAGCGACTCTAAGAGGCGGGGCAAATGACGTCAGAAGAGGGGTCGTGCGCCAAAGAGATGTTTTATTTGAGAAAGGAGCCACCACGCAGGAATCCGCCATATGCGGGGCTACATCGACGGGCCAAGCTGTTAATGTTAATAATAGTTTTCTTTTCTTTTAATAAAAAAAGCTTGATGTGGCTGGGTGGGAATGCTAACTGTGGAAGGGAAGTAAAATGGAGTATCTTGGGAGGATGGGATAGCCGGCTGGAGCTCCAGACATGTGCCAAGTGCTCCCTTTGTTGCACTTTTCACATGTAGGAATCCACAATGATTTGCATTATACAGCAAGGTTAAAATACCCTTTCGCTCTCTCCCTTAAATAAAAACTATTTTTGCCCCATTTCAGAAATGCTTTCAAAGCAATTGCAGCAGAAAGAAGGCGTAAGGTACATTCCTGAGCCTTTGCTTGTGTAAATTCAACCGGTGAAGCTTTTAACATTGCGGCATTTCTATCTGCAGAATTGCTGCCTGCCATGAGGTATTTTAAAACGCCATCAGGGGGAGGGAGAAGTGATATTCTTGTCAAGTTTCTTTCATACTGCGATAGGAATTTTGAGGTCTTAGATATATGTTAAATGTTCATACGTGTACCAACCAAGCACGTACATAGATCAGCACAGGAAGTCCGACCTGAAACAATTTTGATTCCCAAACTGACCAAATGTTTTCCCTGCAAGGAGGGAGGGGGGGGGTCAGGGAGCCTTCCCATTGTCTCAGGAATTGAGTAATCAGTATTTTAATGGGTGACAGACTATCAGGAAAGGCAATCAGATAACCTGGCAAACAGGAAAAACAGCATTCAAATTTCTGTTTTAACCACCTTTTCTGTGATGTAGGTATGTGGGGGGTGGTCTTGGGTTACACCCCTTCTGTGATGTATGGAGGGGTGGTCTTGAGCTCCAGGGCAGGGAATTTAAAATGTCTAAATAAGGCCTTGCGTGCCATTGTTCTGGGTTCCTCCTCCCTCCTGCGTGTGGTGAGTTGCAACAGATCAATAAAGATCAGGCTTACTAGCTGCTTTGCTTCTCAATATTCTCTGGTTGGCCTCTTTTTTTTCCTCCGACCGATGGAGAACCTACAAAGGACTCTATAAGGGCTCTTGTGTCCCCCATAAAGGAATAACTGCAGATTTTTTGTTTATTACATCTGATACCTTGTGAGAAACGAGATGTTTCTCACCAGGCTTCCTCGATCTGGCTGGTGGCCAGTGGGAATAGGATACCGCGCTAAATGCGCCTTTCGCTCTTTTCCAACAGCAATCTCCTCATTCTTTTAACCCCTCCCGTGCCAAATATGCGCCAGCGGGGCTCATCCTCAGTCGTGCTGCGCCACAACAACCCGCGTTAAACCGCGCTTAAAAGGAACCGCTTCTTGCGTTTCCGTTCCTCCCAGAGCCAATATTCAGCGAACACCCTGAGTACTTCCGCCGGCGGTCGGCACCGGAAGTGGCGCGGGTTGCTGACCGGAGCGCTTTCTTTGCCGCAACGCTCCTTCCCTGACGGTGTGCGTTCCTCTCGCCTTCGCTCCGAAAGCCTCGCCATGTCCTACCCGGCGGAGGATTACGAAGAGGTACCGGCCTCGCCTGCTCACTCCCCACCCGGGGTCTTGGTCGGCGGGTGGAAATAACGCGCCTGGCCGGTCTTGGGGGTGCGAGGGCAGCCCTGCTGGCCTTGGGAGGCGGCGAGGGCGGTTTTTGTCGGGCGGCCGAGCAGCCCAAGGAAGGCGAGGCCGTGTGTGTCGCGTTCTGGTTAGCTGGCAGTCCGCATCTGAGGAGGGAAAGGGCAAAGCATCTTATGGGTGTGTCAGGTGCAGGGCTGGATTTAGGTTTGATGAGGCCCCAGGCTACTGAAGGTAATGGGGCCCTTTATATGTCCGGCTGTCCTTTGTCAACAACAAATTGTCGCTGTTTTTTGTGTTGAATATACAGTGGTACCTCGGGTTACATATGCTTCAGGTTACAGACTCCGCTAACCCAGAAATAGTGCTTCAGGTTAAGAACTTTGCTTCAGGTTGAGAACAGAAATTGTGATACGGCGGCACGGCGGCAGCAGGAGGCCCCATTAGCTAAAGTGGTGCTAAAGTGGTGCTTCAGGTTAAGAACAGTTTCAGGTTAAATATGGACCTCCGGAACGAATTAAGTACTTAACCCAAGGTACCACTGTATGCTATATGGTAATTTATGGACCTAATAGGTCCATACACAACACAAAACACTGTTGCTGTATGTAGGTTTTATTTGATTTGATTTTATCTTATATTTTGGAAATGTACATCCAGGTTTTTTCCCTTTTTAAGTTTTTTGGGGGGCCCCGAGAGAGTGAGGCCCCAAGCAATAGCCTGTTTAGCTTATACGTAAATCTGACACTGGTCAGGTGTGTTGATATTCTGGTCTCTCTCTGCTTTCAGGGCTCATATGATCCCTATACTTACCCAGGGGAGTATGATATGCACACAGGTGAGTTATTTTGTTCTTATTTTATTTGTTAATTTTTGTAAGATCTTTTGGGGTTAACCCCCCCCCAAACTTTTTAGAATGTTTTTGTTACTCTCTCATCTCAGGCTGTAGTACAACAACCAAAAGCTGGGATTTTTTTAAACACCAGGAAACACTAGGCTAGAAACAAATAAGCAGAGAAGGTTAACCCACCACCCACTCCTTTTTTAAAAATCTACAAAGCCTGGGTAGACAGATACATGTCTTCACTTGGTGCCAAAATGGAAATGTACTTGTAACAGGAGGGCAGTCCGCAAACAGGGTGCCGCTTTTGAAAAAAGTGTCCTTATGGAATGAGGCTCCCCTCTAGGCTTGGAGTACCAAGAAGACACATGGACCTTGCCCACTCCCAATACATGCTGACAAAGTGGATGTGCTACACAAAATGTTTTCATGGTACATTAGGCCAGAGCTGATATTTAATAAAAAAGGGGTTGCTGTACAAAAGTTGCTAAGAGAATTTTACCAGCAGCAAGTGCTGCATCAGAATTCTACAACATTGTTTGGAATTTTCTGTTTTGGGCCACTATTAAAAGAACCAAACTTTTTTTTTTTAATCTGACAACCCTTGAAGATTAGATAAGGTACTTTTCTGATTAAAATTTGTATTATCTCTGACGGAAATTGTAATCCATCATCCGGAGCACCATAAATTCCCCATACCTGAGGTTCTTGATGAGGGTCCTTCTTCCTGCTACTTTGCTACCCTCAATGTTGTCTCCTTCCATTAGTACTAATTAATAGGAAAATCTTGACAGAGTAAAGTAACTATTAAACTGTTACTGATTTTATATTATTGTATTTTATTTGGTATGAGGGGGATTAACTTGAATTATATCTATTTACCAAATTTAATGTCTAAATTTGGTAAAGACCTAAATTTAGGTAAAGACCTAAAACTTTTCTTTTTAGTAAACATGATGGTTATTTGTATTTCTTAGGTTAAAATGATCTTGCTGTTCCTGGGTTCCAGTATTCTTTTACGTAATGTGTATGGATGTTTGGAAATTAAGCATGTAAAGAAATTATGAAGGGAAGTCGGGTTTTAAGTCCCAAGTGCTTTTGAAGGTTGGAGTGCAAACTGTTTCCTATTAATCCACATCAAAAGTGGGGAAACTGTAGCCCTCCATGTGTTGTTGGACTCCAATTTCCATCCAGCTAGCATGACGATTGGCATAGATTATGGGACTTTGAGTTCAACAACATCTGGAATGCCACCTTGTTCTACATCTTCCTGTTCTGTTTTAATATTCTTTCATCTCTTCTGTCTCACAGGAGATCCAAAACAGGATCTTGCCTATGAAAGACAGTATGAGCAGCAAACCTATCAGGTGATTCCTGAGGTGATAAAAAACTTTATCCAGTACTTTCACAAGACTGTGTCTGACTTGATTGACCAGAAAGTGTATGAGCTTCAGGCCAGTCGTGTATCTAGTGATGTTATTGATCAGAAGGTTTATGAGATCCAAGACATCTATGAAAACAGGTAAGATTCGGTTTTCTCAGGGGCGTGTGAAGTTTGCAAATATAAATGTCTTGTGGTTTCATCGAGTCCCTCACATCAACACCTGTAAGAGAATGAATAATTCATGGGACAAAAATGAGCAGCAGTTGCCTTGTTTATAAATTCTCGGAAGTTAGCTGAGGTTTGTGTAGGAAGTTGGTTTATATTGTTGGTCCAATCATGCAACTAGCCTAGTTCTGTTTATTTTGGCAAAACATCTCAGGTAGTGGCTGTCCAAAATCTCTGGCAGGTTGTTTTCTAAGCCATAATACTGAGGATCTTTTTTAGCAGAGATGCTTGGGGTTGAACCTGGGGATTTCTGTGCTGCAGAGCTATAGTCCTTACAGAAGAAGACTTTTTTTCATTCCATTCTGAAGGGGGTCCTTCAGGTCTCACCAACAGACATGTGTAAATGAAAAGTCTTGCTATTGCTGTCTATAGATGGTAGATTTCTTTCTCACAGCAAATCAGTAATCCATATTTACATATGCTTGATTAAAAAAATTGGAAAAAGCAATGCAAGTTGCAGCAGCAATGACTTAATGACTATTGACCATGTTATGTCTTGGTTTCTTTAGTACTAATGAGTGAGGCACTTGATTTACTAAACATTTCTGTGTGTTGCAGTTGGACCAAACTGACAGAAAGATTCTTTAAAAACACACCATGGCCAGAGGCAGAGGCTATTGCACCGCAGGTTGGAAATGGTAAGTATTTTCATTTCCCTTGGTCAGCTTAATAAGGAAAAGTAATGGGGAGCTTGCGGCCCTCCAGAACTGATGGAGCTCTGGAGGGCTGCAGGTTCTCTTATCACTTCCTTAAGGTAAAGACTCATTGTGGCCTTTGTCATACATTGGAACAGTTAACCTATTATTAAAAATAAGTAGAAATGGAACCATGACAGTTTGGGAATTTGCAGTGAGCGGAAGCAAGCTTTACTCTGTGCTGCATTTTCACCTGGGCCCCCACTATGCTTGGAAATGCTTAGTTGTCTTTGACACCTGTGATACGGTTATTCTGTATTGTAATGGCCGATTGGCCGACAATTAATTAAACTGCATTAATTTAACTGCAAAAAGTTAGATTGGGGAGGTGGCAGGAAAAGAAACCAAAGGCATCTGCACTATGTAATCTAGATACTTACGACCACCATTGTGTGGGTTCTAAGAAACTTGTTTCTGCTTGGTCACAAAGGAGCCTTCAGATTATGTCTAGATCCTTTAATATTGCAGATTCCTACTTCTTTCATAAATGTCTGAGTGCAGAGAAGAGAGTTTTTAATTGATGGTAATTTTGAAAGAAACATTTTCCTCTCTTTTTCATCATACTTTATTTCCCCAAGCTTTATTCTGTTACGTTCCTACTGCACCTTTTCTGTCTTATTACTGCTGTTGATTGGAAAGGTTTATGCATCTAGATGTGGTTTTGATCTTGTTTGGTTGTTCTGTATCAGCCTTCACCAACTTGAAATCCTCCAAATATTTTGGATTTGTTGTTGTTGTTGTTGTTGTTGTTACTATCGTTATCATTATTATCACCTTTTCCCCCAATGGGACCCTCCTGCCATCAGCCCCAGCCAAGTTGGTGAGCAGTGGGTTGGCAAAAGTTGTTTGAAATTGAATCAATTCTTTGGGTGAAAAAATAGGATGCAAATATTTTAAATAAGATAATATATCTATTTTTTCTTGAAGATGCTGTCTTCCTGATTTTGTACAAGGAGCTGTATTATAGACACATCTATGCTAAAGTCAGTGTAAGTACTGTGATGGAAAGTGAATTGACTTATTCAGTTGCTTATCCACCTTGAATCCCTGGGTTGTCTTGACTTGGGCTTATCATTAGCTGAGATGCTCAGCTAGTATTTGAAGCCCAGAAAATTAAACTCCTAAGCTATATACCATCTCAACTCTGATTCTTTTTTTAATTACAGGGTGGTCCATCTTTGGAACAGAGATTTGAGTCATATTACAACTACTGCAATCTATTCAACTATATTCTCAGTGAGTTCCTGGGATCTGTATATGTAACTTCTTTCTTTTATTGTGAAAGAGAAAACAAGAATAATTTATATACCGGGGTGGGTTTAATCAACCTAGAATGCTATCCTACCCACGCACAAAACAATGTCGGTGGCTGTTTAGCTGAACTTTTCTGTCCAGCAGATCCTTTTATGTTTAATCCCCCTCACCCACTCACACATACTGAAAGCAATGGGGGCAATTAGCTATGTCACCTCAAGTCAGGTACAGCTAAGGACCTAAATTGGGCCCCTCTTGGGGGAACAGAGCAGCTGTGGATCCATAGCCAGCTCTGCTCCAACCCAGAATGCCCTGTTGTGAAGCACTATTCTTTCTACCACTTGTGGGAATACCACCAACGGTAGCTTTTCATCTGCCAGTCTCTCTGTGCATGCAGGTTGCTCCCTCCAGCAGACAACATCAAGGGGGTTTGATTGCTCTTTCAGTCTCTGAAGCGCTATAAATTCTTTGTGAATGTTCTTCTCTAGATGCAGATGGACCAGCTCCCCTGGAACTGCCCAACCAGTGGCTCTGGGATATCATAGATGAATTCATCTATCAGGTGCAGTAGCTTTAAGTTTGGGATTTGTGTTCTTTCTCTATGCACAAACTATTGGAGGTGAACATAAATAATGACCGAGTTTTCTCCAACATTGTTCTCTGTATTCCTTCACAGTTCCAGTCCTTCAGTCAGTACCGCTGCAAGACAGCCAAGAAGTCAGATGAAGAAATTGATTTCTTGCGTTCAAACCCCAAGATCTGGAATGTCCACAGCGTTCTCAATGTGCTGCATTCCCTGGTGGACAAATCCAACATCAATCGGCAACTAGAGGTCTACACTAGTGGAGGTAAGAAGGAATCAAAGGTGTATGTTAGAGAGAGAATAGAAGTGGTTCCAGGTTGTGGTGTGAAGGCACATGAAGAACCATGCATTCACCACAATGTGTTGGTTTCCATGATCAAGGAAAGGCAACATATAAATAGATTAAATAATAAAACAAAGCCTTAATCTCTGAGTTCCTGCCTGATTGGAAACCTGTAGAGGCTGTAAGTTCTCTTGTATAAACTCACTTGTATAAAACCAGCTCTGTATGTGTGTAGTTTTCTACAAGTAACATAATTTGTTGTGGTTTTATCCTCCAATACCTTTATTAGTATTCTTTCTGCAGAATCCTATCACTGAGAGGCTTTGAGCTATAACTCTCCTTATCTGTGTGATAGGTACAGTTTAATCTGCAAGCCTGTTAAGCTAATTCTATCCTGCTCACTTTATTTACATGAAGCTAAATAGTCTTAAATCTAATGCTTGGGTTTAGCCAGTGTGTAGATTAGCCAGGAAGGAAACTGCATTTTGAATATATTTGTTTTGTTTTGTAGGTCTTTTAATCAAACATGAGTCTTAGCAGTTTACATAATAGTATAAGATACTCATTTTTTAAAAAAAACAAAAACAGCAGACTATAAATGATAAGATGAAAGACAAATATACATAAAGCAATCAACTGTTCATAAAAACAATTTACTAGTGGTAAATTACTTCAGTTGGATTGGTAAAGTGCATGCTTGAGATTGCATAATATGGATCATTTTCATTCCAATGCATTTATAGTGCAGTTTTCATCAGGTTTACCCAGAAGTAAGTCTTGCTGAGTTCAGTGACCTTACTGAGTGCCTAACCATGTCTTCTCAGAAGAAGTTGAATTTAATGGGGTTTACTTCCAAGTAAGTGGGGTTAGGGTGGCAGCCTTAGGTTGTAATTCAAGGTGGGGAAGCTGTGGCCCTCCAGATGCTGTGGGACTCTGGTTCTATCCACCCTTGTCTACATGGTCAGTGATCAAGGATGATGGGATTTTTAGTCCATCAACATCTGGAAGCCCACCAGTTTCCCACTCCTGACATGATTCTTTGCATACTTACTTGAAAGTAATCCCAATTGAAACCATTGGTTTTATTTCTGAATAAAAATAGATCAGGCTCTTTGTTCCTTACTCTTACATTTTTATATATGTTGAAACTGAATGTTTTTACTCCATTTGCGTATGCTGATGCAGTAGTGACTGTAAGTACAAAACCAGAGGATGGTGCTTATTTCGGATAGATTAATGTGCACAATAGGGATGTTTGTTCAGACGGGAGGATCTGATTCTTCTAATGTCTCAGTGGAACTAGTAAATTCTCAAACTCCTGTAAGGGTTCTTAAAACACTTTCAGTTCTTGATCTAGCCTCTACTACCATAGATGAATCCAAATAAACTATTTCTGTGTGGAAAGTTTGATCAAGCTGATTATAAAACAACATGTTGAAGGTTGCATTTGGTCTCTTCTCTCCTGTCCTTCTATAGAATGCCTAGTGGTACTTTCAAATTCCTATTAAATATGCAAAAACTATTTTCCTCCCCTAGGTGACCCTGAGAGTGTAGCTGGAGAATATGGCCGCCATTCTCTCTATAAGATGTTGGGCTATTTCAGTCTTGTGGGCTTGCTGCGCCTCCATTCACTCCTTGGAGATTACTATCAAGCCATCAAGGTTCTGGAGAACATTGAACTTAACAAGAAGGTAACGGAGCACAGGACTCAAATTCTGCCAGATGCTAGAGCATTAAAATTGAACATTCCTTTTCTCTTCTTGGGTGTTACACTCATTTTTGTTGTTGAGGAATCCTCTGGATTTCAAGGAGGTTTGTGCACCTAATGATTTCTGAATGCACTTCTCTCCTATGCTGTCATGTGTGTCAAATATAAATCTCTGCTGCCCCATTTAAGTGCTGTGTGTACAGCCATTTTGTGTAAATGGAGGGTACTGAAAAATCCTTCGTTTTCAGTTCCATGCACAGTCAAAATTTTGGGGTTTGAGAATCTAGCTCTTCTGAAAAAACCCTTTTTTGCTCTCCAAATTAGAGGTGTATATTTGAAAATATGCAAAGAATCTCCTTCAAAGCATCTGTTTTCTCATTTTCTTTAATTCCCTGAGTTAATATTCTGATGTACCCAAATGCTAGGTGTCCTGTTGTCTTGGTTGTTGTATCCTTTGCACCATGATGCTATTTCTGTACTTCTCCAATATCATTCAGAGGCCCAAGAGCATGTTTCTGAGAAGGCAAGCTACAAATATGACCTGCCCATTTCTCTATGTTGCCAGTTCTGTTTTCCATATCAGGAATTACCTGCTCTCTCTCTCTCTAGTACCCTTTCCCGAATGCCATGTTTCTCTCTCATTCATATATATACAATCATCCTTGAGCATCTGGTTCTAAATAAAGCATGCATGTTGTGTACACACAAACATCCTGGTCTCAATAAAAGCAGATAAATCTATCAAAGTGTTAATTGCATTGTCAGCCATTGTGACCAAGTACATTGAATTGAGAACACAACATGGGATCTTAGCACTGAGGAAGTGTCAAGTGTAAATGTTTGTACATCTGCAGGAAAATAGGCACACCCCATTCCCCTTTTTCATGCTGAAAAAAAATAAATTGTAATTTTTTCTCAGGTTTGTTAGTAAATCAAATAAAATGTTACACCTATTAGAAAAGCAACAGTCATGCCCAGTGTAAAACTGGAATAAATAATATATTAAGCCCCAAGCCTGGTTTAAAAAGATAGCACGGAGCTGCACTGTTGTACCACTTCAGGACTACCACTGATCCCCTTTCTAACATAAAGAACTTGAGCAGAATTCCTCCACCATATCCTTTGGAAGAAAGCTGTCCTCAGTAGTGATTGAAAATTATTTTTTCCAGGCATCTCACTTGAATCTTTTCCCTTCCCAGAGTATGTATTCACGTGTGCCAGAGTGCCAGGTCACGACCTATTATTACGTCGGCTTTGCATACCTCATGATGCGACGCTACCAAGATGCCATCCGTGTCTTTGCAAATATCCTCCTGTATATTCAGAGGACCAAGAGCATGTTCCAGAGGACAACCTACAAGTATGAGATGGTAAGGTGCCCTGAAGACACATGGTAAACAGTTGCTTGTTCCTTCTGTTCTGAGCGCCTTTTCTTGATGCTTTTGATTATTTCCTCCCAGGCATAGACCAAATTTGTACACAATGCTAAAATATTATTTGTTTGAACTTCCATTTGTCCAATTAACCACAAGTTGTCTCACAAACAGGCAGACAAGTCATGACTTGTTTCTCTAAAGTATGGCTTGTTTTCCAGCTGCCCTTGACTTTTGTAGCATGGTAAGCTGGTGAGGTGGCGCTGGGTGGCACTGTGGTCTAAACCACAGAGCCTAGGGCTTGCTGATCAGAAGGTTGGCGGTTCGAATCCCCGCAACAGGGTGAGCTCCCGTTGCTCAGTCCCTGCTCCTGCCAACCTAGCAGTTCGAAAGCACGTCAATGTGCAAGTAGATAAACAGGTACTGCTCCTGCGGGAAGGTAAACGCGTTTCCGTGTGCTGCTCTGGTTCGCCAGAAGCAACTTAGTCATGCTGGCCACATGACCCGGAAGCTGTCTGCAGACAAATGCTGGCTCCCTCGGCCAGTAAAGTGAGATGAGCTCTGCAACCCCAGTGTCGACCATCACTGGACTTAACGGTCAGGGGTCAGCAAACTTTTTCAGCAGGGGGCCAGTCCACTGTCCCTCAGACCTTGTGGGGGGCCAGACTATAATTTGAAGAAAAATATGAACGAATTCCTATGCCCCACAAGTAACCCAGAGATGCATTTTAAATAAAAGGACACATTCTACTCATGTAGAAACACCAGGCAGGCCCCACAAATAACTCAGAGATGCATTTTAAATAAAAGGGCACATTCTACTCATGTAAAAACATGCTGATTCCCAAACCATCCGCAGGCTGGATTTAGAAGGCGATTGGGCTGGATCCGGCCCCCAGGCCTTAGTTTGCCTACCCATGAACTAGGAATTTGCATCATGGTTTGTTGGCAGAAAATAAGCCTTGCTTAGTCTGCTGGGCTGGGTTTGCACGTTCAGACAACCATAGTTAGGCTAAATAAACTATGTCTTAGCGCTACGTGTGAAACAAACCATGCTCCTCTACGTCCAGAGTAATTTAATGTATTGTCTACCCAGAAGTAACTCCCATTGTATTTAATTGGACTACACCAAAATCACTGCTTTATTCTTTCTAGCCTTGTGTTCTAACCAGATTATCAAGTTTTCTCCCCTCCCTTTTTTTTAAAAAAAAACACCACCATTTTATATTACCTGCAGTTAAGCCTGATTTGGACACAGACTTACTGGCCTTCCTGGGACCTATATCTTCATCCAGAAGGCAACTGATTAAATTTTTCAGGAGCCAGTTTCTCCCTGGCTCCTTGCTGTCTGCCCCAAATACATCAAAATTAGTCTTCACCTTCAAGGCTTTCTTCTGCTAATCTGACCTTGTCTCTTGTTACATTGCTCACACACTTTCCCTTGTCATTAATACCAGCTATGATGTTCTCTGTGTGTGTGTATCCACCCCCCCACCCCTTCACTGTATTAATCCTACTTGCAATAGTAGGAGCCAATTTTGAAACAGCTTCATCATTGTGATCTGCCAAAATGACCTGCCAGAACTGTTGCTCTCTTTATTGAGTTTGTTCTCTGGATCCCTAAAACCAGTAAGTCAGTATAGGGTATCATGAATGATGAATCTTTGGGTGTAATTGCCCCACTCAGGCTTATTTGCAGTGTTTCAGTCAGCTAGCAATGTGTGAGTACAGTGGCCTTAAACCTCACTGCTTTACGCACACTCTTGCTGCTTCATTCTATAGTATTTTAGAAGATTTTATAGTACTTGCAGGACTCACATCTTCTGCCAAACTCCTTCAGAATGCAGCTGATTAAATCTTTCAGGAGTCAGGGTGCAACTCAACACAGGCCATTCCGCTTCTGGTTATTACCTGTCTCATTGTAGTGGGAAGAGTCTATTTGGAATGCTATTATATCCGTAGGTACTCCAGGTTCTCTGTCCAGGATAACCTGTACAAATTAAACTTGTTTACCAAAATTGCATGTATCTACTTTAAAGCTCAGTTCAGTAACATTTGTTTTGTGTGGGGAACTGAAGGGTGAGGAGGGAAGTAATAGAGAGTAAGAATAGGTGGGAAATAGCTTTCTTGACATCCTCCCCCCTCGGACAACATTTTTCTAGGCTTCTCCCTGTGGGTTAGTAACATGCTTGTCTTTTATAATAATGCACCATTATATTTGCTTAGGTTCACATAGTAATACTTGTAGAAAATGTTTCATGTACATTATCTCAGTAATTTTTACAACAGCCCTGTAGATCAGTATCATTCTTCCTGTTCTGCAGCTGGGAGGAAGAGACTCAAAAGATTGATTTATTACATTTCTATCCTGGGGAAGAGAGGAACAACAAATTTGCAAAATAATACACTTTATTCTGTGTATTTTATACTAGCAGCCTCATATCCAGCACTGCTCAGAAATTCTAAGAAACCAAAAAAATCAGTGCAGTTTTGAAAGGTTCGGTCTGCCATATTGATTCAAAACTGCATCCAATTGTATCCAAACATAAATGCAAATGTGCACTTGGATCTTGGGAACAATCATGCAAAATTTAGTTTCTTAAAATATATGGCAGATAAGACATATTGAAAACATTTTAAAAACATTAATAACACCTAGAAATCTCTAAGCAGTGGCTTACCTAAGGCTACCAAGACAGTATGATCCTAAAGCGCTCCTAATTGGCATTTCTGAAGTTGTCACTCTTCAGTTACCAGTGCAAGGGCACATAGGCCTTACTATGGAAATGCAGGGTAGGAGTGACTCCGTTGCCTGAATCCGTGTAGCGAAATGGCCAATGGCAGCTTCCAGTTTAATCCTGGCAGTTCAGGCTGTGTGCCTGTCTATTCTGTTTTGGTCTCCATTAAAGTTACCTGTCAACTCAAAGCAGAGGTGAGATTTGACTGGAGGCTTCTGTCACTCAGACTTTTGGTCACTGCGCTGCACGAGTCCTTACGTGGAAATTTGAAAATACAGAGCGGAGTGTTTCTATCGAGCTTTCTTTGTGTCGCAGATCAACAAACAAAACGAGCAGATGCACGCCCTGCTGGCCATTGCGCTCACCATGTACCCTATGCGCATCGACGAAAGCATCCACCTGCAGCTCCGAGAGAAATACGGGGACAAGATGCTGCGCATGCAGAAAGGCGACCCTCAGGTATACGAAGAGCTCTTCAGCTACGCCTGCCCCAAATTCCTCTCCCCTGTGGTCCCCAACTATGACAACGTTCACCCCAACTACCACAAGGAGCCTTTCCTGCAGCAGCTGAAGGTCTTTGCCGATGAGGTCCAGCAGCAGGCCCAGCTTTCTACCATCCGCAGCTTCCTGAAGCTCTACACCACTATGCCGGTTGCCAAGCTAGCCGGCTTCCTGGACCTGACAGAGCAGGAGTTCCGGATCCAGTTGCTCGTCTTCAAACACAAAATGAAGAACCTGGTCTGGACCAGCGGCATCTCTGCCCTGGATGGCGAGTTCCAGTCTGCTTCCGAGGTGGACTTCTACATTGACAAGGTCTGTCCATTCCCGCCTGTCTGTTCACCTCTCTCCATCCCTTGCGAGAAGCTTTCCGGGTTGGTCAGATTGCATAGGTGACATGGGGAAGGACCATAACTCAGTGGTAGAGCATCTATCTGCCTTGCGTGCGAAAGGGATCTTGTTCCATCTTGGGGGTCTCCGGGTAGGGCTGAGAAAAGCTCTTGTCTGAAAGCCTGGGTTCGCTGTCACTAAGAGTAGGCAAGACAGAGCTAGATGAACTAGTGGCCTAACTTGTTGGAAAGCAGCTTATTGCAGAGTTGCTAGAGCGCCCTTCTCCAGGCAGCCAGAGGTACCTGCTAGAAATGACCTCTTCACTGCAGAGTTCCTGGAATGGAAATGAGCTTTAAGCTGGGAAAGGCAGAGGTTAGAGGCTTTCCCAAGAATAGATGCATGCTTTTTAAAAATTCATAGTGCCACCTACCATAGGAGGTACTTTGTTTCCCAGTACCATCAGCGCCCCCCCCCCATTTCATTCTAAAAGGGACAAAGCTATGAATCTTGTCCCAAAGAGTTCCATTCACTCCCACCTTTAGAACTACCCTTACTCACCCAGTTTTCTCCATCAGTTTATCTTCTGCAAATACATCAGATTAAAGGCATATACATTAGTGATTATACACCAGGGATGGGAACCCTGTGGCTCTCCAGATGTTGTTCAACTTCCAGCTCCCATGAACATCTGGAGGGCTATATCCTGATACCTGATATACATCATCATCAAATCAATTCCCATTCTCATCTGCTTGGATGAAGTTGCATGTGTGTGTGTAATATATATATATATATATATTTGCTTTCGTAGATTTTCACGGGTACAGGAATGCAGGTTTTGGTGTCTTCGGGTGTCTTCCCGTGTAAGAGTCGGGGTGTCTGTGCGACGTTTCGACGAGGTCTCACTCGTCATCTTCAGGCTGGTGCCTTCGGCTTCTTGTTACTGGAACAGAGCAGAGTCTGGTGTTTGAGTTCCTATAAATACTGTTGAGGGGTGTGGTGTATAGCCTCCAACGTTCTGGGCAGAGAGGAAGTTCCTAGATTAGTGTGCCTTTTCTTCTTTTGTTCCTTAATTACTTGAGGGATATCTTGGGTGATTTCATGAGTGATATTCTGAATACCACTGGGTGGGTCATTAAGTGTAGATTAGTTGCTAACGCTTTCGTGTCTTGACCTCTTGAGCTTGTGAAGAGTTTTTCTGAGAAGATGGCTGTGCTGCATTTAGTTGTGCTCTGGCTTGGCTTCGTGTATAGGGGCGAGCTGTGGTTTTGTGCCTTGTGCCAGCCAGATCTGTGTAGGGATTGCAGGGGGGTGCAGCATCCGGAGGTATTTATAGGAACTCAAACACCAGACTCTGCTCTGTTCCAGTAACAAGAAGCCGAAGGCACCAGCCTGAAGATGACGAGTGAGACCTCGTCGAAACGTCGCACAGACACCCCGACTCTTACACGGGAAGACACCCGAAGACACCAAAACCTGCATATATATATATATATATATATATATATATAATGTTTCCTAGGGAGAGGGGTGAATACAAGGACAGTCTTCAACGGAGAAAGCATTGGTTGAAGCACCCTGTCTTACTACCTGACAGGCTTATCCTTTTCTTCTTTATAAGTATGGAGTAGTATTATGTTTGTTTGTGGCATCATAAAACAGTCTGTAGGCAACTTGCAGAAAATGGGGATATATAGAAACAAATCATTGATAGCCGCTTGAAATATAAACATCACAGTGTTTATGGACCAAGATAGCCAAGTATTCAGATTATTTCAAATGCCTGGGAAAAGATGTAGATCTTACCTGGCACCAAGAAGACGTTAATGTTGGCCTCACTCCTTCAGGAATGAAGGAGCCTATCTGAAAAAATATCCCTAGGTCCAGGCTAGAGTGAACTTCATACAGAGCTGTTGCCTGTTAGCACCCCTGAGCTGTTCCTTACTGTTGCCTATCTCCTGGCAGGACATGATCCACATCGCAGACACAAAGGTTGCTCGTCGCTATGGGGATTTCTTCATCCGCCAGATCCATAAGTTTGAAGAGGTAAGCTACTTGCTGAAAGAGCAGGCGAAATATACTATTGTTACCATTTGCAAAATTTGATGGGGTGACCTATCTGCATGCTTTCAGCAAGGCTTTGAGGAAGAGCTGTATCCATGTGTCTCTCTCTGTGCAGGAGAGAGTGAAATCTAAACAGCATTGCTATGAATGCCAGAAATGTAAACGTAGATGGCAGTAGTGCCATCTATCTGTGAGTGGAAGGAGTTCTCCCAATGTCACCTACCCTCATCTGTCTCCTGCTGCTTGCAAGGGGGAACATAGTGTAGTTGTTCCAGCTCTACCACAGAGGGCGCTGCATCACCAGGAGTCCCACCCGAGGGAATGAATTATAATAATTTATAATAATTTATTATTATAAATTATTATTATTCATTCCCTCGGGTGGGACTCCTGGTGATGAAAGCTCTATGAAGGGGAAATAGCCATTGTGTTGTTTTGACTCACATGGAGAGTGCCACTTTGAGCTGGGTTAACCAAAAGCACTGAGCACAGCACCACAGGTGGAAGAGTGCCCTTCTTGGTAACAGATGGGCATCATCTGCTGTACTGTGCATGACTTAAAGATGTAAGAATAAGGATAAATACAAGATTTGCAGGTGAGCAGTAAGTTAAGGGTTGAGTTTTTTAAGATTGCTAGGTTAGGGATTAGGGAAAGAACTGGGAATATGTAGCACAGAATGTCGGAGAGGCAGAGATAGTAGTAGAGTGGTATTCGGCATTCTAAAATGCAGTCCAAGAAAGCAAAAATACATTGAAGGAAGATTCTGGATACAGGTTTTATGCAGCCTACTTCAGTCTGGCTGGCTGCTTCCCAACTGCAAGAACATGGACAGGGCATGATTTTGTTTAAGACTGGGCATATGGGTAGGGGTGGGGAGCCTGTGGCCCTCCACATTTTTGGATTATAACTCTGATTATCCCTGTCTGTTGGCTTGGGCTGATGGGAATTAAAAGTCCAACAGCACTGGAGGGCCACAAGTTAGCTTAGGGGAGCCTTTTGCTGCCTGTTACTAAATACTAAATTACTCAATATCCTTGCAGTCCTTTGCAACTTACGCAGTTGTGCAAACTTCTATTTGATGTTCAACTCTTCTGTGTTCTGACCTCAAATCTTGGTAGGGTCTAAGTGGTTTAATTTCCCCCATGTCTGCACTTGGCATTCTTGCATGGTGCCCAAATCCTTGAGTGAAAAATGCATAATTCAGATAGTACCATTTGTGTGTGTGTGTGTGTGTGTGTGTGTGTGTGTGTGTGTGTGTGTGTGTGTTTTCTACCCTGCCCCCAAGAATTCCCTTGTAATTAGATGTCTGTCTCTTTCAGCTGAATCGCACTCTGAAAAAGATGGGCCAAAGACCTTGAAAGTCATCTTGAACTCGTCATCAACCGCCTGGTTCTTTCTGTTAGTGGGCAAGCGGGGGGTGGGGAGAGAGAATGAGCTAAGAATTTTGGAATTTTCTGTAGGGCTCTGCAGTTTTTACTTGGATAGCAGACAGCTGAGCTCATATAAAAGGACTAAGAAATCTAATTAAATGAGTGAAATATCTCTTGTGTCTCTGGAGTTCTAGTTCATTTGTCCCTTCAGGGGGAGGTGGCCAATTTCGTAGCTTCTTTTGATATCTTAACTAAGCCTGTGGAGAGCACCCACTTCCACTCTGTGAGAGGTGTGTCGGGATAGCTGACAGACAGAGCACACATGAGGACACTGAGACAGTCGTCCACTACTTTGAAAAGTGATCCGTAGATGCTGTCCTTTTTTCTTTTTCTTTTTTAAGAAACACCCTACAACGAAAAGCTTGCACCTGCCCTTTCCCCTGTTGCTTTGTTTCCTAACATAGGAAGGGGACCTGACATGCTGTATACTGTTGAAAGAAAGGGCTTGGCTATATCTCTCCTAGGCATTTCTAGGCTGTCATGTGAGTTCAATCCAATTTACTAGAGAGTATTATCCCGATCTCAAGCTATTCACTGCTTACCTTTCAGGGGCGTTACTATCACTAGGTGTCCTTTTGGTAAACGTACGCTATGTACTGTAACAGTGGATTGTTACGAGATCTACAATATCAAATGGTTTTCAGACTTCCTTGTGTTGTATAGTTCATGCTGAAACTTACGGTTTTTATTGGTCCTTTAAAAAAGTCTTTTACAGCAGAAAATACAGCAATGAAGGTCTGAATGGCCCTTTCAGTTTCCCTTTGTATAAAATAAAAGAACCTGCGGCTGGGGTCCTGTCGATACATACGTGACAGTAACTCCCATTGAACTCATTGGGGTTGATTTCAGAGTACTCATGCACAGGATCAAGCTAAACAAAGCACAAATCTATCTTATTTATATTTAAATCCGATGCCAGGATAGCTTTCAGAGAGTGTAAGTGAGGGCAACAGGTGTTTGGGGAGGCTTATTGCAGTGATGGAACAATGTGCTGAAAGAACCATGAGCACATTCAAGTTAGACTCCTTCCTAATTTCCCCAGCCAGGAGCAAGTATGTGAAACTGACTGCAAATAGCTTTCATCCATCCTCTCAGTGTGAGGTTAGCACCTGTTGGAAACCTTGTATGCATCCTGTAAGAGGCGTCTTATAATGAGCTCTGTTAATGCATATGCTGCAGCCTCCCAAGGATTTGCTTGAGAGAACTGTAAGTAGGCCTATGTTTATCTCTCACTTCAGAGGTTTGCCACAGAAGAGCAAAATTGGATCCTTCTCACAATTTGGCATCCTAAGAACCTGCATCTGCTCTCTGTTCCTTTTTCTTAAATGTTTTTCATTCCTGGCTGCGGAATAAGGCTTCGTAATGAATGGGTGATGCTTGAAGGCTTTGAAAGCAGTTTTGGACAGAACACAGTTGTCAGTCCCCAGTTTCTGCCTCCTGGTGAGAGTTTCCTTGTACTGTCTGCTCACCTCCAAAATGGAGGGAGATATCAAATCCATATAAAACCAGAGTCCTGCAAACACTGTATTTCGCAACTTTGCTGAACACATTTCATATAACTGCTTCTTGCTGCTGGGTGATATTTATTTGAAATGCATGCAGCAACTATTTGTATAGTCAGAGAATACTTAAATCTTCTACCGTTCTGCATAAGCCTAAATGGTATTAATGGGTGGTTGATGTACGGTACGTATTTGCAATGTATGATGACTCTTGACTGAAGGTTCTGTTCATTAGTCTGGGAAGATCTGTTTATATGAATGGGTGTCAGAAGCTTATGTAGTTTGCAGGACCGTTAACAAACTGGTTCTCCAACTTTGTCATAGTGAGCTTTCCAAAGAAAAAGAGAAAAGCCAATGTAACAGTTGGCTGTAGTAATGCACATAGCCTCATGATGACAGAGGGAATAGGACTACCTGCACATACATTACCATTTCAGAATGGCTAGTGCCATGTGAGACAAAAGAGGCAGAAATATTTGTTCTAGGAGATTTGCATGCTACAAAGAGTTGCAGCCTATTGTGACATACCCCCTATCCATCATGCATCAGAAGAATTCTGCTGGATCAGGCCAAAGGCCTGTCTAGTCCTGCATCTTGTTCTCACAGTAGCCAGCCCGATGCCCATGGGAATTCTGCAATCTGAACCTGAGCAGAACAGCACCCTCCCCACCTATGATTCCCAGCAATGCATGCAGAGACATACTGTTTGTGACAGTGGAGGGAGAATGTAGCTATTGATAGCCCATCCTCCATGAATTTGTCTAATCCTCTTCTAATGCCATCGAAGTGACCATCACAACCTCTGGTGGGTGTGAATTTCCTTTTTGAGGTGAGGCGACCAGAACTCTACCCAATATTCCAAGAGCAGTTGCACCATAGATTTTTATAATGCAGTTTATTGGCAGTTTTTCAGTTCCTTTCCAAATGATCCTTCTACGTGTTGCGTTTTCAACATGTGTGATAAAAAGAGTACAGCACACAAAGCAGCCTTTGCTTGGGGCTTAAATATGGAACTTGTGCATCTTGCACCTGTTACGCATTCCCAGGAATTTAGTAGGGAATGGCTTATGTCATGCGTTGCACACTTAAGCCACTGTGATCCCCCCCAAGCCGCTAAAGGTTAGGAGAGATTCACTCCACTCACCACAGTTGACCTCCTGGAAAGAAATCAGGCCAGTTGCTCTTTGCTGCGAGAGGAAGGCTGGGCTCCGTCAAGAGTCTGTGCCTGGCACCGACAGAAGGCAAAAGGAATTTGGAGCACGCAGCCACATCAACAGAGTCCAATTGTTGAAACGCTGGTGAAGCCTTTGTGGAGCAACATTGTTGTTGGTTCTCCTCTCCAGGCTCAGCTGCTGTGATAGATTCTGAAAGTTGGTAGCCGTTGGGTAGGTAAAACACTCTTGTCAGATCAGAAAAGAAAGTTATCATTCATGAGATTTTGGAGTGAGGCGTAAAAAGCAAAGGTGTTAGTCCATTTAAAAAAGAACTCTCCAAAATCAACCAACCAAAGTATGACTAAATAGCGACGAGCTCTTCAAGACTCTCTTGTGTGAGCAAAAGGTGACGCAAAGGGGGGCGGGGACAAGGGGGTGCTGCAGAGCAACCATGCTACCAGATCAGGAAGAAGCACTTCTCTCCACACCATGCCATACTGCTCCTGGCTTCATAGTTTAAACTGGGCCATTGGCCAACTCTGCGCCCGGTAATAACATGCTAGCATGGTGCCTGTTCAGACATCTGATCCCTGGCACGCTAAAATTGCATGCACATACTGAAGCAACTCTGTCTGAGCAAGACACGCTGTATGCAGTTCGTTTATTTATTTGTTGCACATTTAGCATTGTGGTTTATTTTTCCAGGCCATATAGAACAACAGGTACACAGCAGTACTTAAGATGTAAAACACCCTTAAAAACAATGCAAAACAATAGGGCTAATAATAAAGTTTTAAAATTCTGCATAGACCCGCTGGCATTAAAAAGTGTTCAAGAGATGCTTGAAAGTCACAAGTGAGGGTGCCTATCGAATTTCTGCTGGAAGGTTTTCACAACATGGGACCCGTGAGGTTAGTCTGGCCTCTGTAACACGGGAAACTTAACAGTTCTCCTCCCAGCAGTCTCAGTGATAATTAGCTGAACACAGTAGGCCCGGTTTTTTTTCAGCAATCACTTCATAACTTCTAAAGTTGTAAGGGATCCCTGAGGGTCATCTAGTCCAAACGCCTGCCATGCAGTAATCTCAACTAAAGCGCTGTTTCTCTCAGTTTTAATCCCTCACAGGAATCCAGCTCAAGAAAAAAGAGCCAACAGCAAAGAAGCTATCTGTCCTCTTGCTTGCAGTCAAATGAAAAAAAATATATACTTTTGCTTTTAAGGTAAACCATTCTTAATTCCACAGATCATCTTATGTGGCTGCTGAGTCCCTTATTGATAACAATAGAGTAAGTAGGCTCTGGAAATAAAGATTCTCCTCAGGAGTGTTCTGTTCTCAGGTTAAGAGCAGCATAGAGAACGAGAAGAAAGGACCCTCTGTGAAGAGTTCGAGACATGTACACCTCGTTACCTGGATCAAGGAAGCCACAAAACGGTTTGAAAACATGTGAAGGGGGGCAGTCTGACTGCAGCAAAGGGGATCTTTTCTGGCTTAGCTAAGGCCATAACATCTGCAGCTATCTCTGGAAGGAGCATGTCATATTCCGAATTGCTTGGCCTCCAGCCTTTCTGCTCGCCTACTCCTGCCCTTTCGGCTTTGGAGACCACAAAGAACTCATTGTATCCGCTGGTCTGAAAATGCTGCTGTTTTCCATAGCTCCTTGCAGCAGGGCTGGTTCATCGCACCGCTGCCAGGTGACTGGCTGTTAAGAGCCCCAAATCCTCTTGTGTAAAGGTGAAGTCACGGCTCTGCCTGGATGCAGGACACACCCTTCCACACCTACCTTGCTTAGCTCCTCATTCTAGTTCCCCTGGTCTGACCAGTTTTTGCATGGGTTTCTTGGGAGACGACTTGGACTAGCCGTGTTTGCTTTCCCAAACAACTGATCCAACATTATGTTATTTGAGGTTTTATTACCGTCAAGCAGAATATCAAACTTGGGGGGGGGGGGAAACAAACGGTATTGTTCCTGTTTTTAATTATTCCTTTCTCACCACATCATCATCATTTTACCTAGCAATATGTATGGTGCTTTTAAGAAGAACCATGTATGTCAGGTTTCTGCCCCAAAGGGCTTACAAGCTAAAATACAGTCAGGGAAACTGAGGAAAGTGTTGGGAGGAAATGGGCAAGCAAGAGATGAATATGTGGTTCTTTCAATCATATTCCTTAGCTTAATTTAGTGTGGAGAACCTGAGCCCTCCAGAGGTTTACACAATGTTGTTGAGTTTATGCCTGGTTTTGATAATTCTGAATGAATGGCTAGTGACTTTTGATCACATGAATGCTAATGCTCCTTAATAGCTGGGTCTCCCTCTCCAGCCCTTGGAATGGAATATTCCCAGCAGATACTGAGGTGAAATGGTTTAGAGCCAGTTCTGCAGTATGAATTTCAGAGGCAGAGTGTGTGTTGATTTGGCTGAAGCATCCTTGGTGTAAAGTTGCACCTTTTGTAGACTTCATGAAGGATTAGTAGCTCTCACCTCCACTATGCTTGGCTCGCCTATCTGTTTTAAAAGCAAATATTACAAAAAAAATAATGATGCCACAATAGTCCTGTGCTCTCTCATTCAAAAGAAACTAATTCTGTAGTGCTGTCCCTGGAACTTCTCAACGCTTGGCAGCGGGGAACATGTAACAATATGCACATTCATTAGTGTCACAGCGTGGGACCAAAATCTGCTTCTCTTTCATTCCCAGAGAGGATGGGCAACGACGTTTTGAAAGATGCCAACTGGAACTCACTAATGCCATAATGTATGTGATTTCTGTAGATTTATACAGTTTTAGTAGAGTCTTGGTTTTTCATCGGGGGATCCAAAGCCAAACAAACAAGAAGCAATATATGCTAAATACAGCCTTCCTTTCGATGCTAAATTTCTGTCTTTCAGATGCATTCAAATGATCAAAAAACAGGCAGTACAAACTCTGCATGTTCTAGTGAGGCAACTGTCTTGAGTGTTAATGGGAGGGTTGGAGATAGAATTTTGATAACTTTAGCCTGAGCCATCAAGAAGTTTATTTGCTGCATTGTTTTGGGGACAACCAACTACTGTAAGAATCAATGAATGGGCCCCCCTCCCTTGCCTCCTCTATTAGAGCCTTCCCTGAGAAACTGGGTCAGATATTCATTCTATCCTCTGAAGCAAGATCAGTGATGGGTGTGGCCTCAGGAGAGTTCCAAGGGGCAGAGAGAGCCTTGGAAGTCTTCATTTGGCTCCCAGGCCAGAGGTTCTCCATTCTTGGCTTATGTAGGCAAAATAGGCAATGGCACCACACATACACTTGCTGGAGGTTGGGGGAAACCCCAAGGTTTGCAGATTTTAAAAATACAAAAGGGGACGACAACAAAAAGAGCACATTGAGGACCAAGTTGTGGAATGCTGACTTGACTATTTCATTGAAAAACTGGATTATCAGGTGAGAGTGGAATGGAGTTGTATTGCACTACTACAGCTGCCCCCTTTCCCCACTGGTGGCTGGAAAGCTCAGGCTATGGTTGAAAGGCTGGTTGGGCTGGTACAGACCAGCTTGGCTCTTCAGTGCAGTTTGCAAAGAAATGCCCCACAGGTTGGTATAGCATTGTGCAGACATATCATGCACTGGGCAGCCATAGACTGCATGCAGACCACAAAGGGCACACTTCCCTAACCACAAGAAGTCTGTTGTCTCTTTTTTTAAAGTGAATTCATTGTGCAAGGGCAACAGAGCACTTTAAGCTACTTAAATTGCACAGACCTAAATTTCCAGCTTGTACTTGAATCCCTCTTGCAAAATAACCAGAGTCTGAAAGTGGCCAAAGGCTTCACACATGGCACTTGTGACTCCTTTTCTTCCTTCACACTTGTACCTTTTTTCTGCAGTAAAGCTCACTCTGATTTAGCTCAGCTCTAGAGGCCAGGCAATTCTCAGCAACTTTTTAGAAGTCACATGCTCCTCACTTCCCTGAACTGTGAGTAGTTCAAAAAGCAGCACTGCCAGAGTTCAGTTTCGTTTGGGGTATGTGTGTGAGTGGAGAACTGGAAACTGTGTTTCTGCAATATTTTGCTTATTTACCATTATACAGGTAGAACATATCTGGGGGCACAGGCACTCCAGAGGGATGCACCTTGCAACTCACTGGGTGCCTCCAGGGCACAACTCCTCTCTCTTTCTCTGTGTATGTGTGTTGTTGTCTCTCTGCAACCATTATTAGCACTACCTGCCCAAGGGAAGCAAGAGACAATGGTTTAACTTACTTTCTTCTTCTGACCCACACTTCTTCTGGGGCTTTTTCAGCCCCAAATATTTCTGAGAGATCTCTGCATCCAGAAACCATTTTCTGATTAGTTCTCCCAGAGAGATTTCCCCCTTGGCCATCCTGGACCATTAACAAACCGTCTTCCTAACAAAGGAAGGTTTTCCAGACTCTGCAACAATAATATGTGCCAGGCAGGTAGTATCTGTGTTGTAAATTAATGTGAAATGACAACCTGAAATTAAGTGGTCTAATATGCTTACAAGTCTTTGAGTTGGATCCAGACTAACTAAACTATTTGCCCTTATGTTCCATGAGAATCCAGGTGAAAAAAATAGTTATGATGACCTGCTTAAATCCCACTGATTGTAAAGGGAATTAGGTGCAACTATCTAGGGTGGATTTTTCCCAAAACATCTGCACTGGTTGCCCAGAACCCTAGAGCTGTGAATAGTAGATACATATACTTGCACATTTCCCCCTATTGTAAGGTTACCAGACGTCCCTGTTTCCTGGGGACAGTCCCCAGATGTACAAATCAGTCCCCATACAAAATCCATTGAAGTTGAAAAGTGTCCCTGGATTCACTGAAAAAAATCTGATAACCTTACCCTAGTAACTCTGTAAGGAAAAAAGGGGGCAGGATTTAGTATTATTTCAGCTTCATGTATAGATTAAAGGGTCTAATACTCTTATTTGGGGGCATTTCAGTAACGGGGAAACTATGTATGGCTTTAGGCAGGCATCATTTTATAGAAAATCAGCTTAGCCCACAGGACTCAGTCTGTGTCTGGGACGTGATATTACACATTTGAGTTTGCTCTGGCATTCCCAGGAGGACCGAGAACTCTCCAGCGCTCAGGCCTTCCCTGCCACAACTACCAATCTTTCAGCACCAAACTCTTGCTTGTATGCCTGGTCTCTTCCAGCCCAGCGTCATGTCATGAAGAGCCCTGATGGCGCAGACCAAAAACCCATCCAGCCCCGAAAGTGGGTAACCTGAAGCAACTAAGGGACTCAAAACTCCCACCAGCCCACGCCAACAGAGGCCGATGGTCGGAGTGTGAGTGTTGGGAGTTGTAGTACAGCAACACCTGGTGGATCAAAGCCCCCCCCCCCCCATCTCTAGACCAAATATCCCGCTTCCCACAGCAGCCACTTCGGTGCTTCCGGGAAGCTCACAGGCCCGTTTCCCGCGGATGCAGCTGGCGCTGAGCGGCATGCTGCCTCTGCCCATGGAAGCTCCATTTGGTGTTCCTAAAAATAAACTGCCGCATCTCCAGCCAGCGCGCTCCGCTGCCGGAGTCCGTCCCCTCTCGGCTGCCGGGGAGCGAGGCATGTCCTCCTGCTCCTCCTCTCCAGCCCGGCGGCCGCGCCGCACCTCCCTTCGCCCGCCAGCTCGCGGCCCAGACGGGCTTCTCTCCCGGGGCCGCTCCATGAGTAACCGCTCCGGTGGGGTCGGCGCGGGGATCATCATCATGGGCGGAGAAGCAGCGGCGGCGGCGGCAGAGACAGGTCTGAGCAGAGCCCGGCGGTGTGGCTGGGCGAGAGAGGAAGGAGGCGCCCCCCGGGGGTAGGAGGCGAGCCGGGAGCCGGCAGAGGGAACCTGAGCGCGGGCCCCGGAGCTCAGCCTCCCCGCCCAAGCACGGGGCAAAGGAGCCGCGCCGGGCTGGGAGGCACAGACCCGCCTCGAGCCGCGCAGGAGCCGCCCGCATCCAACCAAGGCGCGCCCAGCCAGCCTGGCGCGGCTGCCTCTCCGCCCCATCCATGTCCCTCGGCCGGGCGAGGGCGGCGGCGGCGGCTCCCTGAGCCTGGACCCGCGCCCCGCTGCTCGGCTCGTCGCCCGCCCCGATGTCGGGGCCCCGCAGCGCCTTGCAGGCCTGGTGCCGCCGCCAGTGCGAGGGCTACCCGGGCGTGGAGATCCGAGACCTCAGCAGCTCCTTCCGGGACGGCCTGGCCTTTTGCGCCATCCTCCATAGGAACCGGCCTGATTTGCTGTGAGTACCGGGCGAGCGCCTCAGACCCCCGACCCCACCTCACCGCGCCCCCCTCCGGGACTAGGCCCAGCAGCCGCGCTCTCGCCTGGGCAAGCAGCCCGCCCGGGGGACGACTCCTCTGCGGCTGCGGAATGGAGATTTGAAAAGAGGGCAGGGGCGGAACAAGCCGTAGAGAAGGAAGGAAGGAAGCCCCCTGGCTATGGGGTAGATGTGGGGTAGCCCTCGAGTGGGATTTAGACTCCTTAGGAAAGAGGAGAGGGAGCCCAGGTTGCCACACCTGGCAGGTAGGAGGGGAAGCCTTCTTGTCAAGGGAAACATGCACCCAAGCACACACCCTTCTGCTCCATATTCATTGATCCTGAGTGACTTCTGTCCTTTGCTCATTACGGTTGCCAGTACAAATTAGGGCCTCGCCTCAAAAATGAGAGCCTAGAAAAGGCTGGAAGGAGAGTCCGCCCTTTTAATCCTTCTTTGATCATCCATACTTGTATATAGAGATTAGGGTAGTTAAAACGTGGGAGTAATTAATCTACCTAAAAGTGATCTCATGACCCAGGTTGCGTGTAACCATGGTTTAGCCTGAACAAGCAGACGTATAAGTTCCTAGACCAAAGATCTAGGCGAGCAAAGCCATGGTGTTATGCTTGAACCCAGTCTCGTGGTTCGGTCTTGCTGCAGAGGCACTGTGCGTTGTAACCAAAGTCTGTTTTTGGTTTATCACTCTTTCTTTTTTGAGAGCGGGAGACAAACCATAAGCCTGAGTCTGGATGGGACACTAAGCCAAACCATGACTTAACTATGGGTAGTACATTAGGGCTGGGAGAAGAGCACTATGGCTGCAGTTAGGCTGGGAGGGACTTGCCTAATTGATCATTCGTGCTAAGCCATAGCTTTACGTGCAAACTAGGCCCATATATAAGGGAATACCAGACGAAGTCGTCAACCCATATCAAGGAAGAGAGGTTGTAGACTGTTTTTCTGAAGTCTGGGGTCTAGTTAGGTGGTTGAAAACATCTTTATCAAAGAGGACTTGGAGGGAGCAGATTGAACCTGATAATGGGGCTCCTCTTTGCTTGGGCTGCTCTGATGGGAGCGGTGGCCTCAGACTGCCATTGGCATAGCTGCTCTGAAATCATAGAGGAGCTTTCCAGCCAAAGAGAGGCATCTGATTATTGGGGTGCTGGTGGTGCTGTCTTAAAATCTGAATGCCAAGATTCATGTGCAACCTTTGATCGGTTCAGCTTCCTTATCTAACCCAGTACACTGTGGAGTTTCTTTATCACACACCTGGTTGTTGCAAACTGATTGAGCCTTTTTCTAGAAAGAGAGACAGGTTGCCTTTAGTATGTGATAGTGCCAACTTCTCCTGACAATTCAGTATTATCGTTGCCATTTAGTGTAGTAATTAATACTTCACCTTCTAATCTAATTTTGAAAGCTTCCTGCATTGTCTCAGACAATGTGCTGCTTCCTTCCATATTACTATTTATAAACATGACTTGTGAATTGCAGCACCGGAGAATAACATCCATAGACAAAAGCAAGAGATTGATGAATGTGACCTAGTTTGTGTCCTTCAGTGACTTTTGTGCTTGTATTACAATGGACGGTTGCATCTGGTTGCTGCTTCCTTATGGTCTGATTAAGTGCTTGGGGAGAAAAATTGGTGCCGTTTCAACAGGAAACTTCCTTATGTAGAGCTTTGAGAGTGTTCAAATGCAAGTCTTACTTGGCAAAGATTTTAATTTAAAATATTTTTTTTTAAAAAAATTAACTAGCATTTCAAATAGCCATGTAGGTGAGAACTGGGAAACATGACCTTCCAGATGTTGCTGGACTACGAGCCCCATAATCCCTGACCTTTGGCCATGCTGCCTGGGGCTGAGGGAGCTGGAGTCCAGCAGTATCTAGAGGCCCTGCTGCAGGCAGGGGATGGCATTAAAAATATACATATATTGAATTAGGACCCGTATGGTAGAGTCCCATGGATTGCAAGAAGATCAAACCTCTCCATTCTGAAGGAAATCAGCCCTGAGTGCTCACTGGAAGGACAGATCATGAAGCTGAGGCGCCAATACTTTGGCCACCTCATGAGAAGAGAAGACTCCCTGGGAAAGACCCTGATGTTGGGAAAGATGGAGGGCACAAGGAGAAGGGGACGACAGAGGATGAGATGGTTGGATGGTGTTCTTGAGGCTACCAGCATGAGTTTGACCAAAATGCGGGAGGCAGTGGAAGACAGGAGTGCCTGGCATGCTCTGGTTCATGGGGTCATGAAGAGTCGGACACGACTAAACAGCAACATGGTAGTTTGGAACAAACAAAAACAGTCTAGATACGATAGAAATTTAAAATAGTAAAAATGTTATAAAAACAAATTTAACATACAGTTAAAACTCATTAAAAACTTGACCATCATTTTTTTTAAAGAAGTCTTGTCTGTCAACTGGGAAACTATGAACAAAAGGGCCAACTGAACTTTTGGGAGAGAGAATTCAGCAATTGAGTAGTTACCAAGAAGGTCTTTTTACTGTTAGCCACACCTCCTTTGGTGGCAGAACAGGGCTACTGATGGCAACAGTAATGGACAGTAGGTTTGTTTTCATCATGCTCTGCCTCAGAGGTTCCCAGGGCATTTTACCGACCTCTGCAGGAGACAGATTGCTGGGGTAGATTTTCCAGAAACACGTGAAGTCTCTGGTTTTGATTTTCTTGCAAGGCGGCCTTACACAAGCCAGTAGTCTCTCAGCTTCAGGCCCATCCCTCTTCTATATGGAATCAAGAATACTGGCCTACCTTACAAAGCCATAAGGATAATTTATTGTGGTAATGTATGTAAATGGTGCCAAGGTGTGACCTGAAAGTGCATGAGACTTGCTGAAGTCTAAGAAAGTCTAGGCAATTGCATGGATAGGTGACCACCTCGGCACCTTAGGTACCCTGCATTGGATTCCATAACAGAAGAAAAGCAGAATGTAATTGTTAAAATAAATATTCCCTTGTTATATGTGTGTTATATTATCATCATCATGATTGGCCCTTCTTTATGAGAACATTTGCTACTCTTCAGAATGGAGACTGAATTGTGCTAACACATTATCTTGGTGATTTCTACTCTAATTTTGAGATGTTTTCAGTAGACACAGAAAGTTAGCTTCTAATTAAATCAGCTTCGGTTTAGCACAGGTCCACACCACATGCAAGAGAGTAAACCCACAACCTGTAGCAAACAAGGGTTTGTTGCTAGGACATTGTTCTATCTTCACAGGTGGAGAAGTTATTGCCAAGGGTCTCCATACAGTACTGTGTGACATTGACGTGCGATGACAGACAGGCATGAGAACAGTGAACAGTTCATACACTTTTTAGATGTGTGTGGCAGCTGTTAAGGGTCCAAAAAGCAGTTGTTTAAAGAGCATGTGGCCTAAGCCAGCGTCTGAACAAGTGGGTCAGAAGAGCTACATTCAGCAGTGGCAAACTTCGCCAAACAGCTTTTCTATCCCATTAAGCAGAAGTCGTTGCTGCTAAATATCCAGGACATAAATCTCTTTTCTAGCAGATGGTCTAACTAAGCACTTCTCAGTTTAGTGAACTATATTGCAGACTTGACACATAGGACCTTACAAGGACATGGCACGTTAAGAAAGGATTTTCGAAGCAGCATCTAAGGGGAGTGTTGAATCATTTAAACCACTTTAGTATGCCTTCATTTGGAAGCAGGGGATCTAAGAGTGGAAAGAACCACTCGAACAGATCAAAAGCAGACCCTTTCTCCTTCCCTTCATATTAATGGGTTCTGGCTGTGGTTGCAAGGTCCTCCACATGGACTGGCTGTTTCAGCTGAGGCCTTGGAGAACTCAAAGAATCTGCTTAAGACCACAGTGAATTCTATAAAAGCCCTGAATGCTCACATGCAGCTGTGCTATTAATCATTGCCACAGCTTCCACAGACCATATGATCAGGGCTTTGTGTGGTAAGAAGTAATAGAATTGTTGAGTTGGAAGGGACGGTGAGGATCATCTAGCTCAACCCCCATTCAATGCCGGAATCTTTTGTCCAAAGTGGGGCTTGAATCCACAACCCGGAGATTAGGAGCCTCATGCTCTACTGACTGAGCTGTCCCAGCTACGCTACCACCAAATAAATCAAAACTCCACTGAGGAAAGATTTCTGTGACTTGAATAGAATACTTTTAAATTCTTATTTTGCGTAATTTAGTCTGTATGCTTACCGACTTATTCAGCTTGCGCTAGTTATAGGGGAGGAATATCCTGCCTATTGGCCATGTGAAATCTTGCAGTCATTTTGACCTGAGATTTCACCAGGGGTTGTCAACCTGCTTTTAAGCATATCTTCACAATCTTATGGACTAGGAACTTGATTTTTTTTTAAGTATAGGCACCAAGGAAGCTGAAGTATGTTATTTTCCCCTTCCCTGTGCACCAGTGTGGAATACACATAGCTCTATTTGTAGGGGGCACTGAAACTGCCTTCATATACATAATTGGTGGTGAACCAGATATGGGTTGAGGAAGAGGATGATAAACCCCTTCCACCCTCTCTGTTCATTGTGGCCATTCAGTGAAGGTGATGTGTGGCAACCCATATGTTCCTTGTCATTCACTCGCACTTGGAATAAGCCTTGCCCTTTTGTTTTCAGGGTAGTCGCTTTTTTCCCTGACTACACAATGAACCAGAGGAGCCTGGGATCAGACACAGCTTTTCAAACCCCAGGCCAATGAGTTGCCTGTTGGTTCAATTTGACCAATGAGGTCTCTCTCTCTGTCCTATATCAGTATTAATACCATCCTTGGGCTCAGTGAAGTTTTCTCTGGGCTGTGGTGCCTCTATACATGCCAAGCATTAAGTCACCTTTTATATACGAGCAGCTAGTCAATGTTGTGTCCTGGCTGCATATCATTCCTGTGCTTTATTTTTTTGCATGTGAGATGATGACAGAGGAAGTGTTTCATATTGAGATTAACAAATAAATACATCACAAAGAGAAATCCCTGCTGCTTTAGAGTTAGCAGCTGGAGGCCCTGGGCTAAACCTGGCTCCTGAGAGGCGCTGCCTGGCTCTCTGTGCTGCCAACCTGGGGGCTAGATGGATATAGAGAAATCAGCGTCTGTGGTACGGGATAGGGATTAAGGCCCATCAGCTCCCCCTCACCTCTCAAAGTGGGTTTCTAAGATTACTAGTAGCACAGAGAGAGAAGCTTGCAGTATCGTATGACCCACTTTTGCTTCTGCGTTGCCTAAACCCGCTCCAGCGTTGAGCCGAGCCCCTCCTGGCCGTATCTGTGTGAAATCCCATCCTTTCTTAGTGAGTAGTTCCTGCAGTTAAGTCTCCATTGGATGGATGTGCTTAAAAGCAGTACTGCTAGGAGGCCTTGCTGGGAAATGCATGAACCTTGCTCAGATGAGAAAAAGAGTGTTTTGTCCTCTTGGAGAAAAATGAATGTTCAGCTTCACGTGTCTTTGATTATCCAGTTGTGAACTTCCTCAACTCTGGCTATAACTAGCACATTTCACACTGTGTTTCTGAGCTGCTGCTCTCAGCTGCATCTTTTCCTTCATTCCTCCCTCCCTCTTTCACTATTGCCCAGCAAGCTTACGTTGCTCAAGGAAAGCTCATGCAGAACAGGAGTGCCTTATACTCCATCTTTCCCTGAAGGATCTAGTAGTTAGTCAGTGGCCAGAAGGCTTTTCACTGAGGTCACCTCAGTAATTGGAATACCCACACCGTGCTAGCTAGGCTTAGGCTGATTTGCAGATCAAACTTTTGGGGGCCTGAAATGGGCATCCCTGAAACAGATGCAGTAATGATACTGGGTGGTGCACAAAAAGCAATGTTTACTCTAATGCCGGAATTCTATTTCTATACTCTCAGGTCCCTCTTATTTCCGGGACCTGCATATAAGGCTAAAAAAGTACACCTTTTTTTCTCTTGAGGGCACTCACTCAGCAATATGCCAGTGAGATGGCAAAGTTCTCTCTGTGTTTTTTGTGAGGAGCATTGCTAGGTAGGGCCCACAAATTGAAACTCTTCTTACTTGGCAGTTTTTATAAGTAACATGAATAACAGGAAAAGAAAGACATGCATAGACCAGACCTACATATGTTTGTTCAGGAAGTTAGCCATATGGAGTTCCTGAGAAAGTATTCATAAGATTTCAGTCAAAGTTAGATTTTGTTATCCTTAAGTCTACAATTCATAAATTAACACAGGACACGTTGCATAGAATGTAAGTGCTAAAACTCTTTGCTTTGCAGGGTTGAATAGGGTAGCAGGAGAACAGACTAAATTAAAAATAAAATCCTTGTGCAACTGATGAAATGAATCCATGTGAAGAAAGGGAGCTTAGCCCCATCCTTAATCAAAGTGCTTGTTTTCTTGCACATGAAGCAGCAGGGCAGGGGGTTGGACTAGATGACGCTCTGGGTCTCTTCCAGCCCTACAATTCTGTGATCTTTGACCTCAGGTGCGTGGTGATGCTTAATGAAGGGTTTAAAATACACACACAATTGCTGAGATCATTGGGCAGATGGTGCCATGATAACCAATCATGGTTGCTGTTGTGGTGGATGTGCAACAACTCAGACATTTGCAGATCATGCCCTAGCTTGTTAAGGTTCCTCCTTTGCGAAAGGTACTGGAAATCTTGGCAAATGTTACCTCTTTTGCTGAACAAGCGTCCACACCATTAGCAATTAAGTGCCACTGGGTAGTTTTAGACTCTGGATGTAATGGTCTTACACCCCACCCCCTTTAGGTGGAAGCACTAACTTACTTCACAGTGTGGCAAACCACAGCCTTCCCCTATGATGCTGTCATTGCTATACACAAAGTTTTTCTTCAACTACAGGATGCTAGAGTAGAGTTGCCATATTTCAAAAAAGGTTTTTTTGTTTGTTGTTGTTTTGGCCAAAATCTCCCCCCCCCAAAAAAAAAAATTGAAGTTTTTGAGCTGTTTTTAAAAAGAAATTTGCCAAAAACCCAACACTTCTGACATGGGTTGCCATACACCTGGGTTTTCCCTGACATTTTTACCGGTTTTGGGAAATTGTGCCCAGATGCTGTTTCCAACGGACAAATCCCAGATATGTCCAGAAAATTCCGGACGTATAGCAGCCCTCTGCTAGGGGAAATGTCATGTGTGAAGCAGTCCACATGATGGTATATCCCTATTTGGATAGACTGAAATGTCATATGTGTACTGGCTATGAAAATATTGGTGTAGAACTGTACAGTACCTTTGTGGAGCAGCAGTGGAAGGGTTGGTTTTCTTTTGAAAATAATAATAAGAACCAAAGCTCACTTTTTATCTTTGGTCGCCCTAAAATCAAGGTTCTACGGCCTGCATTTCCTGCCTTTGTGTTTTGTAAAATGCCGTAGTCGGAAGCTTTATTTTCCTGCCTGTAACATCAAGGACAATTAAACTACAAAGATTCTGTGGTTTGAAAAGTGTGCTTTGAAGTGTCTCTATACTAATGGTTACCCAGAGATGCTGCCTCTCAGATCTCATGTGTGATCTGGTATAGATTGAACTGTGCTTCCTGCTCCTCTTGTAACACCTCCTTTATTTATTATTATTATTTTTTCCTTTCAGGGACTTTAATTCGCTTTCCAAGGACAATGTATACGAGAACAACCGCTTGGTGAGTCCCTGCCTCTGTCTTCTCACTTGATTACTTCACTTAATTCTGACGCCATTCTGGCTTACAGCAGGTTTTGAAAAAATCCCAGGTGCCTGGTTGCCCAGGTGTCTAGAAAATACGATGCTGGTACTCAGATATTTTGGCAACTGTTTCCAACCCTGGCTGCATGATTGTGTTTCTGATGGCTGCATTCACTTCTTGAAGTACAGAGGGGATTATCCCTCTTATCTCTTCCTACCTAAATATAAATGTGTTGATATCCAGCGAGTGAAGATATTGAAGTATAATAAATATAAATAGTCATTAATTAATAATGACTATAGAATCACCCAAAAGATCATCTGCTGTGTCCACCAGGATGATCTTGTGTGCTTCTGTTTTTGTGTTCTTTTAAGTACCCGGGTTCTTGCTTGCAAATTCCAAATGTTCAGTCTATATAAAGAAATGAGGATGTTCCCTTTTCATCTAATGAATGTGAACTGCCTTGTCCAGTAACTACCAGCTTTTGCTTCTGGAAAGTGTTGGACCTTCAGTTTTCTGTAAAGTTTAAATGGATGCATGCAATGCATGTGGACCAAAGTTTTGGATCGTGAGCTGCTTAATGTTTCTGGGATAGAGATGGGCCTGGCAAGGGGAATTGGTTTGTATAGGAAAAGGAGCAGAAATGAAACTGAAAGCAGCCAGTACTGAAAAGAAGGAAGAATGTGTTCACTTAGGTAGTTTGTATGATTTTATCTCAGATTAATAAGCTGAAATCGAATTAGACTTTTGGCTGCACACACAGACTCTTGGATCCTTTCTTCCTTGTACAAACAATCAAACCGTTAGCTGTAGTTTCCCATTTTGTCTGAACTAGGAAACTATGGTTAATAGCTTCAGAACAAGCTGGAATTATGAAACCTTTTGGCTAAGTTTTAATCAGTGTAGAGCCATGGAATTTAATGAACATTACTAACTAAGTTGGTGAGGGACAGAAGGGGCTTGGCAACCTGGGAAGGCAACCCATCTAGGAAGAGGAAAACTCTAATCCTAAACCTCTGCTGTTTTGTGGGATATCTTTGGGAGGAGAAAAAGCTAAGGAGTAAACCCTAGACAAATCTGGAGTCCCCAAGACGGTTGGATGGTGCCTTTTACACCTCCTTCTGGCAACTCCTGCAGCCAAGCTGGTACCAAACATATTGCTCTGCTTTCCTTTGGACCACATCAGCGAGGCTAAGAGGGGGTTTTGTTGCCTGGGCAGTCCAGGACCTCCAGACACACTGCCCAGGTTTGTGTCCCAGGGAGATCATTTCGGTGCTGCTAACACAGCAGTTTGGTTTTACCCTTGGAGGAACACTCCATTGTCTCTCTAGACAGACTGATGCTGAAAACTAAGTTAGGTCCAATAACTTAGCTCAATACCACCCAATACCACTTAGCTCAATACCACTAGATGTAAATTGAAGACTTCCTGATATGTTTGCTTGCTTGTGTGAAGGATGGGGCAAAGGCCCCAAAGACTTTTCTCCTTTCTTCATTTATTTGTTTTTTGTTATTTATTAATGTCATATGCCACCATTCCTCCCAAAGGAGGCTGTGACTTATTAAGATGAGATATGGCCATCTGAATGTGGTCAGTGTACAGCTCCATCCTTATTGAAACAGACTGAATAAAACTAGTTGCAACCAGACTGTATTTGTTAGAAACTCTCTTCCCCGCCCCCCGCCACTCTGTTCCTTAAAAACAGAATTCAAGTTCAGATTTCCAGGGTAGCATATGAGATGCCACATTTGCACAGCAAACTTGCAGACCCAAATATGCAGCCCAGCATGATGGGCTTGCCATGACAGTGGAGGAATGTGCTTAGATTTCTCTTTGTGGCCTTCCAGCGATACCAAGCAAGTGTAAATAATAATCTCAGCTGGGCAAACAAGCGTTGATGTAATTGCAGACTTCTGCTGGAGATGGGCTGGTTCTGACATAATCCTTTGTGGTTCCATTCTGGAAAACGCCAGAGCAAACTATATGTACGTACAAATGTTCACGCATACTTAGTCAAGAGTGCCTTTATTGAAGTTTTGCCTTTATGTTTCCCTTGGCACTAAAGTCATGGTACTAGGCTTTCTTAACATGTTTAAACTCCCATCCCAAGACCAAATGGAAACTTCTGCTTTGCAAGCAGAAGTTTTCAAGTTTGATCCCTGGTATCTCCAGGTAGCGCTAGGAGAGACTGAAATCCTTGAGAGCCAATGCCTGTGAGCATAGACCAGGGGTCTGCAACCCGCGGCTCCGGAGCCGCATGTGGCTCTTTTACACCTTTGCCGCGGCTCCGGGGCGGATACTAGCGAGGGGAGGAGGCGCATTGTGTGCCCCGACACTCCCCACTGTGGCAGGCGCTGTACTGGCTGTGACGTCGCATGGGGGCGGTGCGTGCATTAGTCCCGACGTCACCTTCCCGCCCGCTGTCAGATCGCGGCTCTGGAGATATATTTGTTTTAAATGTCGCAATGGTTTTGCGGATCCCAGGTTTTTTTTTCCTTCGAAAATGGGTCCAAGTGGCTCTTTTTGTCTTAAAGGTTGCAGACCCCTGGCATAGACCATTCTGAGCTAGAGGGACTAATGGTCTGATTCAGTATAAAACAGCTTCCTAGGTTCCTACTGCTGTGGTGGGCAGAGCTCCCATTTCTGTGTGACTGGTATTTGTTTAATATGCATCTCTTCCTAGTGTTTTGTTCAGTGTTGTTGTCTTATGTTTTATATTGATTGCAACCGCTTTGAACACATATTTCTTGGGGGGAGGAATGGGAGAAAGCAATTTTAAGCAAACATATAAATAAAATATACTCCGCACAATATGGTTTATTCTTTATATTTGATAAGCGCCAACATTCTCAAACTGAGGGAGAGAGCCTCAAGGTCACCCAGTAAGTCTGTGGTGCAGCTGAGAATTGGTGAGAGTCCAAATTCTGACTAATGGGCCATGCTGGAAGCAAATATAGCATCGTCATCTCTATTCTGCTTCATTCTCTGTCCCCGAGCAATTGCTAACGACTGGAGAAATTCACTTTGCCATACCCTGGCAGGAGCACTTCTGTTGCCACTAACTTCAAGTGTGTGTTTGTGTAATATATATATAGAGAGAGAGAGAAAGAGAGAGAAATTTGGAAGGGCGGGTGTTAAACTAAAATGGTGGAAATGATCATTGGACCCTTGCTGAAATTTCAGGGGTGAACCACAGAAAAGCTCTGCTGATTCAGGCCAAAGGCCCGCCTCTTCTGGCACCAGATGCCTATGGGAAGCCTGAAAGCAGACCTGAGCACAGCAACACTCTCCCAACCTGTGATCCCTGACAACTTGTGATCCCCTGGCATTCAGAGGCATACTGCATCTGACAGTGGAGGCAAAACATAGTCATTGTGACTGGTAGCAATGCCAATGGAAAGAGGTGGTATGATTGGCCTAGGTCCCAATATGTGTCATCTTCCTTATTAGTTCCTTCTGTACTGCAAGTTTCTACTTGGCGACTTCTGCCCTTATTTTGTTCCACCAGCGGTGCTTGCCTGCCTCTTTCTCAGAGTCAGCTTCCGCTTCCTGATTGTCTGCTCTTTGTTGCCTTTGCAGGCCTTTGAGGTGGCTGAGCAAGAGCTGGGGATCCCTGCCCTGCTGGATCCCAGTGACATGGTCTCCATGAAGGTCCCCGACTGCCTCAGCATCATGACCTACGTCTCTCAGTATTACAACCATTTCAACAACCCCAACCAAGGTGAGAGCTCCAAAGCGGGGCATTTTCCTACAGTTACCCCTCCAGGGATCTGAATGACACAGAGGAGGAGTTGTGCTCCCCTCCCCATGACAATATTGGCACCTTTGCTCGCTTGCAGTCCATAAAGTTGTTTGCAGTGGTGAGCACTGACTTCTCCAAGCTTGATGAATCCATGCCCTTCTCCTAGAGCAGGTGTGAAGAACCTTTAGCCCTCCAGAAGTTGCTGAACTACAACTCCCATCATCCCTTGTCTGTGGCCTTACTTGCTGGGGTGATGGGAGTTGTAGTTCAGCTGCTGAGTCACCCATGAGCATGAAATACTTGCCTTTGGTGAGTTGGGTTAGTAGATTCCGAAGTACCATACTGGGAGCAATACACCATCACCCTTCCTGAGACTGGCGTGGGGCAGGACACAAACACTTGCCTGTTCCTAATTTGCCAAATTTTGCAGATCCCCAGAACTGCACATGGTTTTAATGCTGCTGCTTAATGTTTCTGGGCTCTGGGCTGAAAGCCGAGCTTAAGGGCTCATCGCAGCTTTGAAGTATAAAGGAGTGGGGTGAATAGTTTGCCCACAACAACCGGAAAGAACAGAAACTCATGTAGGCTGTGTGCTGCCACCCCTGTCTAGGTGTTTTCAACTATGAGACAGTAGCGAAGTGAGAAAATCCACTTTGTCAAATGCAGTGATACTCTACAACTTCTGGCCCTGAAAGCATACAGGCTAAAAGGGGGTGAGGGTAGATGAGCAAATCCATCTCCAGTGTCCCTGCATTTACCAGCTCTGCTTTAGAGCCATGTTGAGAGGGAAAGTGAAGGGAGATTCTAAATGCGTTCACCCAACTAGCCTAGAATCTTCCCCTTGAGCCTCCCCATGCCTTAGCTGGTTTCTCGATCGCAAGGAGGCTAAGCACGCTCACCCAAACACATTAAGACTCCCTTTTCTGACTTTCCCTCTGGTTTGTGTTCAGAGATGTGCTTGGGTACATGTACTTGCCCCCTGTCCACTTTTAGCCCACATGCTTTCAGGTGAGCACCTGAAGAGGGCTTCTGTCTTTTACTGACTCATCAGCCACCATCATGGATTGGTTCCCATCTGTCTTTGCAGCCAGAGTCCTCCCGCCTATGAAGCACCCTGCAGTTGCCTCCTCACCTACTCTGCCAGCACACAAACCTGTGCCTGCCTCCGAGACCACATCAGCCCCCAAGGTACTGAGCCTGCTCCTCTGATCGGTCAGATGTCTCTAACCTGCTTCAGGTTCCAGTTTCTGAATTGATTCTTTCCAAAAGCAATAGATTCAAAAAGTATGGCTGATCATTCTGTCCTCTTCAGCTTTGAAGAATTTACGGTTCTCCTTTTGTGGTTACTGTGGCAGGGTTTATATTGTTTCTGCACTTGACACAGAGATATGTATATTTCAGGAAGGGGGATGCAGTGTATAGAGCAGGTGTTAATCACAAAGTTCAATGCAGCCGTTGTGCCACTAATAACAGCCCACAAAGGCAGGGGTGGCCCTTTAGGTATTGTTAGTCTTCCAACTCCCATCAGCCCCAGCAGCATGGCCAGTGATCTGGGAGAGTGGGAGTTGTAGTCCAATAATATCTATAGGGTTAGAGGTTCTCTTGTAAGGGTTTGCTAAACCTTATGTTTATGCTACCTGCCAGGGATTGCAAAAAAGGGGTGTTTGAGCACCATGAATGCCACAATACCTGAGTTGTAAATTGTGCACGTTTGGTGTAGAGAGTTGCTGTTATTCCTGATATCCGAGGGCCTTTTTTTGTTTGTTTAACATAATTGAGTATCTTGAAATAACTATCCCTTAACACACATCAGTGGTTGCTGTGTTTACAGGATATCAGCCCTACATATCTTGTTTCACCTTGGGATAAAAACAATTCTATTGTAAACAACCTTTTTTCCTGTGACAGGGGTCAACATTTTTGCCCAGGGCAAATAGCAAACCTGTTAAACATTGTCATGCACATTTCAAACTAGGATTCAGTTGCACACAGAGACCGTGAAACAGAGCTTGCCTCTGGACAGGGTTGTTGTATGATAAACACCTGTCTTTCTCCAGTCAGCAATAATGCATGAAGACAAAGTACTGGCTTCTTCCATGACTTCTCAGTATAACACTTTCTACTGCCAACAGTTCCACATGATCATGTCAAACAATAACACAGAAGCCTGCAATCATCCGGGGAATGGAAACATGCACGCAAAGAAGGAGGCGACAGTGAATTAGGGATCCTGCAAAGTCATGCAGCACATTTGCTCAGGCTTAACAATACATAAAAAATCCAAAAGAGAGTATAGCATGCCTCTCTGCTGAAACTCAGAAACTTTCATGTTTACAAGTGAAAATGTAGACAGACCTTTTACCATAACTTAATCAGAAGGGTTGCGGGGGGGGGGGTTGTAATATCAGAGTCCATAGAAAATTGCTTTAATGTGTGTGTGGATGTGGCATGTACACCTCTGCTTGGCCACTCCTGATTACTGAAAACAAACCAGTTACCTGCAAATTGAGAATAAGCCAGATAATGCAAACCAATTGGAGGTAACAACTGGATTTCTGAAGAAGAAGGGAGGTCAAGATATGGCTTCTATTCTGAAAAGAATATTGTAACCTGGAAGCTATATATGTGCCTCTTTCAAGGGTCTTGTTGAGAGATTTAGTAGTTCCCATGAGCTGTTGAGAATTTTACATTATTGAACTGGTATTGGAAGATTCCCCTCTTCCTCCTTGGCAGTCATCATTCGAAAGAGCATCATGCTCCATTCATTCCAAGACTGGCTGAGAGCCAGAGCATCTTGCTGAGATCTGGGCTGCAGATGTTGGATAAGTCACTTCTTAATACTTTGAACTGGGTGGGGCAGGAATTTGCAGCACAGTGGAGCCCTAAGTTGGTAAGCAACCCTAGTACCTGAATAGATCTTTCTTCAGGTTTGAGGCTCTGCTGTGAGGCCAGTCCCAAGAATGTCTGAATCTCTTTGTTTGTGGAGATATTCTTACGCCACCTTTCTGTTGCGACAGGATGAGGATGCTGCAGGCCTGGCGGAGCAGTCCCAGCGAACCACCCTGAGCAGCACTTGCGCAGCTTGCCAACAACACGTCCACTTGGTCCAGCGCTACCTGGCTGATGGCAAGCTGTACCACCGCCAGTGCTTCAGGTAAGCTCTTCCTCCTCACTGAAGACCAAGTGGAGCCACCTGCTCTCCTGTAGCCTTATCCTTCTTTGCCAGGCATGGCCTTCTAATTATGCCAAGCCCACGGAGATCATCTCTGTTTTCTGAGTTGTGAGAACACACTACCTGCATATTTTTGCCAGCTACCATGAGGTCAGTAACTTCATTATGAAAAGAGAGAAATAAGCAGCAGCCTAAAACTTCTGTACTTGAGTGGGTCCCATAATTGCTGCTGTTCTGAGAATCAGGCAGAAGGGGCTTTACTTGGCTGGTGGTTGTCCTCTATTTGTCTTTATAGGATATTGTCCTCGTTTAGATAGATAGATAGATAGATAGATAGATAGATAGATAGATAGATAGAAAGATAGTTCAGTAGCACCTTAGAGACCAACTAAGTTTGTTCTTGGTATAAGCTTTTGTGTGGATGCACACTTCTTCAGATACGTCCTCCTTTAATTAGTATTTAAATTAAAAGCTTTCTTTTTAAGGCTGCATTTCAGTACAATAGGAGGACTTCTGTTTCATGTCCTTCTCCCCACAACGCCCAGAATCTGCTCCTGAGGGTCCCCCCAAACCTCCAGGGCTGATTTTGATGGTACGAAGGGGTGCTGGAGAGGACATTGCACACACAAAAGTCTGTTGTAGTAGTGGAGCTGCCTCACTGGATACAGCTCAAGGTCCTCTCTAAGAGATGATTCCAAAAATATGACATCAGGTAAAACACAGATTGCAACAGCAGCCAGTGAATAGTAGCTACAAAGTAGTCAGACTTTTAAACAATGTACAGCCCAGCATAAAAATAGCCAGAATGTCCAGATAAACTGAAGATTAAAACCCAGTCCTCTAAAACCCAACAGCCTAAAAAGAAAAAAGAAAGCTGAAACAGATGGGGCTTCAAGGCTTTTTCACATCACTACTGTAGGTTAAATGATGAGGGCATATCAATTTTTTTCAAAAACATGAGCAACTGTGGGAATATAGAACACTACTGTGATGTTCTGCTACTAAATCCATGAGGCTCATAAGTCTCGCTGTCATTCCCAGTTCTGACCTGCTTTCTGTGTTATTGGCGTACGACTGTAGTGTAGAAAAAGTGAGGGGCACGTCTGTTTCTCAGGAAAGAGGCACATTTTCCAAACCAGCTTTGATTGTTTTACTTAATATGTCTTTTCTCTGAGGAATAAAATGTACTTGATTAACTTTATGGTGTCATATTTGCCCACACAAAAAGGGAAGACAGATCCAGCCCCAGAGAGCAAAACTGCTTTTGAGTTTAAGTCATGTGAGAGAGACGGCACCAGCCTCTGCTCTGAAAACCTATAGCCTGAGTTAGAAGTGCAAATCAGTTGTAATTTCTATGTGGACAAATGGGGACTCAAGAAACAGAGAAGCTAAGTGACTTAGCCTAGAGTGTCACAAGGCATCTTTGGCGAAGCTATAAAGGGAAGTTTGTTCTTCTAAGGGTGCCTGTGATCACAACTCCGCAATTCTTGCCTATCTCCACTGTTTGGTGACAGGCTTTGCTTGTGTCTCTGGCAGGTGTAAGGAATGCTCCAGCACTCTCCTCCCCGGTTCTTACAAGCCTGGACCTGAACTGGGCACGTTTGTGTGCACCCAGCATCGTGGCAAGTTGGGCCTGAGCGGGAGGATGGAGCGCAGACCAAGCCCAGATCTTCAGCACGTGGGGGAAAGCGGAGAGACTGGGATAGTGAGCACTGGTGCGGAGGAAGAGAACGGAATACTGGAGGAGCACCCATCTGCCGCGGAAGAGATAGGCAAAACGGGGGAGAGGGTAGCTGATGGAGTGGAAAGCGAGGTGCCTCTTGCGCAGCCAAAGAACGAAACACTCGCCCCTGCTCCCGGATCTGAAACCTGCTCCCAAACACCCCCCAAACCTCCTGTGCCAGCAAAGCCACCTCTGCTCATGCAAGAGAAGGCTAGCCTGCAACACGGGCAGCTCAAGGAGGCTCGGCCCACGCCTGCCCCCAGGAAGAGCACAGACACAGCAGCTGCCCTGTCACCGCCAAGCTCCCAGCCTGTTCCGAAGCCCAGAGCCAATGTGCAAAGCGAGGGATCCAGTGAGCCTGGCGCTGGACTGGCCAATGGTAAGGAAATGCGTGCACAGAGGGAAGCAGTGAAAAACCCATGTGCAGCACCATGGCAATAGCCAAACTGAAATGGGAGCCCTCATTTGCAGCTTGTGTGGATTGGAATCTTAGAATCACAGAAGGAACCTCAAAGGCCATCTAGTTAGACTCCTGAGGCAGGAAACCTGCTGTTGCAACATCTCTGGTAGGTGGCCACCCGTGATGTTGCAGGAGCAGAGTCCCTGCTTTCTCTTTTTTGTAAACTGCAGTGCAGCCATCCTTGTTGAGGGGCAGTATAGAATTTTCTGCATAAATAAATACAGTTGACAGGGGGTTATACGAGAAAACCTTTGGAGGTACATTTCAGCAGTAGCAGTGGGCAGCTTGGCGAAAGCCCTTTTGTCCTGTGAAACATGCCCTTCTGATGGGACAGATAACCTGGATTCTGTGCCCATGAATTAACTGCATTCACTCCTTGTGTGATGCTTCATTCTTCTTCCACAAGCACGATTTTCTGGTAAGGACCAGTGGAGTGGATGGAAAGAAGGGCGAGGAGATTCAAGGCTGGGTGTGCCTTGGGCATAGACCAGAGAGCCGTAGCCAGAGTGGAGGGAAAGGAGCTGTGCGGCTGTGCAGTCATGCTCCCAGAAGGCAAGAGATGATTTAATTGGCCACTTTCCTAGTTTCTGAGGTTTCGCAAGATGCCGCGCAGCTGCATGTTGGGAGCTTTCATCCCTGGCTATAAAGACAAGTTATCCCAGCGTAATGGATTTGGACGTCCTTGCTAGGAGATGAGACACATGGGTATGTGAAGAGCCGAGCTGGATCAGACCAAAGGCCCATCCAGTCCAGCATCCTGCTCTCACAGTTGCCAACCAGAGGCCTATGGGAAGCCTGCGAGCAAGACTAGAGCTCAAGAGCAGTCTCCCCACTTGTGGTTCCCAGCAGCTGTTATTCAGCAGCAGATTGCCTCTGACAGTACAGGGGGAATCATAGAGCTATTAGCCATTATGGCAGTCTGCCATGACTTTGTCTAAGCCTCCATTAAGGCACCTATTTTTGCTGGCTATCCCTACGTCTTGTGGGAATGAATCCCATAGATTTAACTGTGTGCTATGCGAAGAAGTATTAACTGTTGTCCTGAATTTTCCAACAAATTCAGTAGTGCTTGAAAACTGTTGGGAGAGAGGGAGAAAAATCCTTTCTCTATCCACTTTCTCCAAACTGTTCATAATTGTATACACATCTATCATTTTCTCCCTTACTTGCCTTTCCCCCTCTCCTAAACATAAAAGCCCCTAATGTTGCACCCTTTCTTGTGTTCTTCATTTCTGGATTAGGTAGGCCTCCTGAGCCCTGTCCTCCTGTTCCGAAGCCCAGAGGCAGACCCACGTCCTCCGAGCGGTATGTCCCTTTCGCTTGCAAATCACATTCAGACAGCGAGATAAATGTCAACCTTCCCTCCAGTTTCCTTTTTCCCTGTTCATGCAAATTGAGCTGCAGGATGGGCATGCATTGGAGGTTTTAAGTGAGAGATGGAGGCTCATTCAGAACTTGTTATTTTGAAGTAGTGACACTCCCCCCCCCCCACTGTCTATTGAAGAGAGAATCCTGGGTCCTTGCAGAGCAATACAGACAGCAACAGCCCCCCTTCAATCTGTGTACCTCTTGTCAAAATGCAAGTTAACAAACAACTGTGTAGACCACACTTCTCCAATCTGGTGCTTTCCAGATGTTGTTGGCCTGCAACTCCCACCATCCCTGAACACTTCCTCTGCGGTCTGGGGCTGATGGGAGGTGGAGTTAAAAAACATATTGAGGGCTCCCAGTTGGGGAAGGCTGACAAGATAGTAAATCATGCAGATGAACCCTGTGTAGGAAGAACAGCATGTCTTGATTTCCAAAGGGTAGCTATGTTAGTCTATTGCAACGAGTCTTGTGGCACCTTTAAGGACTAGCAAAGCTAAGAAATCAGGTAGTTTTCCCTGGACCATGTGTCACAAGACTCTTCATCATGCTTTAAGCAGCTCTTAGCAATTTCAGCCACAAAGAGGGGAAGATGGAAAGGCTCAGGGTCATGTCTGAGTCACTTGATGTCTCCCAGTCCAGCACAGATGGAAAGGGTTGTTCTCAGTGCATCAGACTATCCTTAGCTTGAGAATGCAAAGCTGCTGCTCAGTATTCCTGCCTGAAAGACTGGAGAAAAAAATAACAGGGCTGTGTATATTCTAAACATAACAACCAAAGTCATGATTCAGTACCAAGAAAATCTGCTTTCTGCTTTTCAGCCTTCAAAATATACATGTGTCTATCTTTTTTCTTTTTTTTAAGCAAAGGGTTATGAAGTAAATTAAGATTCTGCAGGGGGGAGTGAATGTTGTGTTCAGTATCAGCTTGTGGTCTTGTGTGGCACACTTGCGGAATATGTGCAGCCTTGGGCTTCAGAGACCGAGCGTCTTGCTTGGGAGGAGCCTCTTTTCCATTTTGTACTCTCCCCCTTTCATCCTTCCTTACCCCATATAATTTCTCCTGCCAGAACTGGGGAATGCCCGCGGCCCAAAGACCCTCCCTGGATTGCATTGGTCCAGGGAGAGCCCAAGAAGAAGCCTCCCCCGCCTCCCCCGCCAGGTAGTCGCAAGGAGAGCCCCTCGAGGGTTTTGGAGGAGGATGAAGGCGGAGAAGGGAAAGCGCAAGGCAGGGAAGGCAGGCCCGCTCCGGAGGAGCCCAAGCCGTATAACCCCTTTGAGGAGGATGAGGAAGAGCAGGAGGAGGAGGAAGAGGAGGGAGTCGTCGCGCAGCAGAGCCCGCCAAAGCAAGAGCAGAGTGAGGGCGAGCCCACCTCCAAGGGGTCTCACCCCTGGTACGGCATCACCCCCACCAGCAGCCCCAAGACCAAGAAGCGGCCAGCTCCCAGGGCCCCCAACGCATCCCCTCTTGGTGAGTCTCCACCCTCCCTTCCGACAGGAAGGAAAAGAATGAGCTCTCTCATGGCTTGCCCTGACGTGGCTTGGATGTTTGAGGCCTGGTCCTGCCATGCTTGCCGTGGCTGGGGTGCCCTCAGGGCTTTGTTGGACTCAAGCTCCCATCATCCCTGACCACTAGCCATGCTGGTGGAGGCTGATGGGAGTTGGAGTCCAGCAACGTTGAAGGGGAGATGCTCAGGTTCCCCATCTTTCGAATGGGCCTGTCTGGAAAAGGTGTTCTGTCATGCTATGACTTTTTTTCTGCCCAATCGCTGCCTTCACTCCTGGGTGCTTTGTGGGGGGGGGGGCAAATTGGCTGGGGCAGCAAAGGTAAATTTTGCCTTTGGACCAGTAGGCTAGGTTTTGCGCACACACATCGTTCTCTGTCCTCCAAATGGACAATCAAGAGGCAATATCGGAGTTCAAGGACACATTCCATGCAGGCAAATTGAGGGCCAAAGCAAGGCCAGTGGGAGGTGTGGCATGGGAAGGGTTCAGAGGGCTGGGCAGAGAGGCCTAAAGAGCCATGCTTGGGCCTGAGTTCCCCCACTTTCGTCTCACCTGTACTTTCCCCTGGTTGCAGCTCACCACCCCATCTCCCGACTCTCCCGCTCGGAGCCATCTTCCTCCACCCCCTCGCCTGCCCTGAGCCTGGAGAGCATCGCATCCGAGTGTTTGGCCAAGGGCGCGGACGACTTGGACGAGACCTCCGTGCCCAAGAGCTCCTCGGAGCCCGCAGTCCACGTCCCAGCCGCCACTTCCGTCGTCTCCTCCTCAGCCCCTCCGCTCCCCCGCCTCTCCTCCTCTGGTGAGGAGTGTCCCACGGCCCTGCCCGGCAGCTCGGCCAACTCCTCCTTTTTGTCCTCCAGCGATTTGGCTGGCGATGGCAGCGAGGCACACGGGGGACATTCACAGACTGCCCGAACCTCCTCATCTGGGAACTTGAAAACCTCTCCTGGGGGAGCCTCCCCCAAGCCTTCGGCCGGGGCCATTCCCACGCCTATCCTCTTGGCCTCGGAGCTGAGTGGTGCGGCTGCCAGGAGCTCTCCATCACCCAAAGCACAGCCAAAGGTAAGTTGGAGTCGCTTTCCTAGGTTCTGGTCGTGAGACCCATCCTTCGTCCCTGCAGGTTTTTGAAAAACAATGACCTTTTGCCTTGCTCTGTTACTTTGAAAGGTCCCTGAAATGAACGGAGAAGTTTTTATGTGTGCATGTGCATGTTTGTGTGTGTAACAAAGCATCTGGCCAGGAAGTCCCAGTCAGAGTTAGGGCTTCACTGTCTTCGTACAGTGGTACCTTGGTTTGCCACCGTTTTGGATTACAACCACGTCAAAACCGGAAGTGTGTGTTTTCCTATTTTGGATTACAACTCTTTTTTTTTTTTATTACAACCAATTTTGGGGGGGAGGCCCCATTGGCGAAAGCACGCCTTGGGTTACAACCTGTTTTGGTTTACAACCAGACCTCCGGAACAGGTTATGGTTGTAAACCAAGACACCACTGTATTCCCAGAGACATGACAACTTCTTGGCCTGCTCTCCACTCTCGCCTCTAGCACCACCCGCTGGTTATCTTATGTACTGCTTATTTCGCAGCCTTACAAATAATTAACTCTGGGTAGAAGCTGCTGTTATGAAGTACTGCACAGGGTTTCAGATCCTCTGACAATGCTGCTTTAAATATGGCATGCACAACAAAGGCTGTTCTCAAGGGAAAGGTCTGTTAGGGCTGTGTTTAATGGTGCTGGGGGGGGGCTGATTGGGGGGCTTCTGATTCCCCCACCCCTGCTTTATCTCTCCATCAGTTTTGGCTTTTTGCTCCATTCTCTTCCCCCTCCAATTAACATAGGCCTAAACTGATCACATGCAGAGGGCTTGAAATGAAGGCTGCCTGTGGCTCATGAGCTGCAGAGGAGGGGGCTGACACGAAACTCCCCAGCCACAGAGTGCTGCAGGGTTTCGTGTCAGCCCCCCCCTCCATCTTTTACCCCGGGAAATATAAAACTCACTGCTCCACCATGCAATTCCCTGTTCCACCAGGATCCCTTGGACTGCAAGGCAGTCTCACTGTGGCTGGCTTGCCCTCAGTTGCTGAGCATGGGTGTCGGGAGTGTCCCCAGCATTTGTGATTTCTCGTGTGCACTGCCTCATTTCCCTTGCTCAGAATCAGGAGCCCCTGGCCTGTGTCTGTTGCAAAAGAGGCCTGGCTACTACGCCCCCCCCCCCGGTGCCAGAGCTGAGTCCCTGCTCCAGAGATATGGTCCTCAAAAGTGCCAGGGTGGAGTGGCAGGTTCAGGATCCCATTGTGGTGCAGCCCAAGAGGTATATTTTGATATTCTGCTTGGTGTGTTTGTCCCCAGTCATCCTGCAAAGAGAATCCCTTCAACCGGAAGCCGTCGCCTGTCACATCCCCCTCCATTAAGAAGACTCCAAAGGGACCCAAGCCAGCAAGGCCTCCTGCTCCAGGACATGGCTTCCCGCTAATTAAACGGAAGGTAACGAGGATTGGGGGCTTCTGCCTCATTTGCAATGCTACTTAAATTCCCACAAATCGCTCACAAAAGGAGTATTTAAATTAACTGAGCTAACTCAGTTGTGTTTGTTAACTTCAGTGGGTTCTACTCTGAGTAAAACTTAATTGAATACCACCCCTGTGAAGAGGGATTGCATACTTTCTAGTGAGGTGATTGAGAGCTAAGGGCTGGTGTGAGGCATTTGTATGCAGTGGTTGTGGCTTCCTCTGAAAGCTACACCATAACAAAAGCTGCTGGGGCAGATTCTAAATGCTGAGCCTGAAACCTGGCTTTGAAGGTGCTGAAGGCAAGCTTCGCTTGCAGAAGAACAGTTATCTGGGGTCAGGTGTGGGGCAGGTGCTGGGGCAAGGCTTGGTGAAATGAAAGCACAGGTCAAAGAGGGGCCAGGGCATGTTTAGTTAGGCCTGCAGGCTGGAGGTTCCTCACCAGTGCTTTATGTTTATTCTGTGGACTCCAGAATTTGTCTCCTTAAGAATGTTGGCCAAAACAAGTTTCTGTCCCTCATGATTGTGTAGGAAACCATCTGAAACATTCAGTAGTGATAATTTTAGGTAAGGAGGCTAGGAGGGATTTTGGGTGGGAGACCCCTGCCAGGTTCTGCCCTACATCTTGCCCTAATTCACAGATACATATTTTCAAAAATGTATTCTCCATGACTCTTATCTCCCTCCTCCCACCCTGGAGTCAGTAGTTCTCTTCTAGAAAGCCACACCTGCCTTGTTAGAAACAGGAAGCATGATCCTTGGTTCCTTGCCTTTTTACAGGTTCAGTCAGACCAGTATGTTCCAGTGGAGGACATCTATGGCGAGATGGACAGCATTGAGCAACAGCTGGATGAGCTGGAGCATCGAGGGGTTGAGCTGGAAAGGAAGCTTCGCAGCATGGAAAATAATGGTAGGGTGGTGGATCGCTGCCTGTGAGGCTGCGCAGGGCGAGGCAGAAGGCAGGAATATTCGCAGGATATATGAGCGTCATCTTTGGCCATGCTTGCTGGGGCTGCTGGGAGTTGTAGTTCAGCAACATCTGGAAGGCCAAAGGTTCCCCCGCACCTGATAGAAAGCAGCCAAGTTTGCTTTTCCATGGCTTGGGCACCACCTGCCCATCTTTGCTTATCCCACTGTGTATATTCATGGGGTGAATGTTAAAAAATATTCTATGTATATGAATTATCCATGTTTGTTAAAATATATGCCACGTAATACTTGCTTAGGGAACTTTCAGGCAGAAGGGTTTCTGTGTTCAGAGCAAAGGCAAGGAGGGAAGAGGTTAAGTGTTGGCTACTTGGAAAAGACGGGTCAGGTTTAAAAACAAAAGCCAACCCTCCAGGATGTTTGGTATTTGTGTCCGGAGATGGAGGTGATTGAGGAAATGCCTTTGTGCGTGTCCTGGTTGTGTTTCTGCTTCAAAAATAGTATTTCTAGGTTTCAGGTGCCCTGAAGCTAATGTGGACTCACAGTAAGAGCTGCTGTAGCTGCCTCATCCCTTTGCCTCTGTGGTGGGCAGATCTCAGGGAAGGTCTCAGTGGTAGAGCACATGCTGTGCGTGGCAAAGATCTGGGTTCAGTCCCTGGCATTTCTACGTAGGGCTGAGAAAGTTCCCTGGTCTGAAACCCTGGAGAGCCACTGCCAAGGTAGATGAACCAATGGTCTAATTCAGTATTGGTGTCAGGCTCTGAAGAGTGTGTGGCAGAGGCAGGGGGACAGTGTAGTGACCCCAGAGAGACAGGAGCCAGGGCAATTCAAGGCAGAAGGAGAGACGGTTCAGGCGAGGGACAGGTCAGTAGATTCCCCATCTTCCTCTGTCCCACTGTCTCCTGGGAGCAGGAGGGGCTTGAAAAGGGAAGAGCAGTGACGACTTCTGTGCAGGAGGTCTCAGATTGAGGGCATGCCGCCTGTCAGATAAGCCGGAGGATAGGAGGGGGCCCCACTGTTGCTGCAACTTCTCCGTAGGGCCCAGACCTATGGACAGCTGCATAGAGGCTAGAAGTGTGTGAGTATGTGTATCCAGAGCACAATGGAAGCTGCTGTAAGTGGTTCTCTAGCCAACAAAGAGTTAACTGTCAGACGTGCATCTTCCTTATCCGAGATAGGCCAGGACAATAAGGTAGCTTCGTACCCGTGTGGCCTTCTGAGCTCTTTCCCTTCCTCCTCCCTTTGACCAGCAGATATTCCTGAAGATGGCCTGCTGGTTGACTGGTTCAAGCTCATCCACGAGAAGCACATGCTGGTGCGCCGGGAGTCTGAACTCATCTATATGTAAGTACATGTGGTTGATGAATGGCCACACACTTTCTAGGGGGCAAGTGCCACTCTTTGCAGGCTCAATCCCAAGCGCCAAAGGCCACCCCAAACAGGTAGATCAGAGGTTCAGGGGGCGCCATATGTTGTTGGGCTGCATCTCCCATCGTCCCCAGCCAGCATGGCCAGTGGTGAGCAATGATGGGAACTGTCTTCCAGAAGCATCTTGAGAGGCTAAGATTCCCCATCCAGGAGTGGATCTTCCAACCTTCTGAAAGAATCTGGACTTTGCTGAATTGGCTGTGGTAGGGAATGCCATAATGGCAAGGAGGATGAGCTAGTTAACTGGCACTATTACAGATGCCACATAATATTAGTTCTGCACTTGTTCTGCAGGGGGGCACCACCAAAACTCTGGAACTCACTGCCTATTGACACCAGGCAGGTGCCTTTACTGTACTCTTTTCAGCACCTGCCAGAAACTTTACCCAAACATGTAAAAACTGACAGACATTTTAATCTGCCATTTTAGCCTAGCTGATTTTATTTATATATTTTGTTTTTTAAAACTAACTTTAACTTTTATCAATAATTCTAATGTATATTTTATGCCTTTTGAAAACCACTTAGAAGTTTTACTTCCAGTTAAGCGGTGTATGCAGATATTGTTAAAAATAAAAAATTTGCCTTGCTGAAGATTCCCATCCCGCTGCTCCCACATCTTTGTGCTGGCATGTAACTCTCCTCTTTTCCTTCCTTTTAGCTTTAAGCAGCAGAACTTGGAGCAGCGTCAGGCTGACGTGGAGTATGAGCTGCGATGCCTCCTCAACAAACCTGGTACGTCTCTCAGGGTGTGATACGAGCAGTTTTTAAAAAAGTGATCTTTGCCGTAGCATTTGAGAATGACTTGAAAATGATTTTGGATGCATTTGAAAGGAACAGTGTTACAGGACCTACGTGATGAGACCATGCCAGGCAATGTGAGCTGTTTCTTGTTCCCCTGGTGTGCTCAGACTTTGCTGGGATGGCCAGTGCTCCAGGCTGCTCACTTTGAACGTTAGCCTAAGTATGTTTCTTCATAAGGTGCTTACAGTTCCTTCAGTATCCTTAAAATTGTGTATGTCCGTTTGTTTGTTTATTTACCCTACTCTTCAGCCAAAAAAAGACTGAATAGCAATCAATAAATCATTCATCCAATTTATATCCTACCTTTCCTGCCGAAAAGTCTAGGACTGCAGAAACGGCCATGACATATCACAACTAAAAACAGTCAAAAACAGTTACAAGCATGTTAAACGCATTCTAAAAACCAGCTAAATACATTATTTCAGTCGGTGACCTCAGGGTTGCCAAGAGCAGTGTCTTTCAGCCATCAAATGCCTGGAGAAACAGGAATGTTTTTAGAGTTCTCCTGAAAGTCAGTAATGAAGGAGACAGACACACCTCACTAGGGAGGGCATTCCACAAACACCCCTGTCCCTAGGTTTAAAATTTGAAAGACACAACACAAAAGGAAAAAGGATTGGGCAGGAGGAGGAAAGAAATGAAACTCAGAAACTAGTTCTTAGATATGGAGTTCTTTTGACTAGCTGGAAGGGAAACTGCCCAAGGAGAGGAACAGCCGAAAGTTGCTGATTTTGCATCAGAGCCAGTAAAGTGGTCCTGCTTCCCTTCCCTTTGCTCTGCTGTAGTATGACACAATGACAAGATGGCATTTGAAGGAGAAGAAAAGCCTGCTGGAGACGGCTTCTCAGTGGAGCTGATGGAGCAGTCCTTTCTTCTGTATGCTTCAGGCTGATGGAATGGCAGGCTAGGAAACCTGGGGCCCAGCAGCTGTTCTTCCACTATGGCCTGAGTGTTGCTAGTTTAGACAGCCGCTGTTACTGTGTCAGCTAAGAGGAGAACTCCCTAGTTTGAACATTCTCTCTGCCATGGGCGCATTAGGTAGCGTTTGGCAAGCCATAGATTCCCAGCCTCAATCTCATCTGCAGCATGAACAGAATAATAGCGGCCTACCTTACAGAGCTATTCTAAGGCTTGCTGAGATTGAAGGATTTCAGAATTTCGACATGAACCTATATGTAGGCGGAATACTACCCAGAGCAGAATATTATCTCAACGCACGTTGACTGCCAGCAGAGAGCACTGTTCAATAAAACGAGAGGCTCTTTCCCTACTGCCAGCCTTCAGTCGATGGCATTTCCTGCCCTAGTTAGTTCATGAAAGTCCAACAAGAGGGAAGCTCTCGAAACAGGCTCAAGGCACGGATGATCTGTAGAGAGGTATGGGGAAGAACATAGTGAGCAAAACCAGTGTTTCTTGAGCCACAATTGACCCTTTGTGAGGAGAACTTGGAAGATGTTCAGTCTCACAGGCAAGAAAGGAACATGGAGCAGTCTTGTTCTGAGTCACTGCCTTACACATTGCTTTGCCCAGTCTAGTTCTGTGTACTCTGAAGGGCAGTGGCTCTCTGGGGACCCAGACAGAGGTTTTCCTTAACTCTACTACCTGAGACCCCTTCGACTCAGGAGTAGCTAACCTGGGTCCCTCCAGAGGTTGCTGAGCTACAACTCCTCTCTGTCCTAGCCAACACCCCGTCATGGACAGTGTGGGTTGTAGTCCAGCAACTTCTGAAGGACACAGATTTTCTCACCCATTTTATCTGGAATTGACACACTCTGTCCCACACAATCCCACGGGTTGTGCACCTTCATAAGGGCCACCTTTTATCCTTTGGGTGGCATGTGCTAGGCTAGAAAGCCAGAACACGCTCAGACTTTGTGATATTTCCAGCACCGTTCATGTTAAGAGGAGGAGCACGCTGGGTTCAAGCGCACACTTGTCAAGTAATCCTTCGCAGAGCAGAAGTGTGACCATCTAACCCTAGGAAGTTCCATCACATAACTCCTGCATTGCTCTTCGCTGCTATTCTGTGCTGATGTTTTGCTGTTGGGTGTTCTTGTGCTTTCATTTTATGATTTTAACGTAAACTGTATTTGTTTAATTGTCACACTTTTTTGTCATCCGCTGCGGGACGGTTTCAAGGAAGGTGGGCTTATAAGTACAAACACCTAGTAAATAAATAACCGCCTACTCACCTCTCTCTTTCTTGGCGGACAGAGAAAGACTGGACAGATGAGGACCGTGTGAGGGAGAAGGTGCTGATGCAAGAACTGGTGACCATTATTGAGCAGCGGAACGCCATTGTCAATTGCTTGGACGAGGACCGGCAAAGGTAGCAGAAGGGGGAGTGGTTGGAAATGGCCTGCCTACTTCTAAATAACAGGGCTGGGGTGACTGTAAAGCTGGCTGTAATTGCATGGCCCCAAATGCCGTTCTTATAGTGAACATCTTCCCCAGACAAGACACAAGAGCTTTGTCCAAGGGAGCTGGTGCTAGGAGCTTGCCCAAAGATGTGGTGCATTTGGGATCTGAAAAAATGGCTTTCCTACTTGGGCCAAGGATGGTGAACCTGTGGCCTGTCAGTTGTTTCTGGACTACAGCTCCCATCATCCCTGACCATTGGCCATGATGGCTGGGACTGATGGGAGTTGGAGCCCAGCAGCTTCTAGGGGAGGGTCATAGGGTCCTATCCCCCAGCATAGAAACTATTGGCTGGGCAGATTCGGGAGAAGAGCAGCTTCTTGTGTTCTATGGCATAATGACATCTTTTTAGAAGCTTCACTTCAACTGTTCTGGCAAAGGCCGAATCTTACTATTCCTTCCCCTTGTTTTACCAGGGAAGAAGAAGAGGACAAAATGCTGGAAGCCATGATTAAAAAGAAAGGTAAGAGAGGTCCAGGAGTTAAGGCATTGGTTCCTGAATATTCTTTATTAAAATATTTCTAATTCACCTTTCATTTAGATATTTAAAACGACTGTTAACCAGGACACAGTGTGCTTATGTGTCCTTTCCATACTGAACACACTAAAAGTATGCACCCAAGCAATTTGAATTCTGCTCCAATGAAAGCTGAATTGTATGACTTAAATGCAAAATTAAGCAAATTTGCATAATTTTTCTTATTTTTTGTAATCCTGCTGATCACTCAGGAAAGTAGCCTTCTGCTTGCAGATGCAGTAGGGGCAGGAAGCTGAGTTCGGGGAAATTTGGGATGGAAAGGATGTCAAATGCTCCTCAGCTTTCTCGCCAAACTGCCTTTGGCCATGGGTGGTGCATGCACGTTCCCTCGGTTGTTGAGGAATATCGCTCCCGGCACAGGGCAGCACATAATCCTTATAGCCCAGGTCTTGTTCTTCATCTCGAAAGCAGTTGCAATACAGAAGGAGGAAGCTCTGAGACATTGCACCTAAATCTGAATCCTTCCCTCTTAATAGTTGCCTGGGGGGCAAAGGGAGTCTAAGCTTTCCCTTCCCTTCTGAAGCAACTATTTTAGAGGAAGAATGAAAGCCATGGAAATTCTTTCATGGATGCATGCTTGTTTTTGCTAATTTGCTAATTTAGTCTGGTTTTGCTAGCCACAGGGCAGGGCAAGAAACTATGCAAGGCACTGAAAGCCCTGCCCCCAAACATAGGAGATTCAGTCTCCTTTATGGCTTCTGAGATTTTAACTCTGCATTTTCAAGCATTTTCTTCACATCCAAAAAGGCTAGAAACCTTTTTCTGTCCTCCTGGTTTCTTTTTTCTTTTAATCAGGAAACTAAATTCAGTGACTAAGAAAACATTATGGGTTTTTTCTGGACTCCTGCAGAATGGCAGGATATACGTAGCTTTGGGATCAACCCTGAACACCCAGGCATAATTCCAGCTTGAGACTGTATCTAATACAGTCATCTAACACACCCTTTAGGTGCATATTTGTTTTGGCAAACAGCAAGGGTCACAAATCTATTTAGTGGCTGCTATTCCTCCCTTTTTGCATTTTTCCACAGGTGATGATCTTCCTTTCTCAATCCCTTGCAGAATAATAATTCCAGATTCTGTAAACAATGCTTGTCCTGACTTGACAAATGGCCTGTTGTCTGAAGCATGCAAATAAACAGATTTATGCTAATTTAGCTAATGTAATCCCTTGAGGCATTTGGATTTTCTGGTTACTGAATCTAATTTTAGTATAGAACTGTAGCATCCATGATGTTACAAGCATTTGCCAGGGTATGCTTTGTGTATACTTGTTGCATGGAGATCCTGGTATATATGGGAGGGCTTTAGCCCATGTTCAGTCCCTGGCGTCTCCAAATAGTGTTGGCATCTCCTGTCTGAAACCCTGGAGAGCTGCTGCCAGTTGCTGAGCTCCTGTCTGACTCAGCTGAAAACAGTTTCTTACCTTCCTCTCTTGCCCAACCCCAGGTGCATTCCACAGAAAGTGATCACTGTACTTTCTCTCTCCCCCTCCCTCCTTTCTCCAGAATTTCATAAGGAGACCGAAGCCGAGAGCAAGAAGAGAGGGAAATTCAAGCCCATGAAAGTGTTGAAACTGCTTGGGAACAAACATGAGTCAAAGAGCAAGTCGCCCAAGGAGAAAAGCTAAAGCAGGAGGCAGCCAGAAGCGGGGAGGGACAAAACCGGTCCTGTTTGGCCGGCCACCTGGCAAATGGGGCTTCTGCCTCCTGCCCCTTCCCTGCCCTCCCGCCACCACCAATGCTGTGCCTCGCCATACACCAAAGCTGGCTTCCCTTGGAGAAGTTCCGTCAGCTTCCATCAACAGAAGCTCCTTTGCCTAGTAAAAGGGGAGAGAGGTGGGGCAAGCCTAGTCAGCACTGAAATTGTTGGAGGGACAGACTGGAGGAGGAAGCTACTTGTCTCTTCGGCTTCTGGGTAGGGGTGGGAAAGTGAAATAGCTTTAGGCTTCCTCGGCTGTACATGTGTACTTCTTCTTACTGGTTCTGAGCAGTGCAGAATTTGGGTGTCTGTGGGAAACTTGCACTAATTGTCCCCCTCCCGTCTCTCAACTGTGATAGTCACATGTGCCTCGTACCCCTCTCCTTCGGGGAGGAGGAGACTTTCCATAGTAGTCCAGGGACGGGGACTCCTCTCCCCTGCTCCAAATCCCTTTTCTCATTAGCCTGCTAGTCAGAAATCCCACTTGGGTCATTTGGAAAGGTTTTGGGCTTTTGGAGCATGGTTAATTTTTTTGTTTTGGCTTAAAACTGTTAAAACTGAGTATCACGGGAAACGCTTCCATGCCATAAGAGCGGATAGAAACAGCCAAGAGCCTAACCAGTGGCCTATTTCTCTCCTGCTGCCAATGTGCTGTGAATGCCGAATCTCTTGGAAACCGTTTTTAGCAATGCAGGGAGGAAAGCTTAAGGGGGTTGGATTTTCATGTACTTGGTAAGGTCTGAATCGGACACTCACTGGGCCTTTTCACCCTCTTGGTTGCTGCTGCTAAATTTCATCCATGGTGCTCTTCAAAGGGACACAGTGGGCTGGGAAAAGGTCCAGCGTTCCCCTCTACTGTGAGGGTGTAAGATCTCATGCTGTACTCAATGCCAACAAGGTTCCCTTTTTGCCTTGCTCACCAGTGCCACCCTTAGCCCATTTGGGAGGGATTCCAGCTGCTCCCCCCTTGGCTTGACATGTATATACTTTCCTAAGAGTGCAAGAGGGCTCCTTTCTATACTGCTTCCTTAGCTTGAATTTCCACCTCTCCCTTCCAGCTTTGTTTTTATTTGTTTGCGTGTGTGTGTGTTTGCGTGTGTGCTGGGAGGGAAGGGACCTTCCCACCTTCCTTTCTGCCTTCTCCGAGTGGAGGAGCTATTTATTGAGATGTTTGTTTGGTCTGAGTTAAACACTGATAGTATTGTAGGTGTTGGTTAGTCAGCTGTTAGTCTTGGGTTCTTGTTAGCAGAGTAGACTACCAGCCCAGAGCAAATTGCTGTGCTGCCTTATCCAAATATGATGGAATGTTTGGCCAGTCCCTGGCTATGACACTCAGCCTACGCTGTCCCAGAAGGGGATCTGAGTTCATCAGTGTTGCCAGCGCTGGTTCGGGGCCTTGTTATCAGTCCCCACAAGTGGATGACAACCTCCTGCTGAATCCTGCTCTCCACAGAAAGGCCACCCTGGGGTTTGATCCCAGAGCACAACATTCCCCTCTAAAACGAAACTGTTACAAAATCCCACCAGAGACGCTCCCATCACAAATTCCCCTAGCCCTGATGGACAGAATTACACTGTATTAACCACAATCTCCACTTACATGCAGGGAACAAACAAATGAAATAAAACTATTGTATTTAGCAACAGTGTTGGTGTTTATTTCTCCGTTTTGAATCACAGTAGAAACAAAACAGACCCTCTCTTATAAAGGTAGTCCCAGGGCATATAAAATAGAGAAGTCTCAGGTATATATTTCATACAGTCTTGTTTTTTAAAAAAATAATCTGAGAAGAGTATATGAGGGGTAAACTAGCCTTGAGGGGGCAGCTGTTTTCTGTTTTCACACTTCTGCCCCACAACTAAACTGGAGTGGGTGTTCTTTTTACAATAAAAGGTAAGGGGAGCTGGTTGCCTCCTCCCTCCCAAATTTACCTCTTTCCACTCTTGTCACTTCAGGCATTTGCCCTGGTTCCAATACCAACCATGAGCTAAACAGGCAGAAAATGTTTCAAGTGACCGAGCACAGTGAGTTAAAGCAAATAAGATATCAGCCCTCCTTGGCCCCAGCTTTAGTCATGAATGGGGTAGGCCTGCGACTAAACACACATGGGTGTCCTCTGTTATATCTAGGTTGGTCCTGACATGTTCCTACATGCTCCCAATCTCACTGAGGTCGCCATAAAATTAAAAACAAGTTCTCTCAGTGTTCTTACTAGCTCTGAAGCAGCAGGCACCATTATTTGTCAGGTATAATTGTATACAAGATTGTAAGAGACGGCAGCATTAACTTTCAGCTTTCACCGGAAAACGTGTGAAAAGTAAAGGATATGAGCTTAGACAGAAGCTTTTGACCCAAACACTTCCTAGAATAGGCTGTTGTGATTTTAACAAGCAGAAGCACAACCTTCTAGAAAACTGCATACTGCTTTGCTTCACATTGAGACTAGATAGGTGTGTGGAAGTTCTACTCCTTGCTGGTCTGTTTAAAGAGGAAATGCCCATTCATGCCCTTTATTGTAGCCAGGCATTAATCCTATGGCAACTTTTAAACCACACCCTTGAAAAGGCCTCTTGCTGTTAAAGACTATGAAAATAGAATATTTGGAGTTCTTGCAAAAACAAAGCCCTGGGGGCACTGAAACTCTTCAATTTGCCACTTAAGGACTAAGAGGCATTTCTGAAACTGTCTCGTGGAAAGCCTAGTTCTGGCACCCTTGTGCAATAATCATGTCGAAAATGAAAAGTGAAAAATGACTACTGGTCTTCTTGACTTGTGCATTCAGGGTCAGGTTTGTTGCCTATATTGAAGGATTTAGCCATCGCCTCTTTCAGTTCTGCACTCCTCTGTTTGTCGATGATCTCCATCTCTCGAACCTTCTGCAAAAAGCAGGGGAAGGGGAGGCAGTGAGAATTCCAGACACTTGCATCACAAAATCACATGCAACGAGTATCAGAGATTTACTCCCACCCCTGTAGCATTTTTTAAAGGATCTTCATGTCTTTCATATACCTGTCGGTCAATCTCTTTCCCCACCTTCTCAAAATACATTATGGCCAGTTATCAGACTAGAACAGTAATGCTCAGTACTATACATGACAGAATGTCCAAACCAAAAGAGGCCACACATACCTGTGATATTTCAGTGAGGATGATCCCTCGGTACAATTTGCCTTGTCCTAGGGCCTCCATTTCTTCCAGAAACCTCTTTCGATCTTGAACTTCATTAACCACTGAGCATTTTATTTGGGGGGGGGAGGGGGAGAGAAAATGAAACAATGGAATGAGGGAGCCTGAAGGCAGGAACACATAAGTACTCCCGGAACTCTGACTCATCCAATTTCCTAATTACTACGCATATTGTATTCATTTTTAGTATGCTCTTTAAACTTGGAAAGGACCATTACTCTCTTGGAAAGAAAGCTTGATGACTGAATTGGTTTATTTACATGTATGAAAAGGAAGTGCCTAATTAATTTGTCAAATTTGCTTGCAATAGAAAAGTGGCGGTCAGCGCCTTCAGTAACTTTAAAATGAGACTGAGCAAATTTATGGATATCAACTTGCTGGCGTCCAATATACATCAACCCCAGGCAGCATGGCTCAAGGGCCAGGGAAGGTGGGTGTGGTGCCCTCCAGATGTTTTGGACTACTCACTTGGTGAAGGCTGAGCTATAATAACTAAATAGGAACTCCAAATTCAGAGGAGCTGAGCATATAAATTCTATTTGCTGTGGTTGGAGGGCAACAAGTACAGGCCAGCAGTTGCTTGCCAGAATGTTAGATTGGATGGCCCTTACGCTGATCCAGCAGGAATCTTTCATCGGAGCATTTATATTCTGCCCTTCTAGTTTTGATACACCACACTGGGGTGCCTTAATATACATTAAAAATACAATTCTATTAAAAAATGGTATAAAACAATTACTTAAAAAAATAGTAAACAATTACAAATATTGTAAAAATACTGTCCTAAAAATTTAAAATAACATTTTGTTTCCTTTTTATTTTATTTATAAAAGTATTTAATTTTATACCATCCTCTCACCAATCATCAGAGCAGTGTACAGCCCTGTTTATGAATGACTTTTGCCTGATCACCACCAATCAACATATTTGAATGCAGAGGAAAATACACATAGCTTTCCCAACTTGCATGTATGTATATCACCTACTCAGCATGTTTTCCAAATCAAATATGAGAATATTCCCCCGCACCATTGGCAGATGCTTTTCAGAATGAGCTCATCTCAAGGTTTTTGATGCCACAGCTGTCACTGGCACTGTGTAGGTGTTCCCATGCACATGGGATGCACCTCTGGGGCTTCTAAACTAATGGGGGTCTGCAGAGTGAATTCACTTTACACAGAGGACACAAGCCCACAATACATGTGCTGTTTCTATTGTGGCAGGAGTTCATTTAACTAGGAAAACTAGGCTGCCTGCCTAGTCTGCTTGTATATTTCGACAGCTTTACTGAGTCAGGTCTGCACTGTATGTGCTCAGACATGAAACTAGCCCTTGTAACTCATTATACCCATCTTAAATATGTATTAATCTTGTATCAGACTGCTGTAGTGCCATCACGGGGAACAGAGGGCACCACTGACCATGTTTATAGGGTGGAATTTGTCCTGCACTCTATAGTTCCTACTTAGTGAGGTAACCTTCTTTGACAAGACACAATAAGGGAGATTTCTTTACTTAGGGCTCTCCCTGAACCCAATAACACAACCCTTACTTTCCTCTGACCAGTTCCTATGCTTCAGAATGGGAGAGCAGCCTCCCTACCATACATAGAGCATCAGATCACTGCTTTCAACCAAGGCAATACATTGTACATACATTCTTCAAACCGGTCTGGTTCTGGGACCTTCTCTTCTACCTTGACTGGCTCTTTCTTCGGCTTTTTTTCAACTTTGTCCTTTCCTGTTGCAAAAATGTTTTGGAGTCTTTCCTTCTCCTTCTCCAGGTCTCCTACAAATGCCAAAGCAAGCAGATGATGTACAACATGTGGGAGAAGTGCTTTCTTCTATTGCAAGCTCTTCAGGCAGTTTCTGTGCTAGATATTCAGAGCTCCTACAAAGGTGTCTGCATAGGAGACTTATCAAAATCAGGCACCACAGACTGTAGGCTGCAGAGGCCATGCATCATGAAAATGACAAATATTTTGGGTAGGATTTCTGACACAAATCAATCAGCAATGGTAATGTGAAACAACCTGAACACAGCAAGGTATGGCAGGCACCAAAACTGGTAAGAGGAGGGCAGAGGTTGCAACACAATCCTATTCATATTTACTTGGCAGTAAGTCCCACTATGTTCAACAGGGCTTGCTCCCAGGTAAACATGCATAAGGCTTGTAGCCTTAGTAATGGAAACTAGATTCTATTAAGCTTTTCAGAGGAGAGGTGTGAAAACTGGTTTAACACCTGGAAAATTTCAGTGTGTGGTCTAAAAATTCTGCTGAGCTTTCACAAACAGGAACTTTCATAAACGTTACTGCAAAGAAAACTTGTGAGCTACTGCACTGCAGTGGCTAGGAGCTGGAAGCCAGGAATTTCCCAGTTCAAATCCTGCCCTCAACCATCAACTTATTGGTGGCCCTAGGCAAGTCCCTTATCCATCCGCTTTAGCACAAACACACCCACCCATTGCACATGGAAGGACTGTTAATGCTGACCTGACAGGGCTGTTGTGAAGAGCGCTAAATCCATTTTACATTCTGAAGTGCTACATAAATGCAAAATGTTGTCAGGGTTACTTAACTCCCATTTCAAAATTAGTCCCCTGGGAATGTTATCATTTGCTTCCTTACGGGTGGCCTGGGGCCTGAATTTCTCCCGGATGTATGCATCGCCTGCCCGGCACATCTCAGCAGGCCGGAGACGAGGTCTTCCATATGGACTGATGGACAAAAAAGCCTTTGGTGGTGAGACAGGCTTGGAAAGCTCTGGTTCCTTGCTGGATGTTGGGCTGCATTTATCAGGAAGGGAGTCACCTCCTAAGGAAGGAAAGACCAAGAGCAGAAGATCAAGGAAGTAGATCTTGTGACTTACTGACAGAAGCAAGTGAATGTAATCCTGAGGCTTCAAAGGTATACCTGGTAAAAACCAAGCATTTCAAGAGCTCAGATTTGAACCAAAGGCCTAACACAGCCAAGCAGATGCACAGTGCTCTACTCACCACCTCTCAGCAGCGGCTCTGGCAATTGGTTTGGCTGCAAATGCATGGTGCAGCATGGTAGATGACATTTAACATTCAGAATCTTTTGATTCTCCGCTTTTAATAAAAACTACCCAAATCTAGTTTTACAAATCTAGTTTTACAGTATATGCAGTGACCAGAACAATAAAACAGCCTTTATTATGTCTCTACAGAGACAGCTGGATAGAACTAGTATCTGTTAGGGAATCATCCATGACTCATTTCCACTTACGTTCTGTATTACTGCTTGAGTCAATGCTAATTTCCTTTCCAAAGGGATGATTTGTTTGTTTGTAAATGGATAACATGAATGTGACTAAACCGTATTTGGACTAGTAACAACCAACAACTCAGCAGCAATGCTAAGTGTAACGGCAAGGCTGAAATTAGACATAACTCACGCTTTATGCAGTTTGTGAGATGACGTTGCTGGAAGTTGGTAAGTTTGGATTCTTGCATCATCACTGAAAAACAGAAGCTATCTGTAAATATCATGGCCTGAAAATTCCTAGGACATCATCACCTTCACAGGATTAGTTTTAACATAAACAGGAAGAGCAATTGTCCTACAGATTCTTAAAAGATCTTAGGTAACGTGTGTGGGGGTTTTTTTTGGGGGGTTAAAGTATATACAGCAAAATAACTACTTAAATCTTCAAATGTGTGATTCGCCATCAGCTCCCACTGATCTCAATAAGTGGAATTCTTGGGTGAAATGGTGATGACTATTTGAACTTTTCAAGAGACCCCCAAATGGAATAATTGATTTTCCCCATATTTCTGAAAAAGAATGCAAATATTTAAATACCTTCTGAACCACAGAAATCCAAAGAAAAGAGACACTTTTATGAGTTTGTACTAGATCTTTTATTTTAAAAAGTATTATTCAGAAAGGCCATTATACAGAAGCTTTTTTTTTTTAACACAAAATTGCAGATCAGTTTAGAATCTGTTTCCATTAAAACTTCAGTGGATAGCAGCAGTGAGAGAAACCCAATCTTTGGAGCTAACTGCAGATCATGGCAAATGGGACACATGCACTTGTCCCCATGCGTTGGGAGCTTGGGCAGCTTATGGTAGTGTGCCAAAAGCTGCTTCCACTACATCGTGGCAGGTGTGGAAATCCTTCCTTGCACATGCTAGGCAAAGAAGGGACTTGATGTAGGTTTGTTTCTGTAGTCATCATTTATGAAATTGGTTCTGAAACTAGGCCTTTACTTTATAATCCCGATTTGCACTTTCAACACCATTTAAAATTATTTGTATTATGACATAATATATATTCTTTGGCATGTGCTCTTAAGTGTAGACTTGGATAAAGAGGGCTAAATCAGAAGTGTGAGAAGCCCACAAATTAGATAACTCTGAAATGCAAGTCCATTTTCTTGCACTTATACAATAAAACTCATGCCATGTGGATTGTATTTTTAATCTTTGTTGGAAGCCGCCCAGAGTGGCTGGGGAAACCCAGTCAGATGGGCAGGGTATTAATAATAATAATAATAATAATAATAATAGGCTCAAAGAAAACCTGTAGCACGGTGGTAGTATGCATGATGTCAGTCCCTTGTTTGTCCAAGCAGTCTGGGTAAGACTCCTGCCTGAAACCCTGCAGAGCAGTTGCCAGTCAGCATAGAGCAGTGGTGGGGCATCTGTGGCCCTCTAGATGATGTTGGGCTCCAATTCCCATCAGGCCCAACTAGCATTGACAATAAACAGGAATGGTGGGAGTTCAGTAACATCTGGAGAGCCCCAGATTCTCACCCGGCATACAATCTTTGCAGACAATACTGATTGAGATGACTCAATGATCTGACCTGGTAGAAAGCACCTTTCAGTGTTCATGTAACTGCAGAGACTTTGCTGTATCTGCACTTGCTGTTGCCCGAGGTGTAGACAGCCCGCAAAAAAGGGGCGATGAGTGCTAGATGGACTGCAGACTGTGATAGTGAATGTGGATCTACAAGCTCAAGGACCTATGTGCGTGGGAATGCATTCACACAGAAGATTATACAGGGCAGCATGGCCAAATGATCTGGTGCATGAAGCAGGGTACAGAGTTGCTGGGCGAGGTCTACGAAAGCTCAGTCTTGTTCTAATATCTGCTTAACAGCCTTAATTACCTTTCAACAGTTTCTGTGTTTCCTGGCTATATTCGGTTACAATGGGAACATGCCAGAATCCAGAGCCTTTTGCCACAGCAGGTGTGGTCCTTTCTCGGGCAGCCATTGCAGCACCTTTAAAAGAAAGGTAGGGAAATGCATTTTCTGCATTGGTTAGCACTACAGCTCTAAGACATATTCCATCACCAAATATAGTTTTACAAATAAACGTTGGTCAACATCAACAAATTTTACCCTTTCACCATGCTGTCAGGTACTACTGAAAAAAAGATGGGGAGTGAAAATTATTCTTTGAGAAGTTACAGGTAATGGTTTAACTGAATTCAGGATTTGATTGCCTTATATGCAGGCCAGTCCTATGCATATTTACTGGCTACTGGTTGCTAATGTGCTTCCAGGCCATATTCATGGTGCTGGTTTTAACCTTGAAAACCCTTTGTATTCCATCATTGAAGGGGATGGGAACCTCAGTTGGTAGCAGATTTGTTTACAGCATTTGATCTCATCTTGAATAATAATCTCAGACCTGAAAAGCTGCAAATCATTGGCTTACTTTAGAAAGACATGAGGCTTTCAAATGGCTTTTGCTTTGGGTGGACAGGAGGCAAATTACAAAAAGCAGCTGATGCTGTTACAGTTCTGTGGTTTTTTAGAACTGTGTTTGAGATGCTATTTTAAATATTGATTAATTTCTTATATGCTTCTCTTACGAATAAAAACACGTAAAAACTCAGAAATCAGCCCTTCAGACTTCAGTGGGACTTAGTACCAAGTAAGATCTAAAGGGCTGTCACACAGAAGATTGAGAAAACTTGTTTTCTCCTGCTCTGGAGGGTAGGACTCAAGCCAATGGATTCAAGTTATAAGAACAGATATTCTGACCAGTGTTACAAACTGAGATATGAAAGCTAGGAGCTAAATGGCACCTTAAACTTAGGTTATGGGCACCGCAATGGAGTGTCTAGACACACTTTTTAATAAGAATACAAAGCTGAAAATGAATGAACCACAGCTAAAATCTTATGCTCATTTTTTACATGGTTTAGTCCTCATCTGAAGGCTGCAAAAAACAAAGCCCACCCCCCCCAATATTCCTATGAGGGTCCTTTCTCCAGTCTTCAGAAAGTGGCTGGAAGTGAGGAGGCAGAAAAAAGGTCCCCTTTTCCTTCCAGCAGTGGCAGTTTTAATCTGAAATTAAGTACTGCGCCCAGAGCTCAGAAACTGTTCACATTAATGAAATTCCCTGTCGCAAAATGCGCCATGAGAGTTTCAAACGCTGATTCCAACTAAACATCAGGAAGAACATTATGACTGTAAGAGCTGTTCAACAGTGGAATGAACTCCCTCAGAAGGTGGTGAACTCTCTTTCACTGGAGGTTTTTAAGCAGGATGGCCATGTGTCATGTGATGCGAGGGCTGAACTAGCTGATTCTTTGGTCTCTCCAGCTCTATGATTCTAGGAAACCAAATATTTCAGGTATTATTGCAACATATGAGTTTCTCATGCTGAGGCTGTATACACACCATATATTTAAAGCCGACATGCCTCCCCACCCTCCCAATACTGGGAACTGTAGTTTGTTAATGGTGCTGGAACTGCAGCTCAATGATGGCTAAACTACAGTTGTCGTGATTTGGGGCGTGGGGGGGGGGAGAGGGGGAAGCACTCAGCCAGAATTTCTCACAAGACCAATTTAAAGACAAAAATGATATATTTATTATTTTATTTTATTAAATTTGTATACCGCCCTTCATCCGTAGATCTCAGGGCAGTTCACGGTATAAAAATACAAGATAAAAACACGTTTCATAAGCAGTAAAATATAAACGAAGCAGCAATTCCATGAGGGAACACACAGCCCCTCGTGCATGTGGCTGCAACAATCCGCGCGCATTTCTTATTACTGACTGGTTCTAGGGGGCATTTTGGCATCGCACGTGACGCCACGGAGCAGCTTGTTGCCTCGCAAACAACGCAGGGACAATATTCTTTTCTCCCCATCCACCTTGCATATACCGTGGTCGCCCCAATTCCACCCTTTTACCTTTAAAAGAAAAAAGTTCCCTCATAGGATCTTAATTGTTCCCTTCATTTGTAGGGGTAAGTCGAATCCCTCACATCCTCCTCCTCCTCCTCCTCTTGCCCGAGCTGGCGGCTCCCGTCGCCATAGCAACCGCCTCCGGCGTCCACTTCCGGTGACGTCAGCTACGACCCGGAACGACTTGCGCCTAGAAAAAAATCGTTGCCGGTAGAACGTTTGCGAGGCTTGCGCGCGGCGGCCCGGGTGCCGTTTGGCGTTTCTTGGCTCCCTCGTGCTGGGCGCCTCGCTTCTCGTCGGAGCCTGTGGTATCGCGAGAGGCCGCGCCGAACCCGGAAAAGGCGCAGCATGTCTGACAACGAGGATAAGTAAGGGACCCTCGTGAGGGGTGGGGATGGGTCGCTGGGGTTTCTGTAGGCAGCAGCGGTGGTATTTACGCAGGGCGCTTATTTTGTGCTGTGCCGCTGGATTCCCAAATATTAAACGCCATTATTGACGTTATTCTTATTGCGTCCTCCCTCCAGGGAACTCAGGGAAGCCTGCCTGGTTATTCCTATCCACATTCTATCCACACAACAGCCCTGTGAGGTGGGTTAGGTGGAGAGAGAGGGACTGGCCAAAACTCAACCAGTGAGCTTCATGGCAGAGCAACAGTTTTGTGGGGGTGATGGCCACAAAGGTTCGATGATTTTAAAAGAGGACCGACCAAATTCATGGAGGATAAGGCTGCCAGTGACTATTGTCCACAGTGGCTATGCCCTGCTGCCACAGTTGTCAGCAGTACTGGCTTTGAATACCAGTTTTGTAGAACTACAGGAGGGGAGCATGGGAATTTTTTTTTTGGGGGGGAGCAGGACTTTTGTTAGGGGAGAGGGCAGAAGCGATGTGATTGGTCAATTGGTTAAGTATTTCTATTATTTTACAGTGGTACCTCAGGTTACAGACGCTTCAGGTTACAGACTCCACTAACCCAGAAATAGTACCTTGGGTTAAGAACTTTGCTTCAGGATGAGAACAGAAATCACCTGGTGGCATGGCAGCAGTGGGAGGCCCCATTGGCTAAAGTGGGACCTCAGGTTAAGAATGGACCTCCATAACGAATTAAGTTCTTAACCCAAGATACCACTGTACTTTATCTGGGGAGGGGGGGCAGCTTCCCTCTCTGCCCCCTTTGGCTATGTCCATGGAGGGGAGAGCAGTCTTGGGCTCGAATCCAGATTTTGGTAGGTGGTGGTTGGGTTCTTTTCTTTCCCTTTTTCTTATACTGTATTAAGGTGAAAAAAACTGAAAGGCTGTGATTTGTCTGTGGTCGTTCTTTAAACTAGTTGCCAAGCTGAAACATAAGCCAAGCAGTCAGTTCAAACTCTCAGAAATTAATATGACTATTAGCACATTTCTTCCAAACCTTCCACTCAATGCGGTGGAAAGGATTGTGAGAATAAGATGCATTGCTTACATGGAGGTACATGCTATGTATCTCATGTCATGGCAGCCATGCTCATAAGTTTCTCACCTCATATTATGTATAGTATTTTGAACTGGTCCAAAGTGTCTTAAAGTTGGAAGGAATCCAGTGAGTCACAGGCCTTGAAGCAGGACTAGTGGCCCACAAACTTTGACTAGCCACTACTGCATGTTGCCACCAACCTTTCCCCAAGTCTTCTGCGATATGCAAAAGATTCATGCTGGGATTTGGAGATTCTTGGAAGATGTACGAGACCTGTGATGGCAGGTTTCAGTTCTCCAATCTTGGAAGCCTTGGCAAAGGAGATGAGTTGAACATATTTTGTTGATGATTTTGCAAAGGGAATCTTGCTGTTAGTAAAGTTTAAGCAAGATACAGTAACTAGCCAATTCCACAAAAAGTTATTTGAGTATTTAGTGGCTATTATGAAAACAAGCAGAGTATTTGAAGACAGTGATGTAGTAAGATTTGAGCTCTGAAATTTTATATAAGCCTTTGATACATTTCTTCCTCCAGTTTTGATGGAGATGATTTTGATGATGTGGAGGAAGATGAAGGACTGGATGATCTGGAAAATGCTGAGGAGGTAAGTGACTTCAGTATATGATGTCCTATAGCCTATGTAAACATCCCAACATTTACCTGCAGTTCTTGTATCTGTGTCTGTAACCTGTACCTGCACGGTTCCTATGTCTAACGTCAACAACTCCTCCAAAACTCATGTGATGAGAACAATAGAAAAAGATCAGGGAACAAGTTCTAATCTATTAAGGTGAACATATCTCATAGCCTTTCTTTTTTCTTTTTCTTTTTTTGAAATGGTAAAACTTAGTCTTCTGTGTTAATCAAATAAATACTTCTCTCTAATGGTTTTCCTCTTTCAGACCTTTATTTTAATATATTTTATTGAAATCTTCTCTGTAGATTTGAATTTGATCTCAAGTGGCTCTAACAACTAATACACATATAACTCTGTGAATATGGTTATAATTCCTTATATTTGTGTTACAGGAGGGTCAGGAAAATGTAGAAATCCTCCCCTCTGGAGAACGCCAGCAGGCAAACCAGAAGCGAATCACCACTCCTTATATGACCAAATATGAGCGTGCCAGAGTTCTTGGTACACGTGCCCTCCAGATAGCGTAAGTATGATTTTGGTCCAGGAATATGGATATTCGTCAATGAAAATTGGTAGAACTTATTTCATGTGTTTAAAGTTACTTCTGTTTATATCTACACCTAGTTCTTATCTCAATCCTCTCCCCCTCAGAAGATTTGGCGTTCCAACCAAGGATAATACCCCTGTGCTATAAAGCAAGTTAGGTGTTTTAGCCAAATCCCAGAAGGTTTTAGGCTTTTTCTATAATTTTCTGCCCCCTTCTTTTGCCCCATTGTGCAACAGTGCCCTTCCAGAAACCAATAATAAAATAACATTTGGGAAGCATTTCAGAACAACTAATGAAGTGGAATGATGTGTGGATGGGCCAAGTAACACACGGTTATTGTGACAGTGACATGTTGCAGAATACACCCACACAAAACTCTGGTCTTGAGGGGCCACATGTGTGTCAACTACACATGCAGTGGATCACCAAAAGAAGTAAGCTGTTCATAAGGGATGACAAAGAACAGGTTGCATATAATCTGCCACCCACTGAAAGCTTTTCATATGAGCATGTGAAATTGCACCTTTTACTCTGGTTCTAGGTTTTCATATAATTCCAGTCCCTTATATTGTCATAAAATGTAGGTATCTCATTTTTCTAGAGTGCTGTTATGGAGATGTGCTTTAAAGTATCTAAGATAAGGGGGGGGGGGGTTGGTCTTTTTTATTATGGGTCCACAAACTAGCAAACAATAAATGCATTATAAACAACAAAAAACCTGAAAAGGTTAAAACTTAAAATAATTTAAGCATCAACTCATTTAAAAAAAATGTTTATACTTAAAATAGTGGAAATGAAAGGGAAAAACAAACTTATCAGCTTACATACTAATTATATAACAAAATGGTACACAATATTTCATTTTTTCTCTTCATATTTTATATTCTTGTAGTTAGTAAATACATTTCATTTTTCAGTGAATGTATATGATGCACAATCTTCTTTACATTGATAAGTAAGCTTAGTCAAGGAGAAAAGTGTTTTCTTCTTCTTAAAGAGGTTCCCATTCTGTATCTCTGAGTTAATACCTGTTGCTGCATAACTTAATATGCCATGAATACAGAATATAGGCCTGTAGGAGCTAGATCAGTATAGCATGCATAGTTATTTTGCTGAGAATGTTTCAACTTCTCATCCAGGTGTAATATTAGATGTGAATGCAGCATTGGCTTAGTGCATGTTTTGGTTATAATAATATACAGGTTATTTCATAAAAAGACCAGTATTTCCAGGCAATCTTATTCATGTGCAAACCAAAATTTTTAGAAAGCTAATTTGCATCCATAATTGTTAAAATAAAAACTGTCTTGAATTTAAGGTGTATTGTCTAGACCAGGCATCCCCAAACTCGGCCTGCCAGATGTTTTGGGACTACAGTTCCCATCATCCTTGACCACTGGTTCTGTTAGCTAGGGATAATGGGAGTTGTAGTCCCAAAACATCTGGAGGGCTGAGTTTGGGGATGCCTGGTCTAGACATTTTGTATGCTCTGAGTAAATGATGTGTGGTCCAAGTCGGGATATCTAGGCACCAAAATTACTACATCTACTCCAGTCTACTGGGCAAAGAGAAAGGGAAGCTTTAGGGTGAGGTACTGAAAGTACCTTGCTCCACCTGTGTTTGTTGTTACTTGAGATACCTGATGTCTTGCAGAAGATGGAGATTTTCCCTGCTTGGCATTCTGTAAAATCTGGAAGTGAAAAACAGCCCTTCTCTGCTCAGGATTAACTGGTCACTGAAAGTGAAGTGATGTCCAGTGTTTGGCAATATCTTCTGTTTAGGGCTTCAGGGAAGCACATGGAATCAGTGTAATGCAATACAGTACTCCTGAGCTGAGCCTAACAGTATCTTTCCACAACACTGAAAGGGCAAAAATAAATGTAGTTTGTAGATACAAAAGATCCCTGGACTGCTTTTCTCCCTGAAGTTAATAGGAGTCCCACATAGCGCAGTTGCTTTGATAAGCCAGCTGAGACATGTTTGCTGGCGCCTGTCAGAATAATGTGTGTGTCTGACAATTATACAGTGGTACCTTGCAAGACGAATGCCTCGCAAGATGAAAAACGCGCAAGACGAAAGAGTTTTCCGTTTTTTGAGTTGTTCCGCAAGACGAATTTCCCTATGGGCTTGCTTCGCAAGAGAAACGTCTTGCGAGTTCTTGCGAGTTTGTTTCCTTTTTCTTAAAGCCGCTAAGCCGTTAATAGCCGCTAAGCTGCTAATAGCCGTGCTTCGCAAGACGAAAAAACCGCAAGACGAAGAGACTCGCGGAATGGATTAATTTCGTCTTGCGAGGCACCACTGTACTCTCTGTTTGCTTTATTTATTTCAAATATTTCTATTCTGCCTTTTTGCCCGCAAAAGGGCCCCTAAGGTGGCTTTCAATTTAAAAACTACAATAGAAAATTTAAAAAACACAATCGAAACATCTCAAACAAATAAAGCAAGTGGTATTAAGTGACCTCAGTTAAAATAGCAGCAAGCAGAAATCATGAAACTAAGTCAAAAAGCTAACAGTAGAAGGATAAAAACACAGGTTAAATAAAAAATATGATGCAAGATGGAATTCACTGCCCACTCTGAACTGAGAATAGAGTTGCTACTGCCACACAATATATCCCTATTGCTGTAATGATTTTGGAATTGTTTCCCCTCCTCCCAGCATGTGTGCCCCAGTGATGGTAGAGCTAGAAGGAGAGACAGACCCGTTACTGATTGCAATGAAAGAACTCAAGTAAGTTGGAGATTTTAACCATGTGTGTGTGATTTGTTGTAGAATGCTCAGCCCTGAAAGAGGAAAGTTGATATAAAGCAATGTGAAGAAGAGGGCTTCATCCCATCTCTTAATATTTGCTGTCATTTCATTCACACGTAGATTACAGACAAGGCTGGTATTGATATGGAGTTTAAATGGAAAATTCATTTTCTTATTAAAAGTGCAGTAGAACCTTCATTAGCTTGAAAGCCATAGTGCCACTTCATAAATTACGTTGGAGTTGTGAAAGAAGTGCTGGCGACTTGTGCTCCTGCTATAATACAAGTGAGATTCATAACTGCAGCTTCACACATTACAGAAGTGATGAGAAAAAGCAGGACAAATCAATCAACCTTTCCTCGCGTCTGTGCTAGACTTTTATATATTTCATTTATAGCTCGGCTTTCTCCGTAAGAATCTAGAGATTTGGCTCTTGTTTTCCATATAATTTAGCATCTGTACATCTGTGTCTATATAACTTCATGGAAACAAGTTTGAATAGTCCAAACATTAAAAGCATGTAAGCTTGTTTTGTTGTAAGCTTGTTTTACTGCATGTTTGAGCTGTGTGGAAGGAGTCATGATGAGGGGCACCAGTTACACCATTCTGGACACGGCTATGTAATGAATTCTTGTGATTTTTAAAGATTTTCATGTGGGGTTTTTTTTACTGTTCATGTGCTGCAAGATTATAAGCCTGATGTCCTGGACAAATTCCAAGCTGGCTAATTACATTGTTGACCTAAAAAGTCGTACTTAGATTAATCTGGATTTGAGTTTCTTTCCTTTCAGTCCTGAAATGTTCACTTTTCCAAATGCTTTTTTACAGCCATTGTATTCCACTCAAAGGTGGGGCCGTTTCAGTGGTTGATGAGGTGTGTGAGCTCTTTAGACTCTGCTAGACAGATGTGTTATAGATGCTTTCGTAGATTTTCACGGGTACAGGAATGCAGGTTTTGGTGTCTTCGGGTGTCTTCCCGTGTAAGAGTCGGGGTGTCTGTGCGACGTTTCGACGAGGTCTCACTCGTCATCTTCATATAATACAAGTGAGATTCAGAAACGTCGCACAGACACCCCGACTCTTACACGGGAAGACACCCGAAGACACCAAAACCTGCATTCCTGTACCCGTGAAAATCTACGAAAGCAAATATCTCACCTCTACGGGGAGGAAACCTTCCAGCTGACAATGAAGATGACGAGTGAGACCTCGTCGAAACGTCGCACAGACACCCCGACTCTTACACGGGAAGACACCCGAAGACACCAAAACCTGCATGTGTTATAGATAGGTCAACATGTGTCAGATATTTGTGTCATCCCAGCAGGATCTTTATTCAGTTGTTTCTTCACCTCGGGGGGGGGGGCGGGGATGATCCATTGATTGGGATTCAGTATTACTAAATCAAACCATTTCCTGCTGAGCTGTGGGGGAACTCATCACTTAATGTCAGAAGTTTTTGTAAACATTTTGTGTGATCTTACCCCACCAAAGTGCCCTTGGATGCGAAACTCCATGATGTGGCCAAAGTGCCTTCTTCTATATACTTTTCTTTCCTCCCTGCAGAGCCCGGAAGATTCCCATAATAATCCGCCGGTATCTGCCAGACGGAAGCTATGAAGATTGGGGTGTGGATGAGCTAATTATCACAGACTGATCAGCTACCCTTCTGTGCTCTGACTTCAATTTGACTGCAGATGTTTTTATTTTTGTGTAAATAAATACTAAAACCCCACTATAAATGTTTTGTTGCTTACTCGTCCCTCTCACAACTTAATTCCGTGAAGAGGCCGTACTATCCTTTTTTTCCTTTCTGTTTTTCTGGAGCATCCAGGCTACTTGGCCCATTGCTAGATTTGAGCTTTGAAATACTACATCAGCAAACTAGTTGAGGGCCACAAGAACAGACTCTCATGCACTTGTTTCTGACTGCCATGTTGTATATTTAAGTGTTTTTTAAAGTGATTGTGCAGCTGCCAGGCTGCCAGGTGCCCTCTAAGGCAATTGAGAGACACCCTCCCCCCTGCCCAACCCACACCCTTCTCCAGGGGCCTGTAGTAGAGGAGACCTTTCTCTTATCTGCCAGCAGACAGACATGCCTTTGTGCCTGGGAACAAGTTGCCTTGGAAACCCCCAATTTCCCCTCTGATCAGGGCTGGCTCTGTGGGCTTCTCAGGAGTATCACAGAGCAACTCTCATCAAATCTCCCATTGTTCCCTTCTTCTGCCCCAGCTTCTTATCAATCAACAGGATCCCCTTACAGTGGCAGTTCTGCAGCAGAAAGCACAGTTTGCCTCTATGAATCCCGACCTAGTGAGGCTCTGTTTTACATCTTTAGGTATAAACTATGATTTACGGTATGTATCAGTGCACCTCTTTCCCACAGATCCCATCATAGCCTTAATGTAAGTACATCTGGTCTTCCTATTGTAAGAAAGTGAGGTTCTTAAATTTTAGTGAATGAACCACTATTGAGGCAGGGATCTATTTGAGGAACTCTGCGCGTAACAAATGGAAATAATCACTTTTGGGGGAAAAAAATAGAAAAGAGCAGCTATTTGGATGCTTCTGGATGGGTTTCTGTGTTAATCTGTTCTGGTAAAAATAATACTGTCTTTGGCATCTTAAAGACTGACAAATTAATTGTGTCTCTTCATTGTTTTTGCTGTGTATCTTATATGATCTAAAGATCTGCATATAGCACTAATTCCAGATTTTAGGTACTGAAAACAGATTTTAAAGCAACAACCATCCTTTAAAAACCACCCTTTAAAAACAGCGCCACCTTTAAATTGCTGCACTGCAAGTTTTAAAAAGCAGTTGGTGGTAACCTGTAAAAGTGTCAGAAACAACACATCTTAAGTGGATGACAAAGCTACAAAGTGGGTGGACAACTGAAGTTCCCTAGGCAAAGAATTCCAGAAGTGAAATTTTAATAATTTGGGGTGGGCGAAAGAACCACCGCTAACTATACTATGCTCTTACAGACTCCACCAAATGTAAGCCACTCTGTGATCATCAAAGGAAAGGTGGTATATAAATGTAATAAATCAAAATAAATACATGACGAGTTACAGAGCAGAGCTTAATTTGCTGATCTCGATGTGAATGGAAGTACATGAGGCAGCAGGCACTCCCTAAGCATGTAAAGTGGTTTTAAAGGTCAACAGCAGCACCTTGAATTGGGGCCGAAAAAGAAGTGGGCAGACAGATCAGCATCAGAATAATATGATCTGTCCTAGACAAAGCTGCCAGTAGGCGGAAAGCGCATTCTGTATTACCTTTCCAAACAGTCCAGGGCAGCACGTTGCAACAGTTTAAACCAGACCTTGCCATCGCAGAGACGATAGGAGCAAAATTCTGGGCTAAAAGAATGTCTTAGATGGTTTGCCAACAAAAGGTGATGGAAAACATTACTGGACACTTTCTCCACCTGAGAATTAATCAGCCCTACACAGTCAAGGAGCACTTCCAGGCTGCATGAATCAGGAGTGAAGAATCTGTAGGACTCAAGAGGTTACTCCCACCATCCCTGGTTATTGGCCATGCTGTCTGGGCAGATGGTAGTTGTAGCCCAACAGCATCTAAAGAGTCACAGGATTCCTACCTCTGATCTATAATGGTGAAAGTCACTGAGGTCAAGAAGCACTGTTACACTCTGTCTGCTGAATTCTAATAATCTAGATCTGTGGTAGCCAATGTCCCCTCCAGATGCGGGTACAACTTGCATCAGCCCCAGCCAGCATAACTATTAGCCAGAAATAATTGGAGTCCAACAACATTAGGAAAGCACCAAGGCTACTCCTGATCTAGAGTCTAAGTGTAAACTTACTTTAGTTAAGTTCTGCACAAATCTACCATCGCTTGTACTCAAGTTGCTTCTTCCTTGCAATTTCATTGCCAAGAACTACTCCATAAACCAAGTAGAAATCCTTCTTGTTAGCAACATGAGAGATCATGGCAAAATACCTTTTGATTCCAATAATCAACTTGGCTACAAACCAAAACACTAGTGGGAGCAGCTGACAACATCCCCAGAATGTTTGGAAACTAATTGGATTAATCAGTCCTTGGAGGAAGACATATCTGAATTGATCTCATAGGAGACAACTCCTAGGGGCTGAGGGGTCTTCAGCCCCCCCCCTCATAAAATATTTGAGGGAGCCAGGCCCCACTCCCAAAATTGATGGGCATTGCCATTCAAATGGTGTGATTGCACTGCGTCATGTGATTGATTATTTCAGGGCAGGGCTCACTTGCCCCCCCTCCAATATTTCAATAGATTGATCTACCAACGCTGTGTGAGTGAAGGACTTTCACGACCTATGCCCTGACCAAGTTTCAGTTTGTGCATGACAGCTGCAAAACGGAAATGTTGCCTTAAAACCCAGTAGAGTATATGCTTTGTGTCAGGAGCTGGAGTCCAGTGGAGGTCAGCAATTCAAATAAAGCAAAACAGTGCAGGCCTAGTCACCTCAGTAGGTCTTGCCCCCATGTAGGTCTTGCCTAAGTCCCCTCCTCTCCAGGGTTTCCCCCAAGCAATTGGAATTGTGTCTGCATGAAACCTCTACCCTGCTCTTTTCATTTCTCTGTGTGTTCTGTGCAGACCAGTGGCGAGGGAAGCTGGTCACAGCAGGACGGGGAGACTTCCTGGACTCTTCAGCAGCCAGCCTCCTCTCTGTCTCCTATTCCCCCTCCTCTACCTCCTCTGAATAAGGACTGCTCTCTGCCCCAGCCTCTTCCTGCTCACTAAACCCTGTTGCCCCTTCAGCTTCTTCCTCCTCCTCCCAGACTGTCCCGTCTTCTCCCTCTGACCACTCGTCGTCTTCCCACCACCGATCCACTAGCTCTGAACCTTCTTTCCTTGGTTCCTGCCACTCTTCTGCATCTAGCCAGTCCACGACACTTTGCACGCAAAACATCCCAGGCTCTGTCCCAGGTATCTGCAGGAAGGGCTATGGAAAATACTCCTGCCGGAAACCTTGCAGAGCCAATGCCAGCCAGTGGGGATGGTATTGAGCTAAATGGATCAGTAGCCTTGATTTCGGTCTAAAGCAGCTTCCTGTTACTCCTCATCCATGTGACCAGTGTAGGGTATATGTGCCTTGCCAGTGACCAACAGTTGCCGTGGGTGCCATGAAATCCTGAGCTACATCTGACAAGGCCGATTTGATATGGCTGTATCCCCCCACTCCAGCCGCAGCCCTCAACTACCAACAGCCTTCATTCTGTGTTGTGTGTTGCTTCAGGCAACCCCTCGATAATGTCTTCCCATGTGAAAATGGAATGCAGAGATGCGAATGGCGATTTAATCAAGGGAGCGGTTTAAGAGGCAGTTTTGAGAAATGACCGCTTTAAAGGGATATGATAAGCAGCTGTCAGCAGGAGCAGGGCACTGAAGCCACAAGGAATGTGCTGCGTGCTCGCAGCAACCTGGCCAGGAAGAGGTTAATCTGTGGAGTTAAAGCTTACAGGCCTCCTTGTCCTCCCCGCTCCCCCTGGCGTTTAATCACGTTGGCGTGATGAAATTTCAGTAATGAAATGTGCCTTTGTGCGATCATTTTGGCATCTGCAATGGAGCGCGGGAGTAGTTTTCTTGGTCCTCTTTTTTGAAAAAAGCTTCTTTGTTTTAATGCTCCCCCCTTCCCCCAGCCCAAGCCTTACATCTATATCAGATACAATTAAAGGGATAGCGAGGGACTCTAGGCCAGCTCCCACCAGACTGCGAAAGGGAACGTGCAGCCCCTTTGTGTCCAGTGTGGAAGCTGGTGGGTGCCGAATCCTGCTTTTGCTGGGAAGACAGAAGTGGAGTCTTTGGCACTAACTCCTGCCAGTCAGTGACCAAGAGAGCCTGCCACCGCTCTCTTAAGCAGCCTTCCTCGTAGGGAAATCTGGGGACCAGTTGAATTAGGCTGGGAGGTTTTCTTTCTCCAGCTTTGCTTTGGTCTCATGTGCATCACTTTTTTGCACATTCCCCTAATCCAAATCCCAGCTCTGCTTCTGCAAAGGCAGGATTTGAACCTGCACTTTATTCTTAGCTATCTTTCCTAACTTGAAAAAATGGCTTTTCTCCATCGCTCTTTTTGAAATATTTTCTCTGCCTTGGATTTTCCAAGGGCACATCTTCATGTGCACTTAACCACAAGGCAATTTTCTCTGCTGTTGCTTTTGCCTGCATATCCAGGGAGCAACTTCTAGAGGGGTAGCCGTGATAGTGTGTTGCTGCAAAAACAGTCTTTGGGATCTTAAAAGACTAATATTTATGTTGGCATAAGCTTTGGGGATGCGTCGGATGAAGTGGGCTCTAGTTCACCACAGTTTATGCCATAATAAATCTGTTATTGTCAGGAAAGTGAAGGATCAAGTGCCCTCTAGAATTAAGCAGTATCCTAATTTCTGTCTCATTTGCCGTCTGAAGGCATCTGAATGTGTAGCCATGGCTGGTACAGACTCTGATTAGTTTCCAGTGCCAGCCAAAGACCACATTTGCCCAGGTAACCTGGCACTTGAGCCGTAATTGATTATTAGATTTTACTGGGTGTTTTAAGTTTGTGAATAATATATTTCCTTACTGATTTATTACACAGGTTGCATTTTTTAAATGATGAAGGAACTCTGCCCTGGGCTTGTTTTTACAAAGAGAAATGGGGTAATGCATACATTAAGAGCAGTTCTTCATGTTTCCGCTTGCTGACCTATCCCTTCATAATCCTCTTTCTCCTCTTCACTTTAATCCATGGGTGCAATGGTGGCTACGTGGGCACTTAACTGAGGCAGAGTACCTCCCCTCACTTGATTAGGCAATTTCTGGCACCCTGATGGAGGCATGGTCCAAATCGCTTAATTTGGCTGGGCATTTAAAGCATTTGAACTGGAAAGACCCTCTGTAGGCGTGGAGCCAAAGATTCCCATTAAAGCCAGTCGGGATAATGTCAGGCCAAATGCATAACCCACTCGCCTACTGCATTTTTGCATGTGCCCACGCGCAGAAAACGGGCAAAGTGTCTGCTCTGTCATGCAAAAACGTGGCATTTCCTAACTCTTTGAAGTGACCTCTGGCTGCGTATCCCCCCCTTCTTACCTTTTGCTACCTTTGGCCTTGCAAAAAGATATTTCAGAGTGAAGAAAGGATGTGTCGTCTGTTCGTCATCTTGAAAGGCTGGCTGTGGAACCATTTTATCTGATGGAGTGGAAAAGCCGGGGGAAGCTTCTGTAAATGGTGTTTCTTTCTCCTCCTGACTACTGTGCAGTATGACAGCTCCGAGATCAGAGGGTATCAGTTGCCTTCAAGGGTAGTGCAGAGGCTTGAAACAAAGGAATCATGGTTTGGAGTGGAAATGCCAGTGGTGTGGAGCAAAGGATGGGTTGTTGCTGCCATAAGCAATCTGCTGGAGGTGTGCAGGCAGCGATGGGATGGAGGAGGCAGAGCATCCTCTTTTACTTAACCTTTGGCTTTAACTGAGCTATGCATGGTAAGGCCAGGTACTCTGAGTTCTCTCTCTGTCTGTATGTGTTTCAGTACTACTAGAATGTGATGCTACCCAGTGGAATAGATTAGAAGGAGGCTTACAGAACGAAGTCACGCTTAATGCAATGTGTAACTTACAAATGCATTGAATCAGTTGCAGGTATGGATGGGGGAGATATTCTGCTTAGATCACAATTAAAGATGAGTCTACCTAATTTGTACTTCCCAAAGATATAGTCAAACTGAAACACAGCCTGCCTTTGAAATTTGCATTTATCTGAATTTTGCAATGCCGTGTGCACAAAAATGCATATATTCATGGAAGCAACATACAGAAATGCTTTAACTTAGAGGACATTGCTTTGCAAAAAAGTGTGTATTAGGTAAAGCTGTATGCAAAAATGTGCTTATTCAGGGACAAATTAACACTAAAATACTGGTGAGGACTTTAAAACGAACAGTTTGGGGGCCTGATGTGGAAATGTGAAGAACTGAACTTAAGTCAGGAAAAATGAGAAACTGAAATGAATAGTTTTGCCCATGCCTAGCTGAGAGGGACCTCAGCGTTTGCTTAGTCAAGTCCCCTGTCACTACATTCCCACAGAAGGTCGGAATGGGTGCTTCTGCCAAAAGATTAGATGCAGACCAGGGCGTGGATCTTATTTGGGATTATCCCTGAAAACTAACTGGGTGGAACTTAGGTCACCCAGCAAAGACAGTTCTTAGTTACCATTTGTGCCCATTCAACAATGTTTAGGGAAGAAATATGAAACACCATTTTCATATTGCATATGTATTACTGCTATTAGCCACCTTGAGCACTACAGTCGTACCTTGGAAGTCAAATGGAATCCATTCCGGAAGTCCGTTCGACTTCCAAAACATTCGGAAACCAAAGCATGGCTTCTGATTGGCTGCAGGAAGCTCTTGAAGCCAATCGGAAGCCACTGAAGCTTCGTCGGACGTTTGGCTTCCAAAAATAGTTCGCAAACCGGAACAATCACTTCCGTTCAAGAACTAAGCTGTTTGAAAACCAAGGTATGACTGTACTTGGAGGAAAGGCGAGATTCAGATTTAACATATAAATAAGAAAAAAAAAAATGTGTGAGCCAGAAGGGTGTGTGTAGGTAGAAATAGTTTCCTTCCACCCCTTTTGGGCGGTGGGGGTGGGGATTGAGATTGAGATAGAGAAAAGAAGAAACAAAAATTGACACGCATAGCTGAAACCTCTTAAGTTTATTATTCCATACATTTGATGCAAAGTTAATGGTGCTAGAGGGTTGTGGTGCTGGGAACAGGGGAGGATGTGCTACTTCCATAAATAAGGGTGTAGAGCAGTTAATAGATTGCATGCATACAAGGATTACAGGCATACTACATGTTCTTTTCAAACACCATGGAGAAGAGATAATCATCCATAGCAGAAAAATGGAGTCAAGCATATATAAAGCTCATAACTTTTGGGGAGGTTAGCCTCAGTCGTCTCAATCCAAAGGGGTTAGGAACAACAGCAAGTACCACAATGTACATGGTGGCCAGTTGTGGGTCTATCCTCATGCAACTGCACAGTGTCTGGCCTCTCCAGGGTGTGTTTTGGGTACCGTCTTAAGTCACGGCAGCCATCAAAGTGACATGCTCATTCTTTTTTGAAGCTGTGGAATGGGCATGCATCAGGGCCACGGAGAAGAGGAAAATAAAGGCAAAGTTTGATTTAGCTGAGGAGGCTGCCTCCATTTGAAAAACTCAAAAGTGAACATGGGTTCATCTGAATTCTGCACAGCCCTACTTCTTCTTTAAATGCCCATTCCACATCACTTACACCAGCAAGGTCCTCCTTGTTGTGGCAAAGACAGAACTTAGCTGCTAACAATTTTGAACATGTGACAGGGATTGGCCCTGCCAGGAGGCAGGGTGAGGCAGCCTCTGGCACACAGCAGATTTTGGAAAGTGGGAGCAAATGATTGGTGATTTAGTTTATAATGTTTTTGGCAAGCCATGTGCATGCTCTGCCTCGGGCACCAAAACGCCTTGAGCTGTCTCTCGTGGGGGAATGAGGATATGTCTGTTCTAGCATTGTGTTCATGTAGAAGTTCTCCCCGCACATTTGGTCTGTGTTTAAGAAAATAGGAGAACCACACTGACCGTTCCAGGCACTGATATCTTTCTGCTTTCCCTCACCCACTCTGCACACACATGTGCACACACACACACATATAGACACACAATCACTCTTGTAAGCCGGAAGGAAAAGTATTGGCTTTGGTAGGGTATCTTCTGGCATGTTAGGAAGGTAGCTGGGGGAGTTTAGAAGGGAGCCACAAAGTGTTGGAAATAAACTAGGAATACAAAATGTTCATAACAACAAAGTTGGATTCAGTCCCATTTGCTATTTTTATGGTCCAAGGGACCAGCATGTATGCACATGCTTACATGCTGCGATGCAAAGGCGTCCAGAGCATATAATGCAGTTCCTGAGTCCAAAGTACTGTGTAGTTAAGTCTTAAGAGAGCCAGGCAGCAGAGAGGCGATGGAATGGATAAGGGAAAGTGGGCGCAGGTGCCAAATATCAACAGGAAAAGCAAGCATAGGTTGGTCTTCCAATGGGGAGCAACATTTCATGCACGTGCGACTCTGAAGCAGGAATGTCCTAGAGCATGGTCCATATCGGACGGCTGCACCATTCTACTTCTCCACCTGTAACATTACCCCACCAGGGTGCCCACCTAGCCTTCACCCACAGCGAGTGGCAGAATTGCGTCCATTGTGTTTCTTTCTAAACCATCAAGATGATGGGTCTGGACAACTTCAGGGAGGGGGAGAGAAGGGAAGGGATTATCTCTCAATTTTATTTTGTTTTAAACCCTTGATCTTCTGAACAAAAACAAAAAAACCCGCCATGACTAGTTGCTCCGTGCCTAGAATCGTCCTCATCTAGAAGGCCTACGGGACCTCGGAAGCCAATCAAGGACTGGGATTGTGGGGGGTGGCTGGGAACCTTCCTCCAGCCAGGTGAGCCATCGATAACTGCGGTCAAGATAGACACGCCCGGATATTCTGTGGGTTCTGGCGGCTGGATTACCCCGAATGACCTCGGGACCCGGAGGCTCGTCTTCTGGGGCTGATTCTCCGGAGCCTTTCCGCTGCTGCTTTGGTCACTGCTCCCCGTTCCCTAGGGTCTCGAGAGGGTCGTATATACAGGCTGCTCCCAGTGTGTGGGGCTATGAGACTGTGGCACTGAAGGTGCCGGGTCAGAGATGGCAGTGTATAGGGGCCGTTGGGAGGGCCCCATATAGGAGAAGGCCGAGTAGAGGCCGGAAGCCTGACTGGAGTGGCCGTAGTAGGGTCCTGAGGGCTGGTGGTCAGGGTAGTCAAACTGAGGCCTGGATATAGAGGGGAAAGCTGAGCCATAGTGGGGCAAACTGAGAGAGGTGTATGCTATCTGTGAAGTGGAGGGCTGGTCAGTGTAATGGGCCCCCGGAGCAGAGCCCTCTGTTTTCACTTGTGCCTTGGAGTCTACCACCGATGATGTGGCAGCAGACAAGGAGACTCCATGCTGCTTGGAGATCCAGGCCGAGTGTCCACTGGCTGCAGCCAGGGCACTCCCAAGGCCATAACCAGCAGCTGTGGCATAGCCTCCAACGTGACCTGGGTGAGCAGCATGTCCATTCGGCGGCAGGTACTGGTCAAACTCGTTGACGTCGAAGGGCTCCATGTTGGACATCACTTCGTGGCTGATCTCCCCAATATCCACATTGCCAAAGTCGATGTGTGGCTTTCCTCCTTCCCCAAGGGAACGCCCCTCCCTCTTGGAGTCAGCCTTACCAGACTGCAGTTCTGTCTTTGGAGTGGTCGGCGGTGTGGGAGGTCCATGGCTCTGACCTGTGATATGAAAACCACATAGGAGGAAGCCGAGGGAAGATGTCAGTTACCACCTCGTCGCGGATAAAGTAGAGAGAACAACTTCACAGCAGAAGAAGAGAGCAGCTGACCTGTCTCCCTTCGCTGCACAGACCTGCTAGAGCAGCTCCCTAGCTTGAAGCCCTACAAATGTTGTTGAGTTGCAGCTCCCATCACCTTTAATCATTGGCCGTGCTGGCTGGTGTCAATGGGAGCCAGAGCCCAAAGCATCTGGAAGGCACTAGATCAGCCTTTCTCAACCTGTGGGTCCAGAGCTCAGGGATGATGGGAGTTGTAGTCCAACAACATCTGTGGACCCACAGGTTGAGAACTGCTGCACTAGATGTCGGAAAGCTGTGCTAGCATTGTTCCTCAGAGATGAGGCAAAAATAAATTGGGCAGCAGCTAATGAAATACAAAATGACAGCTGGGTTAAATATAGCCCTTAGACTTTGGCAGTGATGAACCATGAAGGTTTGTTTTTTAAAAAATAAAAAGTTGCCAAACTCACTTGTGCCTATGCCAAGTCAGAAAAATAGGAACAAAATCAACCATTTGTTTTCACGATGGTACTCTACAGTTAGACAAGGGGTAGCCAAGTGATGTCCCTCAGATGAAGGTGAGACTACAACACCCATCATCCCTGACCATCAGCCATGCTGGTTGGGGCAAATGGGAGTGGGAGTCAAAAAACAAAAAACAAAATGGAGGACACCATGTTGCCTACCCCTGATATTCCCAGCTGCTGATCTTCAGGGTATGTCTGTGGATTAAACTGTGTTATGGGACTAACCTGAGGGGTGTTCAGGGTGCCCGTCAGACAGGGGAGAACCTTCCCCAGGGTGCCTGTGGTCCAAATGGGCGTTCTTGTAATGTGCCTGTATTGCAGCTGCTCCACCAGCTTCCCCCTCGGCCTGGCTGTCATTTTCACCCTGGGCGGCCTTGCCATTTTTCCGCCGGCGCGGCTGGTACTTGTAATCAGGGTGGTCCTTCTTGTGCTGCATTCGCAGCCGCTCCGCCTCCTCAATGAAGGGACGCTTGTCGCTTTCATTCAACAATCTTAAAGAAAGCAGAGGAAGGGGGGTGTTGGGGGAGGACACGCGGAACGAGTTTGTTAAAAGCGGAACCACAAACCCACCAGAAGCCATAGCATTGGAGGAAAGAGGGGCAAATATGTTCTGAAAGTGGATTGCTCCATTGTGACCCCTGTCAACCATACACTCCCTTTCAGAGGTTTTGCAGTGGCAGGGTGAGGCTCTTCGGGCCACTTTATGAACAACCTGCATATGTGATCGGCTCCCCATTTTTGATACATTTCTAGTCTCAACCAATGAGCCATCTGATCCATTTATTAGTAGTAGATTGCAATTCAATCACACCAGCAAAGTTGTTGACCTTAAGCACAGTTTTATTTAGATTTACTAACACGGGCAAAATGTGTTAATTCTCTTTATTTTTTTTCTGTGTAGTTTTGAAAGCTGTGCAATTGGGAATGTCCCATTTAATTATCCCAGATATTGTTGCATTAAAAACCCCCACAAAATTCTAAGGTCCTTGTGGTCTGATCTCATTTTCCACTCTCTTTAACAGGCGCTGCTTTATAAGATGCTGTTTTGGGGTGACTAATTAAATACACAGCACAGAGCCTTGAAAACACAGGATGAAAGACACTATAGAACAGTACGGTCACTCCTGTAGCACTTTGAGTTTTCTCCAGTTAGAACAGAATCTCACTGCTCTTCATCATATTAGTCATGGACTAGACAAAATCCTATACCGCTTTTGCAGGTGCTATCAAGCTTTGACCACAACCTTTTTTCATACTACATCAGGGATGGCTAAATGGTGACCCTGGAGTAATATTTTTCTGGACCCTGGCAACTCTTACCAGATTTTAATCAAGGTGTCGTGTACATGCTTGTTGTCAGTTTCCCTCATAAGAAACAGCATCGAGTGGACCACGTTTCTTATCTTTGTTCCCAAATATGCTTATTTAGCCCATCTAATTTGCTCAAACATAATTTACACAACTTTTGTAGATTCCAGAATTCCAGTTTCGGAGTTGTCTTCTGTTCTGAATATGGTTCCATGGTCATTCTATCTTGCAACACAGATTGACTGTCATTCCCCACCAACCCAAATGCCGTTCTGTGTTCTATAGGAAACAGAAAAGCTCCAGGGTGTGAAAGCTTCTTGGGTGACATTTCCAGTCAAGACAGACCTAGCTGTAATATCTCACATGCAATTTTTTTCATTTATATGCAAGATCTCTAGTTGAAAATTTGAATTAACTTCTGGAGAAAGTATAAACTGAAGAAGCTTCTGAGGGCCTATGCAAATGCAGAACCAAACTTTCTGCAGAGTCTATTGCTAGAAAGTAAATAAACTCAGGACAAAGAAATAAAAAGGGGGAAAGAGCTAATGGCAGGAATAATGAACACAAAGCAGCCCATAGCAAAAGTAGTGGCAGACTTGAGACTGATTTAGTCAGGCCCTAACAACAACAACAACAACATTTCTCACCCGCCCTTCACCATCTTATCTCGGGACTCGTTACAACAATTTAAAAATACAGTATTAAAAACTGTTAAGGCCATTGGGCAGATTGAGGACGCTGCCTCAGGCAGCAGATGCTGATGGGTGAGGAGTGGCAGCAAGGTGTTGGGGGAACCTGCCCTGCCTGCCTGAAACGCCTCTGCTATCCAATGAAGCCATAGAGGGTGCTGCCTCGTTCACCAAGGTTGAATTATGACCCAACTGCCAGTCCAGTCCGCTTCTGTACACAATGGTAGGGACACCATTTTGCATTTCACTTCAGCAAGCAAAAGGCCTGGGGCAGCCCTGGATTGAGCTTCTCCTTTTCCCTCTTGGGCAGGATGTCCTGCAGTGGTACCTCTAGTGGAGCTGACCTAACTTCACACCAGGCTGAGAGGGTCTCCGCCACATAACTGCATTCCAACCATGGCTTTAATCCAGGAGATTAAAACGATTGAGTCACCCTGAGTTCAACACCAGCTTTCCTGTGTCTCCTTCCCGCCCCTTTTTATCACACACAAATGTCCCCAAGGATCCTCATTCTCTCATCCTGAATTGCTGCTCCCAGCACGGTTATTCAATGAGTCCAAGACTCGATTCCTGATGGTTTCCAAGAAGCAGGAGACTTGGGAATCAAACCCATTTTGAAACCTATTCTGGGTGCTTTAGGTGGATCCACGCCATATTTATTTATTTTATTTATTTTAAATTAAATTTCTATACCATCCTTCCTCTGAGGATCACAGGGCAGTTTTCAATGTAAAAATACATGAATACATAACATGGCAACAAACAAAACAATACTTCCCCCAAACAGTTTAAAAGGTTATAGATTGTTTAATTAGCCAAAGGCCTGAGGGAAGAAGGATGTTTTTGCCTGGCACCTTTATATTTAAAGCACACCCAACACACAGTGAAAGCACATGACTTCCCCCAAAGAATCTGGGGAACTGTAGTTCGTTAAGGGCTCTGCAAATTGTAGCTCTGTGAGTAGGAAACCTACAGTTCCCAGGATTCTTTCGGGGAAGTCATAAGTTTTAAATGTACACTGGATGTGCTTTAAATGTATGGTTTGGAACTGCCCAAAGCTCTCAAACAGGTTTCCAGATAGGTTTAATTCTGGGTCTCCCGCTTCTTGGAGACAGTGAGGAGCTGGGTTTAGACTCGTTGAATAATCGTGCTTGGAACAATTTAGGATAGCATAATTGTTTTTTTCCTGACACTGGAGGAAGCAAAAACTCATTCCAGCAAAGGATCCAGCCTTTTTTAAACCTGGGAGGTACTAAGTACAACATACACTCCAACATTTCTCCAATGAAATTAGGGATGTCCCATTTCACAATGATAATTTTACTATTGATACCCCACACATCTTACTGGGTTGCCCCAGCCACTCTGCCAATCTATATAAAAGCATGACAAAACAATAAACATTAAAAAAACAACCTTCCCTATACAGGATTTTCTTCAGACGGCTTGGGGGTGAGATAACTCCATACCCTCCAACATTTCTCCAGTGAAAATAGGGACATCTTAAGGTAAAAGTGGGACATTCTGGCATCAAATCAGAAACCAGGACGGCTTCTCTAAATCAGGGAAGTCCCTGGAAAATAGGGACACTTGGAGGGTCTGAATACAAGCCGGTGGGGAACTGGGTTCCTGCAAGCTTTCCAGAGCTTCCAGCCCTTGCTTATTCTAGTGGACATAGGACGTTGCCTTATAGTCAGTCAGAGTATTGGGCTATCTAGCTCAGTACTGTCTACACTGACAGACAGCTGCTCTCTGGGGTTTCACCCTAACCCTTACCTAGGGATGCTGGGAATGGAAACTGGGATCTTCTGCATGCAAAGCAGATGTTCTACCCTGAGCTACAACCCCCAATGCATGCACAGGGATGGATTTTTCAGTTATGGCACCCACATGTGCCTAACCCTATTGCTTCTTCTGAGTTTAGGATGTCATTTCCCTTTACTGTGAAAAATGCATCATGTCCAGTGTTACAGATACATGTTTGTCAGGAGGAAACAAGCCACAGAAACAGTGAACTCCAGATTTGAACTGCAGTGCTCGACAGCAGCCTTGCTCTTGAGATTCCCTGACTGCATTGTGCAACCAAGTCCTCTTTCCGTTCCTCCCACCCCACCCCATGGCCCAACCCTGCCCTTGTCTTCTCCTGCTATGTCACCTGGCTTCCCTTTGTTCTTCCTGGGGATCAGAACTTCAAATCAGCTTTAGCGAAGGGAAACCGGTATGAGCAGGCAGAGAGGCCAGGAGATTTGCGGGATTTGGATTTCACTCGTTTCCTGCCTTGGCGTCCCCCCTACTTCATGACCTTTCGTGCAATGGAATTTTTGCAGGCACCCAGGAAAGAAAGAAAGAAAGATTGGCATGTAAATGCAATTGGTATTAAGGCAGCTTTAACTGGACCTTCTCCTCCTGCCTCCCCATAGGCAGAATACTTTTTGATGCAGCCAGAGTGGCATCTACACTCCAGTTTTGTGATCACGGAGGGGATCCATTGCCGTGGCTTCTACATTTGTAGTCGTAGCACATGCAACTAGTCTAAATCACTGAGCCTCTTGGATATGCCAATCAGAAGGTCGGTGGTTCAATTCCCTGTGATGGGGGTGAGCTCCCATTGCTCAGTCTCAGCTCCTGCCAACCTAGCAGTTCAAAAGCACACCAGTGCAAGTAGATAAATAGGTACCGCACCGGCGGGAAGGTAAAGGATGTTTCCATGCGCTCTGGCTTCTGTCACGGAGTTTCCATTGCACCAGAAGCAGTTTAGTCATGCTGGCCACATGACCTGGAAAGCTGTCTGTGGACAAACGCCGGCTCCCTCAGCCTGAAAGCAAGATGAGCGCCACAACCCAGAGTTGATTTTGACTGGACTTAACCGTCCAGGGATCCTTTACCTACTCCCCCCCCCCACATCACCACCATGCTACAACTCATATCCTCCCTAACTGCTAGTGGCTGGAGTTGATGGGAGCTGGGGCCTGACAACATACGGCATACCCTCCAACATTCCTCAGGTGAAAATAGGGACACAGTCTACATCAATGTCATCATTGCTATCCCCCGTGCCTCCTTCTCCTCAGAGGCTAGGGCATGGACTCAGACACAGTGGCCGAATGAACCAAGCTGGAGCCAAGTGACCATAATGGCTGCTCTTCAGCTCCCGTGGCGCCCCTTGCAGCCATGGCAATGGCCTTGCTGAAGGCCCCACCCCCTTCGCTCCCCCACCCTCCACTTTCTTTATGGGAGTCCGACCGTCTGAGGGGCGGGGTAACGGAGAAAAACTTTCTTGGGGGCATTCAGGTGACTTGTTTTCATAAAAACAGGAAGTGACGCCATATTGAGCGCATCTAATAAATGTGCACAGAACTGAACTTCTAGTAACACATTGAAATGCTGTACTGAAGGGAAGGGCCCTTGGGAATTTGGGACTCTGTGTGAGGAAGTGAGATGCTGTAATGGCTTAAGGGTTTTCGTGATGATCCTGGCATTGTGAGGGCAGTGGGAGGGTATGCATATGGAGGGCACCACCTTGGCCATCCGTGCCAAAATATCGTATTTTCCCATCTATAAGACGCCCCCATGTATAAGACGCCCTCTGTTTTGGGGGACTCTGATTTAAGAAAATGGGGGGAGATCTATCCGTGTATAAGATGCCCCCAAATTTTGGACATTATGTTTTAGGGGGAAACCTAGTCTTATACATGGAAAAATACAGTATGTCTATAGTGTAGTGGCTCTATTAGTGGGTGGCTGCAAAGGATGCAGCTGATATATTTTGCCAAGCCTCTTTACTCATCGGTGTCTGCTACAGCTGAGTCAGTGCTATAAGAGGGGCTCAGTCATTGGTCCCATAGAGAGCAATGAGGAGAATTAAGGCAGGGAATAGAGTGGGGGAAGAGATCAGTTGTATCTATGCATATGTGTGCACAGACCCAATGCAGATGTTGCAAGCACTGCTCCAAGGGACAATTTGCTCAGAGCGGTGTGTGCCGAAAAAGATTCAGCTGTTATCCACATGCTGAGATCCCATCAACTCATCTGTTATATTTGATAGGCCTCTTGCCTCTAGCATGCAGGCATGGAATAAAAAAACCCAAATCTATGGCAGCCAATGGATTCATTTCATGCTGCTCCGAGAGAGGATCCCCCATATTTACACACCCCAAAGACTTTTTACATCCTATTTTGCCATGCACCGAATGCAGAAGAGAGAGACCAAAGGAACTTTAAAGAGACTTGAGCATGAATCTGCTAACTTATAAAAACGTTAGTTGCTATCCACTCAGACTTGAATGGAGACAGTGGTTTCCTGTCTCGTTATAGGTGTGAGTAATTAACTGTGCTTATTTTGAATACGTACATTTAAGTTTTTAAATGCATTTGTGACAATTCAATTAACGCATATGCAAAATAAGCAGAGCAGCAGGCTATAATTTTTAACCATTTGATGCCACTGTTGACAGTTTTTGCTCTCTACATCAGAGGTGGGGAACTATAAGGCTGGATCAGACCTCCCAGACCCCTCCTGTCACTTCATGCTTATTCGCAGAGAGGAAAACAAAATGATCTGCCCCTGCAGGAAGTTCCCTACATGGCCAGCTTGCTGTTTTCTCTTTTTGAGTGCTGAGAAAGGGCTCCTTTTTCCCAGTGCCCAGAGAAAAAAACAGCACACATGTATATACACACACTTACAGACATATGCACACTTGCATACACTTTCACACACACACACACACACACACACACACACACACACACAGATTTGTACACCAACATGCTGAGGATCACGAAGGGGCACCCTAACATATAAAAGCATATGCCACAATAAACATGCAAGTCCTAAGGCATGTATTCTGCCTTAAAGGGGAAGCTATCACTTAAGGGAAATATACTTATTCAAAGGCACCTTTAATATTTTTTCACATGTTCACAGTCTAAGGCCTGGCATGCAGGCCAATTCTGGGAATTTAGGAAGCATCAATTTTATTCAAAGCCACGAACATCTTCTTCTTCTTTTTTTTTTAAAAAAGTTTTTATTAAGACTTTCTTGGGTTACAAAAGTACATACATCATTTCTGTTTTCTGATCATAAAGTCCTTTTTTCAGATCATTTATATTCGATATGAGACTTTGATGCTGCATACAGTAGAAGGTTGGGGAAGAAGAGAGGTAGGGAGAGAAAACTGGGGAGAGAAAAAGGGGGTAGTAAACTTTCATTCTTTTACATAGTGTATGTGTGATATTTCTGTGTCAGGTACACATGTGTAGGTTCCCTTTCTATTCAGTAATTAGTTTTCATTGGCGTTGAGAGTGGTTGGGGACTCAGGGTATGGTTAGTTGCCTTCAGCCGACTGCTGTGAGTTTTCTTTCTATGGGGGGGGGGGTTGTTGGGTCAAGTTAGCCGTATCAGTTTGTATGCTGTTGGTGGGTTCTTGCCAATCACACCTTTTAAAACTTTATTTTAGCTTAGCGAAATTCATTCAAAAAGCTCTGAACTATGTGCGAAAGTAGTTCCTGTAATTGCAAGGTGAACTGAATGTGGAAGATTTCTACAATTATCTGCCATTTGTGGAGCACAGTCTGTGGGCATGAAGCTCAGGCTGTGCTTTTGTTCTTGCGATGTCACAAGTGTCACAACACTCGGCACTATTTATAGCCCTTGTCAATGTAGCACATGGATTGTTATTGCATGAGGGTCATAGGCACCTGTTGGGCCCAGCCGTCTGTGATGTCATTTCTGGAAGAAAACAGCTCCTCCCTCTCTCCCTCACATTCTATTGGTTGCCAGATCCATTTCGGGGTTTGTCTGGGTTTTGTTTTTTTTAATGCTTCATTTTAGGTTTTGGGTTTGAAAGCTGTGTTCTCCCAAATCATGAAGAGAAGCATGTGATTGTGGCATTCAGAGAGAGAGAGAGAGAGAGAGGATGCAATAAACAGTAAAAAATATTCCACTTCCACAACACACTTGTTATGTTTACAACTGGGATGCAGAGATGGGATACTGAGGCACTGCTGATGGTTGCATCACTTGTGCAGGTACTGCACAACAGGTGAAATGTGGCCAGGGCACACTTTGAGTTATTGTATGGAAAGGCTCAATCTGAGGGCCTATTATTTACAGGCATAGAATGGGTTAACAAGTAACCCCCCCCCCTTTCCTGTGAACCATAGTCCTATGAGGATCATAGGAATCTCTAGCGATGGGAGAGGGGTTTGCGGAAGAAGCTCAATTCAGTTTGTACTTCAAGGTGAATCTGCCTTATTCACACTTTCTGAAACAGCACACAAACTGAAACACAACAACCCTTCCGAGTTCTCACTTCTCTGAATTTTGCAATGCAGTTCTGCATCCAGGCAACGTTTGCATACTAGGATAAAGTGTGCATACGACTGCATATGTTTGTGAAAACAACGTACAAAAATGCATTATATCGGGGGAAATTGTTTTGCAAAATTGTGTATATTAGGGGGGAAATGGCACAAACATGCAGGCGAATTTTCACAAGAGCTTCTTTAATGAAAAGAAAACAGATGTGAAAATGTGGAGAATTGAACTTAATACTGAGAAACCAAATAGACTTGTCCATGCCTATGGATTTCTAACATAATTATCAGAACCTTCACTAAACTACATCTCCCAAGGACTGTCTGGGAAAACCTTTAAACTGCTATAATACGGATATATGTTTCGTGTGTATATATGCCTCCAAAGTTAACATCTCTTTATGACCAGATTGCTTACTGAAATTCTTGGGCACGCTCAACTGAAACGAAGGCGCTTCAGGGAGTATTTCTAATGTGCCTTGGTTCATCTCACTTGTTTCATAAATTCATGTAGCAATAAATTAATTTGTGTTTAATGTGCCTCAACACTCTCCTCCCTCCCTCTTTTTCCCCTTTGTGGCAACAACAGCTACACCTCTGCGGCTCGTTCCTGTGACCAATTGTTTGTTATTTGACTTCTTGTCCAGTAGAGGGTGCTGCTGCGGACACCAGTATCTTGGCGTTGCATTTTTCAAGCAGCGAAACAAGTTTGATCTCCTGCTGCATTATGCCAGATACTGATAATTGTTTTGTCTTGCTTCCAAAAGGGCGAGGCTCCTGTTTACAGGCTTTTTGGGAGAATGTCTGTAGATACCCTACATGCATGTGTGCATGTATGAAAGCCACGACTTCAATTCCCATAGGTCTGACACCATTGAGTATTGGCAGTTGTCCCCGTTTCTCCCTCCATCTCACAGTTTTGACTGTCTTCAGCCTACTCTTCAACTACTCTTTAAGTTCAACTCAACTAAGTGGACTGACTTCTGAATAGTCATGCCTATGATCATCCTTTCAGACTTAAGAGTGCTTCCAGATTCAGACTTAATATTGTATTCAAATAAGTTGCCTTAACTTTGTGAGTTCTTACCGGAAAGGTAAATCCAGATGAAAGTGGGGGATATGGGATAGAATCATAAAACTGTAGAGTTGGAAGGGACCCTGAGGGCCTTCGAGTTCAACCTCCTTGCAATGCAGGAATTCTGCCCCTAGTCACCCCTGAGAGGGCTTGAACCACCAACCTTCTGGCCAACAGCAAGACACACTTATCCATTGCGCCACAGAGACCTCTTGATGCCTATGAAGTTGTGAAAGTGCTGCAAAAAATGTATGCCTAACGATAACCTGCCCCACAATAGATACCCACCTGGAATCATCCTTAAGGGTATCATTCTAGGATTTGACTAAGTTAGAAGAATTCGGGTTTCCTTATGGCAGGGTAGAGAACTATCAGATTTCATTGGACTCCAACTTCCATCAGCCCCAGGCAGCATGGCCAGATGATGGGAGTTGTGGTCCACAGGTCACACACACACCCCGCCCTAGGGAAGGCCAAGTGAATTTGGCAGCTATCCTGGCTCCAGCAATTTCCTGGCATTCAGTCTGAGGCACAGGATACCGATTTTTGTTATTTACAGGAAGATGTTGAAAAGCGTAAACTAACCAGCTAGATTCAATTTCAAAATTACTCTAGGTTGATGCATATATTTTTTTAAAAAAAAATCAACTCTATATAATTAGCCTCACCAAAGTTGGCAAAATAGCAGAGTGGGGGGCAGCAGTTTAATTTCCGCTGCATTTAAGCTCCCAATGAAGCATTATTGTTAGCGGAAATATCCAGTGATAACCTGCATGTTTGAATCGTCTATCACAGATTAACCCCAGCAGCCTAAATTTCCACATTTTCTGAGAAGGATTACAACAACAACGACAAAAATAATACTTTATAATAGAGACAGATGACACATTCAGCTGGGAAACTGGATCATTAGGTGGCAAGCCGACAAGTGGAAAGAAACACGTATGCATTCACACACACACACACACACACACACACACACACACACACACACACCCCTTGTAGCTTCTTTATTTAAGGGTGCTTCCAAACAGCCTGTTTATTGAGCATTCATTTTGATTTGTTTACAAGGAGGTTAGCTGACACCGTATCAAAGCAAGTATTATAGCACACTTTCCAGCGCATTCTATGATTCTATTTACTCATCATTTTCCTTTTCGCAAAGAAGTCAGATTTTGCAGGGGACGGGGAGTGGATTTGTTGTGAAAGACCTGCCTAAGTCCGAGTCAGTGATAACCGTACAACTTGAATTTCCTTGTATGTGATTGAATCCTGCCCTAAAATAGTGATAATCTAGAAGCACCGTAACTAGGGTGGAGGTCTCTAATTCCTTTTTCTCCTTGCTGCATCTAGGGGTTCATTTCTAGAAGTTACAACTGAAGCTGACCCTGAAAGCCGTGCCGTAGGACCTTAACATTTCACATTGCGGCTGCTGTTGGTTGTTGTTGTTATCCCACATTTCAAAATATATATTTTTTCCACAGCAGCTTACAAGCGATTACAAAGATTAAAAATACATCAAGACATATGCATTTATAATTCCATATATTCCACAGTTGAGCAGTTCTAAAATTTTGTTACAGGGCTGAGTCCTGGTGACCTTGAGCTTAAGCCAAGGTGTAGCCTGTGAAGAGTGGTCCTGTTGATTTAGGCTGCAACCCATACAATGTCTACTCAGAAGTAAGTTCCACTGAATTCAATGCAGCTTACTCCCAGGTAAACAGGGTTAGGATTTCAGCCTCAGTTACCACCGGAAGAGCCAGCAGTAAAATGGAGCACCATGAGAAGACAACATGCTTTGTAGTCTGTAAAACAGCTATTCTTAACAAAGGAGATAAATAACTGGGAATTAATTAGACCGATTAATTACAGCATGAAAATGAAGCCATTAGCATCATGGATGTTGCCACAGAGTCTGATTCCCTTGTAATTGCCCTTCACATTGTCAACAATAATTGTGATGGGGGGTATTCAAAGCTTGTCCTACTCAGAGTAGACCCATCGAAAGTAATGGACACGACTAATGTAGGTTCATTAATTCTATTAAATCTACTTGGAGTAGGACTCAGCTGAATACGATTAAAACGTAAGGCACATTGTAAGCCTTATAGCATATGGGGAAGGCACACAACAAAGCAGTGGGAGAGTAATCAGCAAACCACTATGTCTCCCAGAGGTGTGGTTTTATCATGACTTGCCCACGGGACGGATAGCAGTTGAGTGTGCTTCACTCAGATTTATTCTGCCATGCTCACAAGCCTGCCGATGCCCGTGCAACTGTTGATCCTGTCAGTGTACAGCGACCCCAATTACTACACTGCCTGACAGCAACATTTCACAAGACAAACAGGTTCTCGGCAAAATCACGAGCAAAGAGAAGAAGGCACACGAGAAGGCAAGGATTCCAAATATATGTACATTGCCATGCAAAATAGAGACACAGGCTGCACATACTTTTTCTGAAGCGAATTACATGTAACCCACATGTGCGCTGTAACTTGTAATGAATGCAACACAACTGCTTTGCTACATGTGCGTTCCTCACTTAAGAAAATGGACTCTTGAGGAATGTGCATGTGATTTCCTAAGTAAAATATACATCTGTGAAGGAAATTAATCGTGGATGAAGTAACTGGCCTTTGCCTTTAAGAACCAGCAGGGCCCAGTAGCTGAGAGATCTATTTAGTTAAAGCTCAACTCAGCTACAGACCTGGTGTGTTTATGCAGCGAGGGAGGGGGTATTGGATAAGTCACTCCCAGCTCCTCATCAGTAAAATAGTGTGGCCAGTTACGGACTGCCAAAAAAGAGGATTTGCATGGACAAAAAAGAGATCACTTTGCATAACATTCACATAACGAAATTCATATCTATAGACATGGCTCTAGAAATAATTTCTATAATTTAAGAAGAACTACAATACAGTGGTACCTCAGGTTAAGAACTTAATTCGTCCTGGAGGTCCGTTCTTAACCTGAAACTGTTCTTAACCTGAAGACCACTTTAGCTAATGGGGCCTCCCACTGCCACCGCCCAATTTCTGTTCTCATCCTGAAGCAAAGTTCTTAACCCGAGGTACTATTTCTGGGTTAGCGGAGTCTGTAACCTGAAGCGTCTGTAACCCGAGGTACCACTGTACATCACACTATAGTGGGGAAGACACCAAGTGACTGGTATGCCTGCTTTTTTACTGACCAGGTGTGGCTAATTGTGATGAGTGGCTTCTAAGCTCCTGATCTCCCTTTCTATAGTTACATATATTTAAACCAAACATGGGGCAGATTTGTTTGTTTCTCCATTATGTATTTCCGGTGTTTTCAAATTGTAAACTGTCCTGTGATCCTCGGATAAAGGGTGCTATAGAAATACAACAACAACAACTCTTCAAATAGAGGGCTGTCTTCTGACTGCCCTTCCAAACAGAGGTATGTATGTAAGGCTACCCTACCATAAAACAAAACATATAGGCTTATTGTGGGAAAGATGACCTAAAGCACATTGCAATTTTAATGTGCTGCCTATCTTTACAATTCTAAGTGTATTTGGTAGTACTAATTGCAGGTTTTCCTTCCCCCAGTGAACTCCCAGGTCGTGTTGATGTGCAGATATTACCACAATGAATAATGCCCTGCCCCTTGATGTCGATCTCTATAGACAGCGGTTCCCATAGTGCAGTGACTGACTTTGGTGCGGGTGCATATGTGTGCGCACATGCGGAGGATAGAGGAAGAGAAGCGTGGGCACATTTGAAGCAAACTACAGCTCCCTGGCTTTCACCCAGGGAAACATCTTTCATGGAAGATACTTTAAAATGGAGAGGAAGTATGATTCCTATCTTCCGGACACTAGCATTCTTCTTTGGCAGTCGTGATAAAGGGATCAATGTCATTCTATAATCATTTTGCATCTGAGGAGCATGTATTGCAGGACTGGACTGACAGATCAACATTTCAGGAATAAGGAATGTTTTGGAACTATGGGGTTGGAAACAAAGGACGTGCATTATGATTTATGCAAGATATGGTTTCTAAACAGCCTTGTTGTTAAAATGTAAGAAGAGCCATGCTGGATCAAACTAAAGGCCCATCTAATCCTGCCTCCAGTTCTCACGGTGGCCAAAAATATGCCCACTGGAAGCCTGCAAGCAGGCATGAGTGCAACAGTATTTGCTATGTTTTGCGGGACTGTAATGTTCTTGGGTGTCCCTTAAAACAACAGAAATCTGGAAATTCAGGCAATAGTTTTGCATTCCTTGAAGGGGGAAAGAAAGGCTTCTGTGGAGCCTAATAAATCTTTAAAATAAAAATTTGTTTGGAGCTCCTGTTTTTGCCACAGAATGTAGTCACAGAAAGAGAAGGATGTGGAAACTACTAACAGCACAAGCAGAGCAACAACCACGCCATAGGTCAAAATAAGAGGAGCAAGTGGTATTTATATTTTGCCAAAGTGATTCATCATTTGACTTTAATGCATCAGCTTTTGGTGGCACCAAGGCGCCAGTCACCATTTGATCCCAGTTCCCGAACCTGGTGCTGTAAGTTTTTTCATATCTGCGGCTTAAATACCTTTACATCTCTCTTGCCTGTTTGTTTGTTCTCAATGCAGAATATAATGCAGAGGAGAGGCGGTTGTCATTCTGGCCAAGTGCAAGTTTTCCACTCACATTTTAAACCTCATGTCATGAGTGAAAACAGCCTGAAACAATGTCTGTAGAATGTCATCCATCCACTCTCCTGGACCTAGGACCAACCTGTGCAACATGAGACTTACTTATATACAATTCCACCATTTCTCTCCCCGGCCCCCATCTTTCCTTCCTCCCACCATCTTTTTCATTCCTCTAAAACAAGGGGTGGTGAAGCTGTAGTCCTCCATTCATTGTTGAATTCCAACTTCCACCAGCTCCAGCCAACATGACCAATGGTCACCATTAATAGAAACTGGAGTCCAGTAATATCCAGCAAATACATTTTATCCACCCCCTTCTTTAAAATGTAATTGTAGCACTGCTGCTGTAACATACCAAAGCAGCATCGGGGGGAGACAGATAAGACCCTCTAGTGGCAAATCAGAGCTCTGGAACTCTTATATTTTGCTTGCTATCTCTTACCCTTCCCAACTCAAGTGGAACAACAACAATGGACTCTTTTTGGGAGCGATCCACCAGGCATGGTGCCACTGTGCAGCCCCTATTATTTGAAACTTGCCACTTACGCAAAAAAACCCACAAACCTACCCAAGCCACAATGAAAGGAGTGGAAGTCGCAGAACCATAGTATTTGCTAAATGGCGTGACCTCTCTGATTTATATATGTGTGTGTGTAGAATCAAAATAATAGTGACAATAATAGATTAGTAGTAGTATACTGCCTTTCCACGCAACAGAGCCCAGGAAGACGAACTTCATTCTAAAGGGTCATATGCTGCCACATCAGAACTGCAAAGTAAAGTTGCATTTCAGTTTTCCTTCTTAGGAAAGTTCTTTTTTTTAAAAAAAAAAAAGTGTAAGTGTATTTTGGTGTAGTATTTATTTTAAAATATTTCTGCTGATTTTGAAGCGTTGGCGGCAGCAGAGTATTTAAAAAATGAGGAAAGCGTGTAGAGCCATGTTAGTGGCGAGAGACACAAGGAAGTCTCTGTTAGCAAAAGCAAACAAGGCTAAACAAGTAAAGGCGTACATTGGTGGTGTTTCCCCCCCTCCCTTTTTTTTCACAAGGCAGCCATGTTGATTTGGCCCATGGGTTGTCCTCGTGGAAGCCACTGGGACATGCTGTGAATACACTCCTAAAACCAGAACTATGCATGCAGGGCAAATACCAAGGGACCTAAGGCTAAAAGGGAGCTGAATATTATCCAGACCTCTGCCTTAAATGATGAGCTTTCATAAGCACTTTTTAGTACAAAAAGCAAGCATAAGGTAGCATCCAGCTCTCTTCACTGTAGGGAGTGCATTAGCAGACCCATGAAAATACCTGTATCCACAGTTCAGATCCATCCTAAACTTTGAAATAAGTTCCATTACATTCAGTGAGCCTCATCCAGGCCACTAATAAGTAAATTTAGAATTGTGGTCTAAATGTGTTAAAGATATCAAATAATCATAGAATTGTAGGGGCTACAAGGGTCATCTAGTCCAACCCCTGGCAATGCACACATCTTTTGCCCAACGTGGGACTCAAACCCACAACCCTGAGACGAAAAGTCTCATGGTCTACTAGCGGAGCTAATAAGACATTAATAAGACAAATATAATAATATAAGAACAATGAAAGTAAATGCAGCTAATGATGCAGTAATTAAATGATGCAGCTAATCAAATGCAGTAAATGAGTTAAAGGATATTGAGATCCAAAGATATCGTCATTCTGTTTAGTGATTCACATATCAGACTAACTAGAGAAGGGTTTAAAAGGCAGGGACTGCAACCTTACACCATCACTGAGCTTGTAGCTTGTTAGGGAAGTGGACAGCACGCAAAAAATGTTGTTGTTTTGCCTCCCTCCACCATAATTTATATATTTCAGATATTTGTTTGCTAGTTGGATTTTTTCCTACACAGGTTAAAAGATTTTATAATAACTGAATCCTTACATTTGTGGAACAGTTAAACATTTGCAGTGCTGAAAAATCACATCAAATAAGGGCTGGGGCGAAAGGAATGGATTCTGACTGGGACTACATAAGAAAGTACATGCAGACAATTATAACTAACCTTTGTTGACACTCAGTCTGCTCCTCTCTGACAACAGAGACCAAGGCATTACACAGATGTATGTGCTACTGTTACCAGTGGCATAGCGTGGGGGGTGCAGGGGGGGCCAGCCGCACCAGGCGCAACATCTGGGGGTTAGGGTTAGGGGGCGCAAATCCACGGGTTAGGGGGCGCAAATTACTTGCCTTGCCCCGGTGCTGACAACCCACGCTACGCCACTGACTGTTACCAATGCAGTAGAGACACAGGTTTCCTTATTGGTTTATGTTGCAACAGGCTCTTTAGGCGGCAATCGTCTGTCCACTTCCCCTAGAGAAAGCCCTACTGAGTTCAATGGGACACACTTCTGAGCAGACATGATAAGGGTTGGGCTGTTATGGTAAGTCCTGCTGAGATGTAAGTCCCATTGAGCTTAATGAGATACCTGCCCAGGTAGGTTTACTACAAATCTATCCACAGCAAAAATGAGTCAAAGAATCCCTCGAGCCACCATTTGACAAACAGCAAGAAAATTAATATACACAGGTATTCCCGCAAATTTAAAAATAAAAGCTACAGAGAAAAAGGAGAACCTTTAACTGAATGGCTAAATGGAATATTTCAAAGGATTCCCTGCCTAGGACTGAACTACAGTCAACTTGTCTGTATGTCACAACAACAGTCAGTTGGGTTAAATCAGCTAGGTACCAGCAGTATTATGATGATGATTGGTGGATAAAGTAGGAAATGTGTATAGGAAGAGTCAGGTGAGTGGCGTACACATCTTTCCAAAATCTTAATCAGGTTCAGCAAAGCGTTTAAGTCCACATACCAGTGAAGCATTATGGGAATGATGGCTAAATACTTAGACTGGGAGAAATTTATATGTAGGCAGGACAGTTGCTGGGAATCGCCGTGGCACCCGGGTCCTGTTTGCTGGCTTTTCGGAGAAATCTGGATGGCCACTGTGAGTATAAGATGCTAGAATAAATGAGCTTATGGCCTGATCTAGCAAGGCTTTTCTTTTCAGGACAAATCAACCAGTGCCAAGCCTTAGGAATCTAATTTACGGTCTGCCACATTTCTCCATTTTAATTCTTTGAGGAAGCCATTTTGTTTGAGTTGTACTGCAGGCAGAAGACTTAGGAAGAGGAGGTGGTTTGATAGACAGAGGAAAAGGTTCCGATGGGAGCTATTCTCTGTCATCACAGAGACAAACTAAAGAATGGATATAACCCAAAGGTCCTGCCTTTGAATGTCTGTATTTAATATTTCAGCTTCGCACCCACTAGACGTAGAAAGAGGGTTATCTGTCAGATATAACATGGCGGAAAGAATGGAGACCCAAACCCTTTAACTGAAGCTCAGTCTGAATTCTTATGAATTGCCATAAGGGGGGGGGGAGAAACCTCAGTGTCAGAAAGGGGTGTGTCTCTGACCAGTCTAACATGGCAGTGAAAAAGCATTTCTCCATATAGGAAGTTGCTTTATACTGAGTCAGACGGCTGGTTCATTGAGCTCAGTATTGTCTCTACAACAAGATTTCCCAAACCTCTGAGTTCATTGACTCATTGATGAGCTTATAAAGCCGTCATCAACCCCATCCCAAATTCTTTGTAATGTAAATGAAATAAGATCCAAAGAGATCAAGATATAATTGATATTTATTAACAATCGCTCACCGTTACTCATTGGCAAGGGAAGCACACTCTGTACATGCCCACGGCCTTTATTTCCGAGGCTCGTAATTCCTAATTAATTTTTTTGTACTGTATCTCAGAAACTTCTACCATGACCTTTTGACCCATGGGTCTTTATACATTCCCTGAAGAGTCTCATCAACCTTTAGGGGGTCAGTACTGATTACTTTGAGAAACCCTGGTCTACAATGACTGGCAAGGGCTCTCCAAGGTTTCAGACCAGGAGTCTCTCCCCATCCCACCTAGGGGTGCCGGGGACTGAACCCATGACCTTCTGTGTGCAAAGCAGATGCCCTACCACTGAGCTACAGCCCTTCCTATAAACAAGAAGCCTGAAAAGAAGTGGAATTCTTGGCCCTGCAGCAATCACATGGATTCTGCATGGCTTTCCACACACAAATTGCTCAGCAAAGCTAATCACATGAACTAGGTCCCTGCTTATTTAGATGAAGGAATGGCAGTTAGGGTGTGGATGGGAGAAGAATTTGGAAAAAAAGAGAGAAGAAAAAACCCACAGGGTGGCCGGATCTTAAGATTTCAGCATGTTGCATATATCTAATCTGTTCACTCAAAACCAAGAGTCATGTGATAATTATTATTTTTTTAAAGAAAAAACCCTGCGTCTTCCATTTTGTTTTGTCTTGAAGGTATTTTCTAATAATCAGATTTTCAGATAAAAGCTGAAATCCTTACCATAACCTCAAGGATTCAACTCAAACAGAAAATAATTTAAGCTTTGCTCAAGCCTAACTCGAGTGTTTTTTTGTGGGTTTTGAATATTTAAGCTGTCAGAGTACTGCAAGCTGAAGTAGAAGGGATATCCTGCCTTGGTGGAATTCGTTCTTAAAGGTTTACGTGGATGAACAGCCCCATTGCATTTCAAATCTCACAGGAGAGTTTTACAAGTCCCAGTGTCGCAATGCAATAATACAGTGCCCATCCTCAGAAAATGCACAGCCAGCCTTTGTGCCAAGGGAGGTACCAATTAAAAAAAGAAAAAAAATTCTGATGTATGTTCCGGAGAAGTATTTTGCCTGCAAAGTCAGGATTCACTTGGGAATGAAACCAGCTAAAATTAAGTGTTCAGGAGCTTCTTATCAAATCTACCAAAGCAATAAGTCCAGATAAAGCCTCAAGGCAAGGCATGTGGAGACTGGCTGCCATGGGCATAAAACTAACAAGGTTCTTCTCTGCCCCAAGGATTGCTATTGTCAGCTCCAACTTGCTAGCCCTCTATTTGCAGGTTAGCATTTGGAGAACGTGAGTTGGAGGCAGAGTTGCGCCTGCCATAATGCATGAGGGCATGGACACTGTCCAATAGGTGCCCGTGACACTCTCACAACTGCATGATTCTAGACACTGCTCCAAACAACAACAGTCCTCTTAGGTGGGGTAAATAATCACATTTCCCCACCTGCAACATAGTGTTACTTGAATGCCAGGGAAATGTGATGTCTCTGAAACAGTTGTGCTTCCTTAATGTAAGATGCTTAGATTCCATGTAAATGGCGAGCAAGCGCCGCACAACGAATGCACAATAAACAGATAATCTGGAAAGTCTTGAACAGTGCAATCCTATGCATGTTTACTTAGAAGTGAGTTCCGGTATGTTCAATTGGGATTACTCCCAAGTAAGTTTGCAAAGGAATGTTGTCTTCAAAGATTTACTATATGAACATATGTGCACCTGAATAAGGAACATAAAGTGCCTTCTCGCTACCTGAGTGGACACTGGCTTGTTTCTACTATGGTTGGAGTAACATGTTGTTCCATAAACAGAAACAAGCCCAAATTGTGACAGTCCACTTAGCCAGAAGCAATGCATTGGCATAGATTGCTCAGTGGCAATATAAGGGATCTTATATTCTGATTGTGTTTCCTTATCTCTCCATCAGCCTTTTATTACAAGCCTTGTTCATCACTCCATTAGCCTCCCCCCCACCCCACGACTCTTCATTGTTCGTATATTTCACAGTTGCCAAATTCCAAATCCAAATCACCTTCAGGCAATCACCAATTATTGATATCTGTGACTAAACAACAATGGGATGGTCTGTAACAGGGGGCTGAGTTTCCGTCCTTTGCCATACCTGCTCCTTCCTTCCCGCCATGCCAACAGCAGCTCACTCTGTCTTCAAGACAGGTACAAATACATTTAAGGATGTTTTTAAAAACAAAAAACACAAATACAAACAAATGCCAGGCTAGAAAACTCAACAGACACAGAATGTCAAATTCCAAACACTCCAGTTTGAACTTTCACAAATCAAAGATTGGCTCAAAATCATGAAATGAAAACCAGCTTGCGTACAGGGGAGCACAATTTTGTCATTTTGCTGCTCAGCCTTGGTTCCATGAAAATCACTATTCTTTTCTCTCAGCCATGAAAGCTGTCAACTTTACATTTTCGAATTAATCTTTCCCTTAATTTCACCACCATGACACTGCTTGTTTGGGACTTCAGAACTGTTGGATAAACAGCATGTAGCAGAGGAGAGACTCATGATTTCATTGGGGATAAAACTGAAGAACCCCAAAAGTGTAGTAAAAAGAAGGAACGCAACAGGTCAAGAAGAGAAGGTGAAGTATGCAGTTTCTGAAAACCCAACTGCTGGGACTGTGGCTTAGCGGCCAGATTAACTGGGGCTTGCAATGGAATAGGATTACAGGTCAAATCAAAACGTGGACCAAGTTTTATACTGGTAGCACATAATCAAGAAAGAAAGTACCTTCTATGCTTTGCTCTCTACGCCACTTATCTGTGCCTTATTTCCTGGATCACCCCACCTGCTCTCCCTTTATCACCACATCAAAGCAAAAATTAAAACCAATCAACAGATGCCTGCTGAACTCCCACCACTCTCTAGTGCACCCCAGTTTTCCCTCATCTTATGGGTGTCTTTCTCCCAGCCATTCTTACCTCCAGAGCTTCCCAAGCGTCTTACTAAGCTCTGCATTGTGGAGGTGAGGATACTGATCTGCCAGCTTCCTCCGGGCCGCTTGCGCCCACACCATGAAGGCATTCATGGGCCGCTTGACATGGGGCTTGCTCTTGCTGCTTCCATTGACCCGCACAGGCATGGGCACCAGGGTCCAGTCGTAGCCACTCAGCACCTGGCTCACGGCCTCCCTGATGCACACTGGGAACTTGTCGTCGTCCGCTTCTGAGTCCTGCTGTTCCTTCTTCACCTTCCCCATCTCACCGCTGCTGGGGTTGCTCAGGTGAGAGCTGGCATCTGATGCCATGGAAGGTCCTGGAGAGAGGCAGTGGTGGTCTTCAGAACCCACAGGACTCATCTCCACCTCAGAAAGGTCTTGATCGTCTGTCATTGTTTCCTCTTTGTTTTACTCCTCAGGTACCAACGTCTTCCAACTGGAACCACACACACAAAAAAGGTCTAAATGAACACTAAAGCTAAAAAAGTTCAAAATATCTGAATAATCTGGAAAGGATTTGGTACATACTTAATAAAAATATGTGGCCCCTACCACATTAACATGTTGTTTTACGGGACCTGCAAAAGCCGTGATCAAATGTGAGTGGAGAACATTCTAATTAGCTGGAAACTTCTGACATGTGCCATAAAGTTTCTCTAACATGAGAATCCGCTTTTTTTTGGTGTACATGTTATCTACAAAGATTGGGGAGGTCTTCAAGAGGGTGAAGACCAAAATACAAGACCTATTTCTTAATTTCTCCTTCCAAATCCCAAATATGCCTGCAGTTTCTTAACTTGCTTTGATATTGGAGTCAAGAATATCAGCAGTTGGGGGGAAATGAGCATTAAAGGATCAAGACAAAACGCCTCATGATTGTGTAAGAATTAGTGTATTTGGAGTGCGTCTCAAACACACTGCGCCATTTGAAGCAGACCAGGTAAAAGGCACCATAGAGTGGGCTGGAAATATTTTGGCTTCATATTCTCTTCCTGGTTCACTTACGCTCCAGATATTATTATTTTTAAAGTTTGTGTGCATCGCATATATCTAATATATACACGTATGTTTAAAAACTTCTAGAAAATTTGAAGCTTCTATCACTTTTCAGCCCTGTCAGACATTAACCAACCTCAGGAAAGCAATGCCTAAAAATAAAGTTGGCACAGGACCTAGTTGGTTCCCTAACGTAAAAGAAATTAGCCCCCACCCCAAATTGGCTGCCTTTTCAATCTGTAATTCTTCACCCAAAGCTCAGTGGAAGGGTGAAGGAAAACTACTGAAGGAGAAAACTGTCAGATGTGTTTTAAAAAGGAGAGAGAAAGAGGGGGAGAGAGAAAGAGACAGTGAGTTACCAAGCTCAGGTAGAGAAACTTACATCGGCCGCTCTGTCGGGCAAATCCTGAGAGAGCTGTAATTTGTATCCCAATAGCCCCTCTGTTCTCCTTTCACAAGCCTGGTGGCTTTTCAGGAGCTGTGTGCTGAGGAAACTCTCAGACAAGTGCCATTCCTAAGGGGAGGCTTGGTTTTTCCTAATACCCTGGATGAATGTCTCTGTGACTGGCTTGCCGCTTTACACAGGGGGAGGGAAAGACAGAGGGTGGAGCTAAGAGCTCTTTATGGCCCAGATGCATTCATTGTATGCAGGCAGGAGATTCTAAGGCACCCCCCCTCCACAACTGCACATTTCACCCCCATCTCAAACTGACACTTATAGAGGCGTGTTGTTTATTTGTTGTTGTTTTTTGGTGGTGCAGTCAACGTTTATTTAATTTGTTTTTACATTGGATGGTTAACATTGGGCATTTTTAGGCCCATTTGGCGTGAGAAGGGATGGCGTTTAAGGACTACGTTGAACAAAATTCCTATATGGAATGGAGTGTGTGTGTGTTTGTGTGTCAATAACCACACACAGAGATTTTGTTGTGGCAGCTGTATATGCATTGCAGAGCTGCCATCGGCCAGAGTATTGCAACATATTCTCCCAGAGAAGACCTACGTTCGTGTAGCTACCACAAAGGGGAAATATGAATGTGTAAGCACAGCTATATAGAAGTTCCTTCAGCGTAGAGCTTGTATAACATGTGTGATCTGGATGCCTTTGTGTCTCCCCTCCTATGCTTTCTTAGATGTCTCAGCGCATACACTTACTGGAGCCTACGGGGAAGAGAAAGATGGCGACATCTTCACTTGCAGGTCCTTCAGGGTGGGTGTCTTCATCTTGCACACATGGTACAGAATATTCTATAAATGGTATGGAACATCCTAGGAATAGCTAGAATCTTAAATATCTGCTTCTGCCATCTCCAGGTTGTGGGATCCATTTCTAGAAGATACCAGGATGGGAAGATATAATTAAAAGCTTGAAAAGGCTATTTGAGGCTAGGGATGAGGGAAAATTTCATTTTGCATTTAAAGGTGAACCTACCTAGCTGGCACATTCCAAAATAATATGTCAACCAAAACACCACAATCCTTTGAAATTTGCAATGTTCTGAATTTTGCAATGAAGTTCTTTAGCCAATCTACTTGTCCAAAAATGGACGTACCAAAGTACAATGTGTCTAAAAATTGCATATATTAATGACAGCAACATGCCCAATGCATTATATTAGGGGAAATTGCTTTGCAAAAATGTGCGTGTTGGCCAAAATTGCATAGGAAAATGTGAAAATTAGAATAAATTCACACTAAAATGCTGGTGTAGAAATGTGGAGAACTGAACTTAAGACTGAAAAAAATGAGAAACTTGGAGAAACCTCAATTGCCCATTGCAATATGAGCATTTGTGCGGAAAGATGGAAGAGTTCTCCCCAAATTATGAACAAATTATTTAACACCCCTCCCTCCAATGAAAACTCTCTAAAACTATATTTTTTGTTCCCTTGTCATAAGTGATCTCTTAGGCACTGTGCAACTGGTGCTTGTGACAGTTGCACAAACATTAACACATTCACAACAACAGTATTGCTAATGGATTGAGGGTTGGAACCAGATTTTCACAGTAATGAAGGATGTATATAAAAGAAGACATTTCTATCCTCTGAAATAAAGACAGAAAAATCTATGAAATCATAAAACTAAAAATATTTGGGGTGTGTGTGTGTAAAATTGATGCCTATCTCATCCTTGGAGAACAAGGTTTCAAGCCACATGTCTCAGCTGGAAAAGTATAATGTCGCTTCCATGTGTTCTTCTGCAACTGCACCACAAGAATTTGAGAAGGGCAGATTTGGAAGAATTATTTTGGGAAATGCAAATTAGGTCATTTCGCATTAAAATGTGAACTGAACCAAATTTCTCCCCCATCCTTTGCTATAATCTTTGTTTTCTTATGGCTTGGTCACTAATAATGGGTGATTAATTAATTAAGCGGCAATCAGTGCCACTTTCCAAGGACTCTGTAGCTGATCAGGTTGCCAGATGTTATTCCAGAAATCATAGCTGTAGCATTACAGAGTCAAAAGTAGGAAAGAGTGATGTAGCTGGTTTTATCTTCCATCTAGGCCAGGTGCTCCAGGGGTCCTTTCACCTGTCTTCCTCTCCTGCTTGCTACTGGTAGGGTGGAACTGAGAGTAAACTTTTACTTGCTACAGCAAGTCCACTCTTGGAATAATGGGCACGGGAGCTGCTTCTTGCATCTTCTACTGCTGTAGGCATGATCTCTGACAATAGTTTAAGGCAGGAGTATCCATATGTTGTTGTACTCCAGTTCCCTAGGAATTTGCTTTCAGATGAGCATCCAATGTTTTATCAAAACGGAACCCTATTGAGAATGTATATCAATTACCACATGTGTCTTAACATGTGCATTCCTGTACATGCCAGCTCAGAAGAAAGTCCCATTGAATTCCATGAGGCTTCACATGAGTATAGGATTGCTTTTAACTAGTAACTATGTTTAATGGGGGATGCGGGTGGCGCTGTGGGTTAAACCACAGAGCCTAGGACTTGCCGATCAGAAGGTTGGCAGTTCGAATCCCCGCAACGGGATGAGCTCCTGTTGTTCTGTCCCAGCTCCTGCCAACTTAGCAGTTTGAAAGCACACCAAAGTGCAAGTAGATAAATACCGGTAGGTACCACTCCAGTGGGAAGGTAAATGGCGTTTCCGTGTGCTGCTCTGGTTCGCCAGAAGTGGCTTAGTCATGCTGGCCACATGACCCGGAAGCTGTAAGCTGGCTCCCACGGCCATTAAAGCAAGATGAGCGCCGTAACCCCAGAGTCGGCCACGACTGGACCTAATGGCCAGGGGTCCCTTTACCTTTACCTATGTTTAATGGAGCCCATACCTCTATGCATATAATGTCCTGCTACGTTTGGCACAAATAATAGTTGTGTATTCATTTCCTTCAGAGAATGTAATGAGCCACACAGAGTTGCTTGCCATTTAAAAACAGGACCCTTTGGGATCATGCTATGAACCATGCAGCAACCCATCAATTAACAAACAGAGCTTGGTAACTTCTACCCAAGGGAATAATCAATGATCCCCAGTGCATACTTTTGGATGAGGGAATTGTATCGCATAAACTCAGCTTGCAAAGTGCCCACTTCCCCCTTGTTAGAGCTCTTTGAGCCAGTGTGAGAGATGGAAAAGCCTCCAGACCAAGGAGCAGCCTCGGGGAGTGGAAAAGGGGGTTGTCTCCTGGTCCCACAGGGATATCACCATGGCTTGGAAACACTGGCCTGATTGTTCCCATGTCAGGGTAATATTCAGCTTAGGGTGGAGGGAAGAGCAAGCAGCAAACAATGGGAAAGAGGCATGCAGCCCACCCGCCAAACAAAAAACCCCAGAGCCCAGGTGCAGAGTTTCTGCTGGCCTCCAGATGAAAAAGAAAGAGTAAGTGAGACACCGACTTGCCGGCAGAAGACCTAGCAGGAAGAGAGGGAAGGAATCCACCTTGTGCTAGGAGAAGCTAATGCAACAGGTTGGTTGAATATGGACAATAGAATTTTTACGGTTAGGAAGGTGACAGGGACATGCACTAAAAAGAGTCGGGTTAACAAGTGACTGACAGGAAGACGTATAAACATCCCACAAGCAAGCAGGATGAACGCTCATTGCTGTATAACCTCCCCACAAACAAATCACATTGAATGCTCAATAAATACCAGGCACTGTCTAACCCAGGGGTAGGCAAACTAAGGCCCGGGGGCTGGATGTGGCCCAATTGCCTTCTCAATCCGGCCCGTGGACGGTCCAGGAATCAGTGTGTTTTTACATGAGTAGAATGTGTCCTTTTATTTAAAATGCATCTCTGGGTTATTTGTGGGGCATAGGAATCTGTTCATTTTTTTCTTCAAAATGTAGTCCGGCCCCCCCCCCAAGCTCTGAGGGACAGTAGACTGGCCCCTTGCTGAAAAAGTTTGCTGACCCCTGGTCTAACCTCACTGTAAGCTTTGTGCAAGCAAATCAGGGATGGATGCTCAATAAACAGGTCATATGGGGGAGCCCATATTTCTGCAGTCTCGAAGCGGGGGGGGGGGAATATTATGTGTACCTTGCCCATCTAACTGGGTTGCTCAAGCCACTCTGGGAAGCCACCTTTGAATGGATTCTTTTTAAAAAGATGGACATTCTCTCTTCAAGCATAGAAGCTGTGGCCCTCCAGTGCTTCATTTGCTGCTATGCATGTCTCCCTCAGCTGCAAACTCAAGACTTGCACAAAATTTGTTATGATCTCTGTTTTTAGATCACGGTCTTCACTAACAATTCTGCTTTTATATTACTGTCTGTCTTCCTCCATAACGTTGCATGGCCTGGAGAAAATTCCACCAGATGTGGCTTCTTCCATCAGTGTGGCATAGGAACGGCAGGGGAAAATACAATTCAGTTTGGAACAAAGCTCCTTTCCAAATTTCCATTTCTCCAAATTTTGTGACGCAGATTTTCAGTCAAGCAATGTGTTCAAAAAGGAAAACACGAGGATAAAGTTTGCATAAAAATACGTATATTAATGAAACTAACATGCAAATGTATATTAGGGGAAATTGCTTCACAGAAAAATGGTATATGTTGGGAGTCTGCAGTAAAACACTGGTGAATTTTCGTGTGGATTTTTTAAAAAATTGCAAATCAATGTGGAATGTGGTATACTGAACTTAAGGTTGGAAATATGAAAAATTGAGAGAAACTCATAGAGCTATGGCAGTATGGTGGGGAAACCACCATCTGCCTGTTTCTCTTTCCATACAGCCAGGGCCATCCCAAGACATTTTGCTGCTTGGGGTGAAAGACAAGGGCCACATTCACACAATACATTTAAAGTGATGTGCTGACACTTCAAACCGTCAGTTATTCCCTCAGAGAATTATTGGACCTGCAGTTAGTTAAGGGCTCTGAGACCCCTATTCCCCTCACAGAGCTACAATTCCCAGAGTTTCCTGTGAAGAGGAATTTATTGTTAAACCACCCTGGGAATTGTAGCTCTGCGAGAGGAATACAGCTGTCTCAGAACAACAAGACTGGGCCCTGCCTGCAACTCTTGATAGTTACATGTATCCCTTCAAGTTCTGAATCCAGCAGCCAGAAAACTTTCCATAACCAATGTGTTCTGGAAACCTGGGGGTGCAAACATGGAGTGATTTATTATGCCATGAGACAAGGGATGCATGCAACTTGTTTACTTCATAGACCCTCTTTTGGCTGGCTAATTACCATCCCCAAAGGATAGCATATTCATAAAACTTATAGAAAGTCACGAATGTGATGAATCGTGCAGAGTCACAAATTAATGTGATATTTATTAAAGGAAATAAACAGAAGCAAAAAAGTGGGGAGTGAGAATCTTCCTAGTACTAACTCTATGCAGTCACAGGAATCTGGATGTTCAGACAGTAAACAAGTAATTCAGTTAAGCATAAAGAGCACATTTGCGTTTATCTCTGGCCTAGTTCATTCTTTTCATTTGGAAATGCCTTTGTATGAAGGACTCCCCTCACCCCTTTGCTATTTGAATGGGGAGCACTGGTAAGTGTATGGCAAAAAGGTAAAGGTAAAGGGACCCCTGGCTGTTAAGTCCAGTCGCGAACAACTCTGGGGTTGTGGCGCTCATCTCGCTTTATTGGCCGAGGGAGCCAGCATTTGTCTGCAGACAGTTTTTTTGGGTCATGTGACCAGCATGACTAAGCCACTTCTGGCGAAAGCAGAGCAGCGCTCGGAAACGCCGTTTACCTTCCCGCCGGAGCGGTCCCTATTTATCTACTTGCACTTTGATGTGCTTTCGAACTGCTAGGTTGGCAGGAGCAGGGACCGAGTAATGGGAGCTCACTCCGTCGCGGGGATTCGAACCGCTGACCTTCCAATCGGCAAGCCCTAGGCTCAGTGGTTTAGACCACAGTGCCACCCACGTCCCAAAGTGTATGGTGCTTCCTCACATAACATGAAACTTGCACCACCACCATCCCGTTTAGGGGACTTGTAGTGGTACTGGCATGGAGAAGATGCTTCATGAAATGATGCTATAACGACCAGGGCCTGGTTCAATCTTTGGCATCTTACAGTCTGAAACCCTCGAATGTTCTGGGGCAGCCACTCCCATCAACCCTAGTCAACATGTCCAATGGACAAGGATGGTGGGAGTTGTAGTCCAGTCCAGAGGCACCATGTTGAGAATCCCTGGTGTAGACAACCCTGAGCAATGGTACAATTTGGCCCAAAGCAGCTTTCTGTGTTTCTGTCAAGCAGAGGCCTTTCTAAATTGGAGTCATCCTGTGTAGACTAGTCCTGTAGCACCACAAATAAGTCCTAATGCCTCAGGGTGTGAAGGATCGTCCATGCTATGGCTAAGAGTTGTTCTCTGGGCTGGTGCTAGCATGGAAACTCCTTACATGATGAAAAAGAAAGGCATTATTACTGGCAGTACATGTTTCAGGGATAACAGGGAGATATTATCACATGGCGGCACATCCACGTGATAGGTGCACCATGGAAACCAGTCCTGTCACTTATCTCAGCCCATGTCCGAAACATAAATTTCTACAGGCTGATTTTTATTTTTATTTTTAAAAAGGATAATGAGCTTCCTCTTATGTCTTGGCTGATTTTGATAGTAACTGACATGTAAACAAAATCAAAGCACAAGTCTCTCTTTGAAGTGGATGTAATAGATGAGCCTTAATAGCGTTTTCTGAATGGGACACACAATCCCAACAGTCATGGCAAATGTACTAATTGGTGAAAAATGCAATGAAAATGAAATAAAGATTTGGAGTTACAAATGGCTGCTTGGAGAGCCAGGGTTCCTGTCTTTTTCAGCAGGAACCTGCCTGCTGGCTGAGACCATCTTCAGAGGCCCTGTTATAGATTCCACCATCGAAAGAGAATTGGTTGGCAGAAACACAAGGCAGAACCTTTTCTGTGGCAGCACCGCAGTTGGGAAATTTTCTCCCAGAGGAGGTGAGACTAAATACCTGTTGGCATTTAGGCAGGCTGTGCAAAAGTTCTTACTTCATGTGGCCTTTACTGATTTTAAATTGATGGTCAAGGTTTTAATTCTTTTAATTGTTTTGGGCTTTTTATGGTATTTTTGTTATTTTGTGTAAACTGTTTTGAGGGTGCTTGGTAGGGCAGAAAAACAGTATAAATGTGCATAAAATAGAATAGGTTAGCAGTTAGAGTGTTGCATCAGGAGACCCAAGCTCAAATCTCCACTCAGGCCACAAAGTTCATTGGGTGGCCTTGGACCAGTCACTCAGTCTCACTTGCCTCACAGGCTTGTTGCAAGGGGCTGGGCTTGTACGCTCTGTGCTCCCTAAAGGAAGGGCAGGATAAGAATGTAATAATAAAATATAAAAACGGTGGATGAAATGCAGTTGTTCTGGGAGGCGATAAGAAAGCCCACAGTGGTTTATAGTAAGATCATGGAGAATGTAGCACCAGCAAAGCAGAATATGGCATGGAGTTACAAAAGACAGTTTGGAAGATTTTAGGATACAAATGGTAGAAGAGACGCTCAGGATCCTGACAAAGATGAACAAGATCACTGGGAGGTGAAGACTACGAAGAGCATTCAATGTGAGCAAGAGAAGTCTCTGCTGGTTGTAAAAGGGAAGGCAAGAGAGAAAAAGCACTCTGATAAACTTCTCAGCATTGCTACTTGCTGCTCAGCTATGTTGGCAATCTTTTCCAACCTTGACAAAGGGCGCTTTCTTCCAGGGTGAATGTTGGAGCCATGAGAAACTCAGTACTGCACTATGGTCAGTGTCAGCCTTAGACATTTTTCCATTGGAGGCTCTGGCCTGGAGCTCCTTTTAAAAAACCTCAGGGAGAGGGAGGGGGCTGGAGACAGGAGAATGAAGCCTCTTTTGGCAACCATAGCACCGCCCCATATTTCTCCACACCAAGAAACTGTAGCAGTGCGCAAAGCAGCAGGAGGAAGAGGAGGCTTCCCTTGCTCTGTGTCTCATTGGTTCATCTAAGGGGCAATATTTAACTAAGCTGCTAACCATATTAACTGTGTTGCCTATGACAGGGATGGAGAACCTGTGGTCACCTGCCAGATGTTGGAGACCCAGACTCCCATCAGCCTCAGCCACCATGGCCAAGACTCAGGAATGATGGGACATCCAGAGGACTACACGTTCTCCATCCCAGGCCTATGAGCTTGCTCTTGTATTTATGCATTGTACCCATAACAATACTTTGTATTGTGACTCCAATACTTTGGCCACCTCATGAGAAGAGAAGACTCCCTGGAAAAGACCCTGATGTTGGGAAAGATGGAGGGTGCAAGGAGAAGGGGATGACAGAGGATGAGATGTTTGGACAGTGTTTTTAAAGCTACAAACATGAGTCTGACCAAACTGTGGGAGGCAGTGGGAGACAGAAGTGCCTGGCGTGCTCTGGTTCATGAGGTCACAAAGAGTCAGACACGACTAAACGACTAAACAACAACAACAACCCATAACAAACTTAGTCCTCCAACCTATCACTTGTCACAAAGTAAACAGCTGGTATATTTATAGTGGTATGTAAGCTCCAGAATATTGGGAAACCATACTGGACTGGACCATACAGTTGCCCTACCCAAAATGTAGCTCATCAGGAAGAAAATGGTTTCACCAAGGCTCCCTCCCTGATGTCTGCTCAAAAGTAAGTCCTACTGAATTCAAGGGGGCGTACTCCTATATAAATGGTGTCACAATTTCAGCCATAGTAGTTTCCTGCTAATGATTAGAGCAGGCATAGGCAAACTGCAGCCCTCCAGATGTTTGGGTCTACAATTCCCACCATCCCTGACCACTGGTCCTGTTAGCTAGGGATGATGGGAATTGTAGTTCCAAACATCTGGAGGGCCGGAGTTTGCCTATGCCTGGATTAGAGGTCTAAACAATGTGGAAGACTGGTCCATCAGAAGAGAAACTGGTAAGTGGAATCCATATATGAAAAGACAATCCAATCTCAAGGTGTTCCACATCAAACCCCCAAGCCCCCTTAGCCCTTCTTTATTTCATCTAAACATTTGAATGAACTTGCATGCACAGGTATGCATGTGCCGTCACTATCTTCACAGCAGTGCCTAAATAAGAAGGTGGCAGCTGTTTTGTCTGTCTCCTGTCTTAGGGGCACAAAATTAGTGTTGTCCCAAAGCAGCCTGAGGGAAAAAATGGAGGGTCTCACACAATTAAATATTTCTATACAGTATAGCAGAACTGGGCGGGGGAGGGCAGAAGAAGTTTGACACACAACGGCCGAACAATAACACCAGTGTGCTGACGGAATGGGAGACCCATGAATTGGAAGTTTGATAAGGGCTCTCTCTTTCTCTCAACAACCCCTTCAATTTCCCTCTGCACTCTCTCCCCCCTTCCCTTCCCTTGCCTGCTTTCTTGTTTGGGCTTTTTAACAGTGCACTGTCTTTGTTCAAGATACAGGTGAACAACAATCATGTGATTAATACACACACAACCACACACATGCACAAAGCTTTTTAAAGGCCCGTCCTGCCTTGCCTCAGAGAACCAAGGAGCAGATAGGGCTTCGAGGAGTTGAGAGACGTCAAGAGACGGGCTGCAGGCCACAACAGGGCTGCCTTCGGGTCGTTGTCGTTGCTGTGAACTTTTTCCGACAGCCAGAGAACCTGCAAGGGCTTGGGGTGCCTCATCCCCAAATGGAATGCTTCTCCATAGATACAGAAGCAGCATCAGATATTTGGAGGCTGTGAGGAGAAGGTTTTCGTTGTTTCTGAGGTGAACTATGAAACCCTATTTGATGCCACTCTTCTTGGTTTTGAGGTCTGCTCTCTCTCAGGCTCCAGTCACCCAGGCCCTGTTGACAAACAGCAGTAAATTGGCATGGATTTTGCTTGTCTGCTTGCCTCTATCTGTCACTGCTGGTGGTGTCAGGAAGTCTCACTGGAACTAAAGCAGGGGGATGGAAAAGAGAGCTGAAGGTTAGTCATCTTTATTTACGCCACTTTTTAAGTCACACAGAAATTGAAGAAGGGGCTGCCTGCAGTGGCAATCGATTAGCCATTCCTCTTCAAGGTCCGAGGAGTCTTTCATATGCCTTGAAGCCTTGCAGAGGCAGATTCCAGCAGAGAAAGGACCCACAGAGATTCTTCTCATTTCCTTCCTCTGCTGTGCCTCACACAAAAACCACTTTCTTTCACACTCGTGCAAGCTTCTAGAGCCTTCCACCACAGAGTCTGCCTCTCTTGGGTTCTCTCTCTCTCTCTCTCTCTCTCTCTCTCTCTCTCTCTCTCTCTCTCTCTCTCTTTCCCTCTTTTTCTGTAATTTGAAAGGTGGTTGTACACCTCCAGAGTCAATGAGAAAGAAATGTGTGAGGCAGAGGTGAGAGATTGTCACTAATCTTTCCATGCTGGGACTGTTGGGGGGAGGGTACAAATGTGGAGCCACCCAAAATATTCCAGGCAATCATTCCTCCAAAAGGAAACAGCTTCTAATCTCTTAGTATAAACGTGGCTCATATGTGAAGATGACACTTGGCAGCTATGATAGCATCATCACAGAGGCAAAGAGGGCATTGAGGATCCTGAAGAGGCATGTGTGTATCTACAGGTATATAAAGAATTCTAATCCTGACCCAGCCCTTCCTTCCTTCCTTCCTTCCTTCCTTCCTTCCTTCCTTCCTTCCTTCCTTCCTTCCTTCTGTAGCTGGCCAGTTCATAACTTTTATTTTTTCTTATATCCCTTCTCTATTATAGATAACAATTTTTGCTCCAGGGACTTTTAATGGTGCAATTCTCGGCATGTCTACTCAGAAGCAAATTTGGTGGGCTTCCTCACAGGTAAACAGGTATAGGATTGCAGCCTTAATGTCCCCTGAAGCTAAAAGTTTGGGGTGGGAGTTCTTCAACTGCAGGAGGGCGGAGTGGGGGCACATACAGATGTTCTGTTGGGGTGACACACAGCTAGCTGAATCGTCATCGAGACTGCAAAGGGGAAATGCCAGTAAATTGCCAGACAAATTTACAGAGGGCCTGCAAAATATTCTCTTTGTGTAAGGTCGCCCCTAGCATGACGCTCAGCAAGGGAGGGGGAACGGAATGCCTTCTTTATGATGCTTGTAAAGTCTCCAGCTTTGATTCTGAACATGAATGTAACTTTGCTGACTAGCTTCATGACTCCTTCTATTCATGTCCCAGGTCCTTGCATTTGCGAGGCATTCAGCTCTATTTTAGAAACATCATTTGACCTAAGAGCTCGCCAGTGCCACCTCCAAAGCTTCTCGTGTCTGAAGTCTAGGGAGTCTATGTACACTTGTAGCCTGGTTTTGTAGCATTTTAACCGACATGGCCACCTGCAAAGATCAGGCGAGGTGCTGACAGTTCTCCGCTGTTCACTGCGGCTGTACTCTCTATGAGGAGATTCCTGGCTCCTCTCACAGAATACAATTTCCAGAGTTTTCTGGGGAGGGGGAACGGCTGCTCAACCCTGTTTAAATCCATAGAGTACTTCTGCCCTAAATGGTGCTCAGTCCATTTAATTGACTGACATAACTTTTCCCTTATTACAGGATGAGAAACAGCAGCATGAGGCCATAATAATCTGTTTAGGCAAGTGGGAAGGCAAAGGTCATAGTCTGGTCAGATCTGCTTCATTCTCAATATTTTCTAGTTCTTGACTCAGTTGAACAACCTTCTCCAACCCAAGGACCTAAGGAGATCCCGCTGGAACAGACCAGTGACCCATCCAGTCCAGTATCTTGGTCCCACAACATTCTGCCTACTTGCCATTCCCAACAGCTTGTATTCAGAGGCATAGTGGATGGAGAACATAGGCATCATGGTTAGGAGTCTTGATAGTCTTCTTGAACTTGTGACCTTCTCTAGGCAAGGCATGTGTTCTTTGGGTCAGGAGCAAGACAAATAGGCCATGTTAGTGCTTCTTTTACTGTTTCACCCATAACACGATTTAGCCCAGTATCTTATCACCATATCACCAGCCTTATTGCAAATCCTGTGATCTTCCTGATGATTTATTCTCATCCTTTTCTCCTTGTTGCTAAGCATAAAACTGGGAAGTCTATACAAATAAGAAAGCAATGAATAAGCACACTTGTGTTAAAAACAAACATCATGGGTTTTAAGACCGTATGGGGAGAAGGGGGGTTCGTTTTCCTCGCCAACATTTTTGGGGAAAGGCCATGGCTCAGTGTTAGACCATCTCCTTGGCATGAAGAAGGCCCCAGGTTCAGAACCTCACATCTCCAAGTAGAACTTGGAAAAAACCTACCTGAAACCGTGGAGAGCTACTGCCAAGGAGCCCAGCACACAGTAGGACAACTGATTTTCATTTGTCAAAGCAGGTACACTCACTTTGGGTGTTCTTGATGAAATGGCCAAACTCCACATTATGTTAAGTGTGTCTTTGCATTTATGTGTGGGTGTGTTTTAGCAGGTGTCTTCCTTCCCCCAGCACTACCACTGCCATCCAGATCATAACCATCGTGCTGGTAGAGAGGAAGTTAAGCTTCTCCCACAGTCCTAATGAAAATACCTGCTATGAAATGCTGTTCTATGATTGGCAGCAACAGCAACTTCCCTTCTGGGGCAAATAGCAGCTTTCAAGCATTATTCTCATCAGAACCATGATGGGAGGCAAAGGGTTAAAGCCCCTTTCCTCTTAACACCATGGCCCATATATAGGTCTGAGCAGGAGAAGTAGCAGCTATTTTTTAAGACACACACAGAGAGAATTAACATAATGTGCTGCCAAGGCAGGAAGGGGTGGATAGATATTCTTTTAAGTAAGGCTGATCCCAAATCCTAGTCATGATAACTGAGGTCTCTGGGAATTATGGAAGGGTCTTCAAGAACTGGGGAGGTTTTTCACATCTACTGTAGGTTGTAATTTGCTTTCCAAGCCAGTGGAAATGTGAGCATTTGTACCACTGAGATTGTTCTGTGATATCTGTGAAACTACTGAGAAAAGGGGGACCGGTTTAGTCCAGTCCAGTGATTCTTAAAATGTGGGGCAGGCCCAACTGAAAAGCAATGTCAGGTATGAAAAATAAAATGTACCTGTTCAGGATCACATCTAGTCTGTGTCCTATTTAGATCAGGTCATTTTTATACTGCACCTGCACCTGGAATCCACAACCAGATATGATGGGGGCTGTGTGTTCAATTTATTTTATGCCTCTGGTGTCACTCCTAAATTGGACTACCATTTTCAGGAAAAGATTGAATGTTACCCTAGAGCCAGTACATTTCTGTCCGTCTTGAACCAGATCCCCAAGCTTTGTTTCTGTTTGATTGCTTCCAGGGGGGTGAATGATGCAACACCATGTACTCCCCACCCCAGAGTATCTTTTGCTTTGGTAAATTGATGAAACTCATGAAACAATACTTCTCCCATTTTCTTTTATCTGTTTGCCCAAAGCCAATGGATATGAGGAAGTTGAACATTTTCTGCGTTTGTTTCCCACTTAGGGAAGATTGGACAGTTCTTGACTAAAGGAGGGTTTAATGGTAAAGCATAAGCTTTGCCTATAAGGGCACGGCACGTTTAGGTGAAATGGTATTTGGAACACCATTGATAAAGCCTGCAAACACCCTCCAAACCTCCTTGCTCGAACTCCAACTCTCCACAGGTCTCAAAGGTCGGTGCAAGGACTCCTGGGATTGCACTTGCAAATGCTTGTGGGATTGCTCGACACTGTTTTCATGCCAGTGTCTGCAGTTTTCACACTCTTTTAGGGCTGTTTTTGCCCCTTTTCCTGCCACTTCGGGGTCTGCAGCAATGCGCGTGGTCGTAGGCGAATTGAATGCTCATAATCAACCTGCCCATTACATTCAATCTTCTGCAGGAACCTTCTCCTTCTGTGGTGGATGGCACTGGGGAGAAGACCATCTCTGAGAGAGCACTTAAGTCTTTGGAATACTCTTCCAAGGCCAGTCCCTTCCAAGGCCAGTCCACCAAGTCAAAACACAATGGTTTCCCCAATCTTCCAGGGGTATTGACTGAACTAGCCTTCACTAACCTGTTTCCTCCAGATAAACCTAGTGTCTACCAGATGATGTTAGAATCTGTTTCCTATCATCCCTACCCATTGGCCACAATAGTTGGAGTCCAGCATTTCTGGAGGGCATCAGGATGCAGAAGGCTAGATTAGACTCCCCACAAAGTATGGAAATTTGGGGAATACTATGCTACTGATTTATTTATTTTTACAGAAGGTTAACATGGGATTTTAAAGTACAGTGGGAAGGGGCACCATATAGGATTGAATCTTCCTGCTTACCAGCTAACAAGCAGGAGGATCTGATCCTGGCAGTCCTGCTCTTTTGCAAGTGGCTTTGCACAAAGGAACAGCACCTGTTACCACAGAGGATCCGATTCTGCGCGGTGCTGCTTCACAAGCGGGTTTCCTGCAGGAAAGTTGCTTCTAAAGCAACTGCCACACCCACAGTGCCTTTGATCAACAGCTGTTGAGCAAAGGCATTGATCCTGTGTCAGGCTGGCAAGAAGGAGAATCACAGCATTGGACCTACTTTCTCCTAGAAAGACGTCACTGCTGGTTATGTAGGCCTTGCCCTTTTCATGTGGTTTTCCCACCCTGCCTGCCTCTCATTCTTGCCTGATGCCCTGCCCTCTGGGCTCTCCAAACTAACTTGTAGCCATGACTAGCTGTACCTGATTTGTCTCACACCTGAGTCCCTCCAAATATGCCTGCTTTGGCCTTGGCTTCAAGCCTAGGCTGAATTAGGTGCACAGTCCTAATTATTATTATTTTTATTTGCTGCTGCTTTCTATCCTAATGTTTTAAATGGTTGTCCTATTTGTACTTCATATTTTTACCTGTATTTTATTGATTTGTTTCTAAACTGTCCTGGGATTCATTTGAACAAAGGGTAGTTTAGTAGTGCAACGCATAAAATTAATAAACAGCAGAACTGTGGAGACAGTCTGATGTACTGAGAGCCTGGTTTTAATCAGAAGTCCAGCACATATATCCACTTATTACAAAACTGTTTAACAGACAGAAAGAGATTTACAATGGCAAAGGAATCCTTTTTCCTGCATAACTAGGGCCTCGGGAGATCAAAGAGGAAATTGGGCGCAGACTATCTGTTTGCTACCTGCTCTGGCAGGTGGTTCCCCACCTTCCGCTCACTTGCTATTTTAACTCCTTCATGTCCTAATGGAGTGTGTGTGTGTGTGAGAGAGAGAGAGAGAGAGAAAGAGAGAGAAAGAGAGAGAAAGAGAGAGAGAGATGGGAGGATACTTGTGTTTTTCTGTGAGCGTACACACATGTGAGTATGCAGAACCACTGTCCAACATCACATGCAGACCTTGGACCCCCAAAGGTTTGCCCACCCCTGGTTTAGTAAAATGGGGTTAGCTTGTTAAGCATTAATGTAATAAAAGAGTGGGGGCAGGCAGAGCTGTAGCTAGGTGATCTTGTGCCCCTGGCAGAACTGTCCAGATTGTGCCCCCTAGCCACAAAAAATAGGGAAAAACAGGGCTCCTGCATATCATATAATGACTCTCTATTTAAAACCTTTTCTTATGAGGCAATAATCAATATTTTTATTTATAGACATATTTATGAACATATTTTTAAGCTGATTTTGAGGGGAGACCCCACCTGCGCCCCTGGCACCCCCCTAGATACGGCCCTGGGGGCAGGATCCTGTCAGAACCTTGGTTCCGAGCATATTTTTCTGGCAAGAAGTGTAGTTCTCTTGGAGGAGGATTGAGTAGACTCTATAGGGCAAAGTAACTTCCCTGCTTGTCTCTCTGGGTTTCTGGAGTGTCCCAGGAAGTCAGGGGAAGGGTTAAGTCAGGAACTTTTCAGTCTGCTGCTTTGGTCCTTGTAATTCCTCCCAGGGAATAAGAATGGGAGAACAAGGAGCTCATTCTGTTTTCGAGAATTAATAGCAAAGAGTCATCTGGGGTGTCATTCAAGCCGTGATCGGCTCCCAGAGGAATGTGTGTGTGTGTGTGTGTGTGTGTAAGTGTGCACATGTGAGAGAGCACAGGCCTAAGGCTGAGATGCCAAAGCAAGGGCAGACACAGTTCTGTTGGTAACCAGAGGTATAAACGGGCATCCAGTTTCTCCTTGTGACTCCTCAAACTCCAACAGCCCTTACTCAGAGCCATTTTAATCAGTCTGTTCTGCCACAAAATTAAGGGTGACCAAATCTCTCCACTTTGGTTTCTTTCAATTTCTCATTTTTCCAGCCTTCAGTTCTCCATGTATCTACACAATAAGATTTAAAAAAAACTTAAAAAAAAACTTCTCTTGAAAAACCACCAGCATTTTAAGGCATTTTTCTCCCAATATGCAGATTTTTGTATGCACATTTGCCTAATGCACACATATTTGCAAAGTAACTTCCCCTAATATAATGTGTTTTTCACTAATATATGTGTTTTAATCCATAGTTTTCCCTAATATATACATTTTTGTACACATTACTTGGCTGGAGAACTGCATCACAAAATTCATATAACTGTGAATCTCAGAGAATGGCTGTTTATCCACTTGAATATATATTTTCCTGAAAGTGCAAATTAGGTAGGTTTGCCTTCAAATGCAAGGTTAATCAAATTTATGCCCCCTCCATTCCTATGCATAACAGGCAGCTGCTCTTTCCTTACCTGTGGCTGTGGCTTCTGCTTTTCCATATCCCAACAAGGCTGTTTAGGTACCTCAGTTCTATCTGCTCTATGATATGTACCTTTACCCTCTTGGGTTGGGGTATTTTTAGGTTTTGTTGTTGTTGTTGCTGGGTTGGGGGTTATTGCTGTTATTGATTGTTTTTGTATATTTGTAGATCTTATTATGACTCATGTGAAAATTGTCGATTTTGTTATATACCGTATTTTTCACTCTATAAGATGCACCAGACCACAAGACGCACCTAGTTTTTGGAGGAGGAAAACAAGAAAAAATATATTCTGAATCCCAGAAGCCAGAAGAGCTGCACAGTGAAGGCAGCAATGCCGCTTGCTGTTCTGGCTTCTGTGATAACTGTGCAGCCTGCATTTGCTCCATAAGACGCACACACATTTCCCCTTACTTTTTAGGAATCTTATAGAGCAAACAATACGGTACTTTTTGATGTTTGTTGTTTATGACTACTTTTGTGAAACAGTGGACCCTCCAGATACGAACGTAATTCATTCCAGGGGTCTGTATGTACCCCGAAAAGTCCGCAACATGAGGCGCCACTTCTGTGCGCGCGCATGGTGTGATAGAGCGCTTCTGCACATGCGTGCGGCACGCAGAGCACTTCTGTGCATGCACACGCAGCAAAACCCAGAAGTATACACTTCCGGGTTTGCCGCGCTGGCAACCCGAAAGTTATGTTACCCGAAGGTAACATAACCCAAGGGTCCACTGTATTTGTAATTATGTAATTTTTCATGTTGTAAGCTGCCTTGAGCATGGTTTTAAAGCATGGAACTGTGGCATACAAATCAATATGTATGTATGCAATGCTATTATTCTAGAAAAAGAGGTGCCAGAACTCACCATGAACACCTCCCTTGTTCTTTTAGAATGGCTATGGCGCCCACCTGAGAGGTGCTGGAACTGAGTTCCTTTGAGTTCCCCCCGATAAAAAAGCCCTTCATATATGTTTGACCCACAAGGAATGAAGGCTCTCAGTGGAGCTGATGCATCTATGGCAGAAGGTCTACACCTACCTTCCTCAACTTGGTACCCTCCAAATGTTGGCTTACAACTCTTATTGTCCCTGATGACTGGGCATGCTGGCTGGAGCTGACAGGAGTTGGAGGCCAACAACAACTGAAAGAATACCAAGTTGGAACACTTCTGTGTGGGTTGTCTGCATGGGCTGAAACCTTCCCTTATTATGAGGATGAAAGGCAGAATTCCCATTCCTGACTACAGGGTCATTAACAGCATCAAGCAAGCCATGGATTATCTCTGGTATCAATAGAGTATGCCTCTGAATGCTAGTTGCTGGGGGATCATTGGCGGAAGACAGCTATTGCACTCATATCTTGACATTGGGCTTCCTATAGGCATCTAGCTGGCCACTGTGGGAAACAAGATGTTGGAGTAGACAGATCCTTGATCTGATCTAGCAGGGTTCTTTGAATGTGCTTATGCCTTGTTCCCGAACGACTCGGCTTCTAGAAGGTTTGGACCATCATCTCTGGCCACTGACCATTCTGGCTGTGGCTAAAATGTTGAAAACATCTGGAAGGCATGAAGTCGGGGAAGGATGATTTGATGGATGATCATTTCCATCAAGTATTACTTATGATCTTCCCACGGCATTCAAGTTGGCGGCTGTTGGCTATCCAGCACGGCTTGTGATTGGGCCACAGAATGGTCTCATCCAGCCCTGGTAGTTCAATATCAGGGAAAAATATGTGTCGGCGGGAAATAGGACTGGACTGCTGCCTTCATTGTGGATTCCCCAGCTGTTAGTCACATGAATGCTGGAAAATGTTAATCTATATGGATTATTTAGGTCAGTGGTCCATTAGTCAAAGTGCAGGAAAAAACCTGCCCAATATCTAGATCTGCAATTACGTAAGTCACAAAATGATAGCTAACCTTTGTGGTCTTTCCTCCCCCCCCCCCAATATAGCATACAAGTTAGAGGGATGGATTTAATCCCTGTTTTATCTACCACAGCTGTCATACAGTAACCCAAAGATTAATATGTAATGTTGTAGATAGCAGATTTCTCTAGAAATGAAATCTGAACCAAATTAACTACAGTGGTACCTCGGGATAAGAACTTAATTCGTTCCGCAGGTCCGTTCTTAACCTGAAACTGTTCTTAACCTGAAGCACCACTTTAGCTAATGGGGCCTCCCGCCGCCGTGTGATTTCTGTTCTCATCCTGAAGCAAAGTTCTTAACCCAAGGTACTATTTCTGGGTTAGCAGAGTCTGTAACCTGAAGCGTCTGTAACCTGAAGCATATGTAACCCAAGGTACCACTGTACTCTTAAAAAATGCATCTGAAATGTTTTCTGGGGAAAATTTGGTTGTTGGATGGCATAGCTTCATTTCTAGGGTTTCTCCTTTGCGTCTCTCTCCTCCCTCCCCACCCATGAACAACACCAGCATATCCAGAATTTCAAAGGATTGTATGTATTGGTAAATCAGTGAAATCTATCACAGACGGCATAAAGTCAGTCAATACAGGTAAGCAGGCTACTGAGTTCTAATATTACATACAAATTCAGGAGAGCGAGCAACGTGTTAACCTTCACAAGATCCAAAAATATTTTCTTGGAAGCAAGTCTAGTTTCAGATGTGCTTAGGACTAGTGGAAAAATAAGTAGTGTGTCTATGAAAGATAGATAAATTTGGAAGTTATGCTTTTTGGTCCTGCAAATTACATTTTGAGACTATTATATTTCTAAGAAGTAGATTTAGCAAGTTGCGACATCATGCTTTTGTCATAATCACCCTCCATTTTAACAATGAATTCCAATGAATATCCAAAATGTAACAAGGGAAATGGTTATCTAATTTGCTAATATGTTGTTTTATGGACACGGCAATGATTCCTAAACTTTAATGAACATGAATCACCAACAGAATTTTGCAAGCATTTGTGAAGTACTCATTGGTTCCAAATTCTGAATGACTGAAAGTGGTTGTGCTTGCAGACTGATACGTTTGCAATTTTGCCTTTCTCTTACTTTCAACAGCCATCAATAAGGCACTTATTGGCTTGTGTGTTTCTTCAAACCCACTAATTTACTTAAAGCAATTGGATATCTCAAAGCAGTATAAGCTCAATCCATTTTCTCATAAACATGCCCAGTCTTACTACCCATAGATTTGTTTCATATTGTAAGGTGAATATAGAGAGTGGAGTGGCCATTGATAATTTGTATGTGCTGATACTTGTAAATGTTTGCAAATTTGCAAATTTAAAATTGTTAGGCATTGAGGATACGTTATAAATGCACCCATGAATGAATGAATCCAGGTGATCTTAACTAGACAACACATTTTAAGCATATTTTAAGATTCTTGTAGTGCCAGTTTTAAGTAGGCTCTGTTAACACCTTATTTATACTTTTAAAAATTATTATTACCTTTACTTCTACTGAAAAACTAGCAGTAGTCTGGTATCAAATGAGTCAAGTCAACTGACCAGTATGTTGACCTTTTGACCTGTTTTATCATCTCTTTGCTTTTGTTTCCTCCCCTTTCATCTGCAATGTCCATTTGTTCTCACTTCTTAATGTACTCTCTTTGGGGCAGAGACAGTTGCTTTGTTCTGTGTTTGCTATTAATCTGCTTCCTCTTCAACATCACTGGAATCGAGTAAAATGAGCCACCGTTTGGTATCAACCATCAATGGGAGCACAACGATGGAAGAATGCCTACAGTTTAATCCCTGTGCTCCTCTTCCTCAAAGGAAAGACTGTATATACAAACCCATCACCCTACAAATAAGGGCCCATTGTAGAGGAAGGGTTAATAAATGATGTAAAGAAGAGACCATTTAAGACATGGCAAACCTTGACCTTTCATAAATCATACTGGCTCAGTTGCGAGTGTGTGGGGGCTATACGCAGCTGCGCGCGACGTTGACATTGTTCCCACCATCTCTAAGTGCAACAAATCCCTCTATTGTCTTCCCAGTTTATCTGGTTCCTCTTGTTTATTAGCAGAGGTTGTTTGGCACTGGTTCCAGCCCTGGGCGGGTGGAAAGAGTGCTGGCACGCACCAAAGAGGGAGGGGGGAGGGGGGATGAGAAGGCTGTATCAATGGCGTTATTGTCCCACCATTTTTGCTTCTGCTGTAATGATATGTTTGAAAAAAGGGGATTAAAGAGAGAGAGGGAGTGAGAGAGAGAAATCGGTGCAAAGGACTTGGTAAGAATTGTTGTCTGGGCCCCAAGCGGATGCTGCTGCAGCTGGGAGGATGGCCCAGGACAGAGGCGCGACGGGGCTGCAGTGCGCCTTTATTCTGTTCCTTTGGATTCTGATCTGTCGCTCTAGTGATAAGCACTGGAATCCACAGGTGCCCATGCATTTGTTTTTGCATGTGGAGGTTGTCCCCCAATTTCACCTCCATCTTCCAGAAGCTGCTGTGATATCATGGCGATTTCAAGAAAATTATTATATTAGCATGGTGGTTTCAAAGACATGACTACCATTACCATAAGCAATATTGACCTCCCTAGGGGTTTCGTTGTTAACTGCTACAAAAACTGACACACTACAGTGGTACCTCGGGTTAAGTACTGAATTCGTTCCGGAAGTCCGTTCTTAACCCGAAACTGTTCTTAACCTGAAGCACCACTTTAGCTAATGGGGCCTCCAGCTGCCACCGGAGCACGATTTCTGTTCTCATCCTGAAGTAAAGTTCTTAACCCGAGGTACTATTTCTGGGTTAGCAGAGTCTGTAACCTGAAGCGTATGTAACCTGAAGCGTATGTAACCCGAGGTACCACTGCATTGTCTATACAGACCCCACTTTGCTTTATCTTGATTGAATGGGCCTGTTCCTATGTTTGTGCAAGGCTGCACAATCCTCACACGGGGACCTTAACCACCCCAAGTTTCCCGTGGGAAGGTATTCATCTGCAGGTGTCTCTCTATGAAAACAACTACCAACACAAACATTTTAACATGTCAGAGAGAGGGAATTCCAGATCAAACCTTCTTTCTGATGTGACATATCACTGATGCAGAGGTTACCGTATATTTGAACAGAGCAGTTTCAAACTTGAGGTGCTACAGGCCCCTTCCAATAGACTACGTATATAGAAGATGCATATGGGAATAAGCTCTTAGTTTTCTTCTGGCAAAAGAAAGTTTAGGCTGCAGTGCACTGATTGTGTTTATGTTGTGTCCCCTCTGGTTCTTTCCCTAGTAGTGTCTTTCTAGCTCATTGTGTTTCCCCAGTCCTATTTCCCATGCATTGTGTTGTATTGACTTCTATACTGGAACAGTAAGTGAAGAATGGAAGATGGATAAAATAAAGGCCTCAGTTCCAGTAGAGAACAAGAAGAACCCAGGAGGTTGCTCTTTTTTAAAAGAGAGAGAATAGTAAAATTATTGTTTTTGTGGTAACTGTACTGATGATATTTGACATGGCGGCGGCAGCAATATCACACATTATTTGAACCATGTTGTCTGATTTTCTTTATATGGATGGGGACCAGGATTCTTAAAGAATTATGGGCCCCAAAGGAAACATGAATTAATACATATACTCCCAAAACCATAGAGTAATTGAGTTGTGAGCCCTACTGAAAATATTCTGGCTCTTGTGATAATCCCCCACTTGCCCTGCCCTTGCAGAAGCCCTGAGTGGGGCACTGGCTGAGGCTTCTGTTTTACTGCCAATTTGCTCATCATCAGCTTGGCTCCAGCAGGGAGGTCAGAAAGTGATCAGGAGGCACTGGAAACTTCGTGTCTTTCTGCTGCTTTCAGAATCAGACCCCATGAATCTCTCCACCAGCAACAACCCTCCCACCAATCACATGCACATACATTTCAAGGAACCTTTAAAAGAGTTCAAGCCTATGAAAGTTTTGCATGCTTTTAATTGGAACGATCTTGAAGATTGCAAATGGAGAGATAATCGCCTGGCCGAGAGTCTGAAGAAAGAAAATAGTTTGTTTCAGATTAAATGACAGCTACACATGATCTGTACTCTTATCCCACTTTTACCTCTTATAAATAGTCATGCAGGTTTCTGTACTGTTTCAAGAGCCTACAAAACGTGTTTGGCCTCATTGGTGACAGTTATACTCAGTGGTGTGAAGAGGTGGCATCCATATCAAGCCATTGTTGACTATCTTAAAAACTGTGTTATTATTGTCTTCACCAGCCATACAGGGTTATAAATTGGAGTTCCTCAAAAAACAGAGTTAATGGAGACCAATGGACACTCTGTGTTGCAAGCAGTCAATAATGAAATTAGAATACAGATCCTTTGTTTGGATGAAGAGGCAACCTCTCTGTTGCAAAGGAGGAAGAACACATCTCCATATGGATATATGTATAACAGAGAGACTGAACAAATGCAACAACAGTTAAAACCTTTGAATATGTTTGTGTGTTTAGGCTTCAATCAAGGGCTGTTCATGAAAGAAAATATTATTCTGTTTCTTCAGTGAATTGAAGGTGGTTTGAAATTCATTAGCTATTTTGTGTACAAAAGCTGTGCTGAATATCCACTCACCCCATCATTTCTACAGGGCCTCACCAAAATTGAAATTTTCATTATCTTTTGGGGTGGCCACAAAATTTTGAAGACCTTTTGCAGTGACTGCGTATTTTATCCTAACTGAAAATAAAATATGGGGTGTCAATGGCTTTTGACTTTCTTTATTTCCCACCTTTTCATTTTTAACTAGAAAAAGGCTGAGCTTTCCCTTCCTTAACAGTGTGTACCATGGGAATGACAATACCACATAAGGTAGCACCATCTTTTCCCTTGGGCAAAATTGATCTGATACATTTTGCTGCCTGAGGCGAAGGGCAAGATGGTGCCTCCTTCCCATTGCACTTAGAAGAGTTTGGATTTGATATCCCGCTTTATCACTACTCGAAGGAGTCCCAAAGCGGCTAACATTCTCCTTTCCCTTCCTCCTCCACAACAAACACTCTGTGAGGTGAGTGGGGCTGAGAAACTTCAAAGAAGTGTGACTGGCCCAAGGTCACCCAGCAGCTGCATGTGGAGGAGCAGGGAAGCGAACCCAGTTCCCCAGATTACGAGTCTATCGCTCTAAACTGGGCTGGCAGTTGAATCTTACTTCAGCACTGGGGATGGAACAGAGTCCTCCACAACACCTGTGAGCAACAGACGACTTTAGGGAGCATAAGATAAAAACAGCCCTGTTGGATCATGCCAGCGGCCCATGTAATACCAGCATCCTGTTCTCACAGTGGCCTACCAAGAAAAGCCTCCAAGCAGGACCTGAGGGAAACAGCATCCTCCCCTCCTGCAGTTTCCAGGAACTAGTATTCAGAAGCATATTGCCTCCCAGCAGTGGAGGTAGAACAGTCATTGTAGCTAGGGCCATTTATCCTCCATGAATTTGCCTGACCCTTTGTTAAAGCTGCTCAAGCTGGTGCCCATTGCAGGCTCCTGTGGCAGCAAATTCCATAACTTAACTGTGTGCTACATGAAGAAGTATTTTCTTTTGTCTGTCCTGAGTCTTAAGGACATAAGACAAGCCTGCTGGGTCAAGCCAATGACCCATCTAGTACGCCCATCGTCTTCTCACAGTGGCCAACCAGATGCCTGTGGGAAACTCTCAAACAGGAAATGAGCACAACAGCACTCCGCCCACCTCTGTGATTTCCAGCAACTGCTTTTGTAGTGTATGCAGCATGGCCATGACCTCTCTTAGGTACAAGCCTGGGCAGTGTGTCTGGAGGTCCTGGGCTGCCCAGATGACAAGACCCCCTCTCAGCCTCACTGATGTGGTCCAAAGAAAAGCAAAACAATACATTTGGCACCAGTTGGGCTGCAGGAGTTGCCAGGAGGAGGTGTACAAGTTGCCATCCAACTGTCTTAGGGAAAATTGCAATGCATGAATCTTTCAGTTTTAATTTCTTTTCTTTCAATCTAAAGTATTTTGTTTTTTGTTTCTTTCCCATCAGGAGTTCAGTTTACCTCATTTCTGCTTCAGCTTTTGATTATTATTTTTTAAAAAAGAATAAGTCCGCATGAAAATTTGTAAGCTTTTCCAAACACATTTCTTTAATGTTAGACATTTTTGAAACGGTTTTGCCGAATGTACATTTTTTTTTGCAAGCAATTTCCCCAAATATAATGCATTTTTGTATGCTGTTTTCATTAATATATACAGTGTGGGGGGGGTGTTTGTGGGTGTGTGCGTGTGTGTGCGTGCGTGCGTGTGTCTGTGTGTCTGTGCATTTGGGGACATTTGGAGAATTGCATCACAAAATTCAGAGAAGGGCAAATTGTAAAGGATGGCAGCATTTTGGTTTATGCATTGGTTCAGGATGTGTGAGTTAGGTAAGTTTGCATTAAAACTTAGGTAAGTTTTAGGTAAGAATACATTTCTCCCCCATCCCTACCAGGGCTCCTTTAAGAAGAAGGGAAAGAAATGTAATAACATATATAAATAAGTAAAAGCAAAATTCTGCAATGTATTCCCACCACCTAGCAGAAGTACTCCTGGTCAGGATTACAGCCAGCCAGCCATGCCCTGCTCAAGCAAGCCATTCCATTCCATTTCGTACCCCACTTACCCCTACACACACTTTCCTTTTCTTGCTGACATCCAGTAGTCTGTAGCTACTGCTGGTTCAGTCCTCATTGGGCTGTTTTTGAGGTCTGAAGAGGCAGGGATTAAGATTTGTATGTGTGCGCGCTGCCTTCCACCAACCTTGAAAGTCCTTATTTTTCAGTGGTCCTGTTTTGCCTTAATTTTTGTCAGCACTCGTCACCTTAATTCACTATTAGAGAAAGTGATGCAGTCGCACCCAGATATTTAACAATAGACCTGAAAGAGGAATGACCCATGAAGATCTTTACTGCACATGAGTGTATTGTGCTCATTGGAAAGGCGCCACCAGTATCTCCATAAAGGGCAAAAAATGGGCAGTGTTTTACCATGGATAGGCAGTGTGACCAGGTGTCCTCCTTGACAAAGGGTGGCCCTCCATCTGAAGGGCTGTCAGAAGCTAGACCTCAATTTTGAGGTATTCTCTGAAGGGCTGCCCAGTCCAAGTCTTGATTTAAGATTTTTTAAAAAACAAACAAACTCTGAAGACGGGAGAGCAGGGGTGCTGAAATTGCCCATCAGCAATTAGCAACTGGACAACTGGACTGTGGACTGAGGAGGCACGTAAATCAGTAGGGCACAGTCTTACCTGTGGTGGTGAATTGTACTGTATCCCTATTTAAATTATAGTAAAAAAAGAAATAAATTGTCCAGTAGCACCTTATCGACCAACTAAGTTTGTTCTGGTATAAGATTTTGTGTGCATGGACACAAAAGCTTATACCAGAGCAAACTTAGTTGGTCTATAAGGTGCTACTGGACAATTATTATTATTATTATTATTATTATTATTATTATTATTATTATTATTATTATTATTATTACTGCATCAGACCAACACAGCTACCTACCAGAATCTAAATTATAGTAATTGGTTCTAAATCTCCCTCTCTGTGTTATGAAGATCTTTGCCCTCATATTACCCATTTTATGGCACATTACCCCACCCCTCCCATTTATAAGTGGCCACCCAAGGGACATGAACCCTAGGGATGAGACCCTGGCAAATAGAGACTGCTGGAGTGTTAGCTGCTGCTAATAGTCTGGGTTTGTGGTGAACCTTTTTGAAACATGCTGTACAGGGAGATCATGCAGACTGATCCCCACTGGGATAATGACAGAAGTCAAAGGAAGGCTAGGGAACAGTGCAGACTCTCCATGCCCTGCCCTGTGACCTCTAGAAGTCCTGCACAGCCTCAACAGGCTTGGAGCTTTCATCAGAAGGCAAAGGCCAGCTCCAAGTTCCTGTGGACTTGCAAGCGGGAGACTGGCTGTATGTCTAGCACAAATGCATTTATTGGGTTGGCTCCAGACTGTGTCATGCTCAAAGCAGAGTGTTTGTCACATTGATTCCATGGACGACCAAGTCTGGAGCCACCCAGTGCAAGCAATAGCATACAACTACAAGATGCGGGTGGCGCTGTGGTCTAAACCACAGAGCCTAGGGCTTAAGGATCAGAAGGTTGGCGGTTCGAATCCCCGCTATGGGGTGAGCTACCGTTGTTCGGTCCCTGCTCCTGCCAACCTAGCAGTTCACAAGCACATCAAAGTCAAGTAGATAAATAGGTACCGCTCCAGCGGGAAGGTAAACGGTGTTTCCGTGTGCTGCTCTGGTTTGCCAGAAGCAGCTTAGTCATGCTGGCCACATGACCCGGAAGCTGTCTGCAGACAAACGCTGGCTCCCTCGGCCAGTAAAGTGAGATGAGCACTGCAACCTCAGAGTCATCCGCAACTGGTCTTAACAGTCAGGGGTCCCTTTACCTATTTACAATACAATAAAAGGTAACCAAGAAATAAATTAAACATAATTTAGATCTAATTATAAAAGCATAAGAGACTGTGGAAATAAAAAGGCCTTCAACTTGCCACCTGGGGGAAAGCATTCTATAGCTGTGATGCCAATGTGCAAATGTACTATATTTTTAATCTTTCTTTCTTCCTTCCTTTCTTTCTTTTCTTACATTTATATCCAGCCCTTCCTCAAATTGGAGTCCAGAGTGCCAAACAAGAAGAGATAATGAAAACATCTTTAAAAGGTCGGCTTAGGCGCCCACAATGCTTTTTCCAGGTCAGAGTACAGTGGTACCTCAGGTTACAGACACTTCAGGTTACAGAGTCCGCTAACCCAGAAATAGTACCTCGGGTTAAGAACTTTGCTTCAGGGTGAGAACAGTGCAGTGGCAGAGCGGCGGCAGCAGGAGGCTCCATTAGCTAAAGTGGTGCTTCAGATTAAGAACAGTTTCAGGTTAAGAACGGACCTCCAGAACGAATTAAGTACTTAACCCGAGGTACCACTGTAGACAATATGGAACTAGATAGACCAACGGTCTGACTTAGCACAAGGCAGTGCCCAACATTCCTACCTTCCTATTCAGAATATGCAGTGAGTTAATGCTCCATTTTGTTTGTCCCTGCCTCTAGCTAGTGATTTATAACCTCACCATCTAGAATCCCACTGAGCAATGTGCAGTTTTTGAATTGACACACAAAATGTCTCCATCTTCCACAGAAGCTGCCTTCTATCCTCCCTCCTCACCCACCAAGCAAAGTCTCTCCCTTCCACCTCACTGCCACCCCCCAATCACCAAACCAACCTCTCTCTCTCTCTCTCTCTCTCTCTCTCTGGAACTTCCTTGCAGCTGCAGAGCTGGCTAGACAATCGGGTGTTTTAGAGAAATACATTTTTGGGCTAATTTGCCATGCATAAGTGTTTCTCCTACCCTTTAAAGGAAGGGAACAAAGAGCGTATTCTCCCAGCACTCTGCCCTGTTGTGAGGCGGCCCTGCAGCTGTACAGAGCTGTGCTACCCTCCGCTCTCCTGCTCCATTCTCTGCTAGCTTTGTAAAGAGATGGGCCTCTGCTTTTACCAGCGCCACGAAAAGACCATGCCGTCTCCAACCCCCTCCAATGTGCTTATTCTTCCTTGGGGAGGCAGATGGAGCAGGTGGGAAGGCCGAGATGCTGCTGCAGCAACATCACCCTACCTATAGCGCCTTTGTTTGTTTGTTTTTGAGGAAAGCTCCTTATTTTAAGAGACAGCTGTTATTCAAGGGATATCTCTCACTTGGTACGTTATGTCGCACTTCCAACACCAAATTAAAAAATAGGTCAGATGCAAATGGAATCAGGCGAAAGAAGCGGTCCTATGCAGGGAATGAAATTTAGACGATGTATCAATACACACTTTCAGTGATTAAACCAGGGTTGGGGGACTTTTTTTTTTTCAGACCAAGGGATGCATTCCACCATGAGAAACATTCCAGGAGCCATTTTCCAGTGGGATCAAAGGGCAAAGTGAGCAACTGATTCTAGCCATGCAGAGGTCAGAGGTATCTACATACTCACAAGTCACCAACAAGCATTATAATGGTCTGAGGACCCATCCCAGCCAGGTAAGAACATGGAGCTGGGCCAATTATTTAAATAGCAGCTGTGGGAGTGGAGCAATCCTCCCCTATTTACCTTTCCCCCCATACTGAAGTCATAGCAATAATCTTCCCCCAAAGCTGATATACATGGCGTAAGGAAAGTTGATGTTGACACCAAGGGCAACTTCAGGAGCGACGATCAGAAAGAGAATCCATGAACTCTGAGAAGATTGGGTGAAGAGATTTCCTACAGGACAAAGTCCAGAAGTATCACTCTACCAAAACTCTGTGGGTGGGGAGAGAACCAGGAGTTTCCTTGGCCACCAGCCATACAGCTTAAGATGATTGCTCTACCCTTCCCAGACTCAACTCCTGAGCTCTCTATAGAGTTTCCTGCTCCACCGAAGCCAATACCTGCGGAATCAAGCGGTGACTTTCTGAGAACCAACAGATTTCTCACAGGGGGTAGAAGTAGAATCCCTGGTGCACCTGCAACTTAGTTAAGCTTTTAGTTGACATAAAGCAGTGATGGCCCTCCAGCTGTTTTGGGACTACAACTCCCATCATCCCTTGCTAACAGGATCATTGGTCAGGGATGATGGGAATTGTAGTCCCCAAACAGCGGGAGGGCCAAGTTTGGCCATTACTGACCTAAAGCGTCACTGAAGCATCATCTTAAACACTTGGATTCATGGACCTCCTTGACTCAGCTATGCATGGAGCTCTCCGGGGTTCTGTTTCCTTGCTGAAACTTTTGTGTCACCTTCCAAATAATCTTCACAGATTCTGCCTGGAACAGGAGACTAATGCTGAGCCAATGCTGCTTGGTGAAAAGCCGGGCTTTCTGTTTTAATCAGGCAAAGGGCTATTTCACACATGCAAAGCTGGGTTTGCCCTAACTTTACACTTTACACTTAACACAAACAAAACGGAACACTCTCAACCATTGCCAGTCAGTTTCCTGGCACACATAACTGTAACCACATGTTCCATTTTTAGGTATGTGCTTAAAATATTTTACACGCTTGCCTTAAAAATGTAATGCATGAAGTTGCCCTAAGGAGGATAGTGAATACTTACGGTATTGTGTAGTAGGAAAAGGATTCACAACCCTGGAATTTGCTGGGATATGATAGGCTCCCAGCTGAAAATAGCAACCATTTGGAAGAACCTAGTTGGTTCTTCAGGAAAGGCTGACAGGTCTGCTGAGATTAAATATCAGCTGGTAATTGGGGGGCGGGTGTCAGAAAAAGAGTGGTGGGCTATCACAGAATTTTTGAGTAACAAATGAAGAAAAAAATAGAGCAGAAGTGAAAATTCCATTTTAAAACAAAAACAAAAATTCCATTATCACCATTCAAACTCTGAAGGCAAGACCCATATGGGTAACATGGATTTCTCACCTCACCATTTGGAATTTGTGTGTTTTAGATTTGTTGGCATCTCTTAGTTGTTACAAAATATGTAATGTCACAAGCTTTTAACTCTCAGTACAGATAACATGACAGTCTACCCATCAAATACACTGGGAATTAAATATCACATGCTATCATCATATAATACCAATACATAATGCCATTTCATTTCCATTATGAAATTTCAAAATACCAGCGGCTGAATATCAAATACTGAAATCTCATATTGGATGTCAAATACAGGTATTAAATATTTGGTAAGATGCCCCAGAAAATAAAAAAGGTATTTGGCATCAATGACACAAAAGCAATTCTAAGAGAATTTAGAGAGCAAATTTCAGCTGAAAACAATGTACTGCGAAGAAGCTGTGGAATTAATGCCACTGCATTAGTTGGACATTCCAGAACATTCCAACTGTGCGGTATAAGATGGCATAAGACTCAAAGCCTTGTGGGCCTTCTAATTCTATACAAAATAGATACCATATATAGATGGGTTTCCTTTGCATAAAAATAGTTATGCATACCTATTCTTCATTTCCACTGAAGGTCGCTTGCAGATGATCCATTTGTTGAGCATTCATCCGGATTTGTTTAGACAAAGTTTGCAGAGAGGCTAGATGATGTTGTATTGTACATTCATTCTTCTTATTTTTTTCTGCAGGGAAATTAGATGGCATTGGGCCTCCTCAGATGTCCTTTTTTATTGTATGTTTGTGATCATTAGCGGTCATGGTGGTGTTTTGGGGTGGACATGCTGCTTCATTTCCAATCAGTGCATGTCCCTTAACTCCCTAATGAAATCACATAGCTTTTATACCACAAGTGTCCCCTTTTTATGTTTGTCATGCTTCTGTTGAATGATATAGCACAAGAGTGCCACTCCAAATAGTAGTAAGGGAGTAACACAGAGGAAGCATCACAGGGCAACTGATAAAACTGAGTGACGTGTGGACAGTCCAGTATAAATGAATGCACTATTATTGTATCAATGACATGTTGTAGAATATGCTCACACAAAGCACCAGTCTGGGGGAGCCTGTTTTGCCAAACCATTGTTCTCCCACTCTTTCCATAATACTAGAACCCCCCAATTCTAGTATTATGAAAGGGGGGAAGACAACGTTTTCTGTATCCACTTCCTCCATGCCCTGTATAATTTTATCCACTTCTGCCATATCACCATTTACTTGCCTCTTTCCCAATCTAAAAAGCCCCAAATGCTGTAATATTTCCACATAGGATAGTTTCTCCATCCACATAGGGATGTGATTGCATCTGAATCTAGGGCAATATCGACAAGCATCTAGCGGGGAGGTATATTTTTGGGCACTGTTCTACAGGCATCTCCCTAACATATGCTTGTATTGACTTGTGCGCAACTGCGTATACGTACAGTAGAAGCAAGGAAATCATTAAATAAACCGATTTAAATTGCAAAAAGGTGCAAAAGGGACCTGAAAAGAGCAAGAAACTGCAAAAATGGCACAAAAAGAACGGGAAAATTGACAGCAATTCCAGGGGGACTTTACAACCACAGTCTCATGAGCCTTTGCACCAACCTTTGAGGCCTGTGGAGAGTTGGAATTTGAGAAAGGAGGTTTGGAGGGGGTGATTGTGGTAGAGTTTGGCAGATTTTTGTGGATTTTTCAAGGGTTTCCAGAGGTTTAGAGGGTGTTTACAGGCTTTTCAGATGGTGTTCCCCACTATACGTGATTTCATGTATACGTGCAGTACCCACAAACATAAGCGGGGAGACACCAGAACTCTATACTGAAGAATTGAGTGCAATGAAGAGTTTGGGGTTTCACTGTGAATCTTTTAATAACAGCTAAATGCTCATTATATTAATGGCTGAACATTGCAGGCATTAGTAGAAGAACTGGGTTTCAGCAACCTTCCAGTTCTTGCTTATGCTAATGAAATTGCCTTGTACCGAGTCTCAGAATGTGGCCGGTGACCTCAACATTGTTTCCACTGACTGACTGCTGCTCCTCTGGGGCTTTCCTCAGCCCTACCTGGAGAACCTGAGGCCGCCTGCTTGCAATGCACACACCCTACCACTACTGAGAACCAGACCCTCCACCACTACAGGTGAAATCACATGAGCTCAAGGATAAAGAAGTCAGAATGGCACGGTGATTTGCATGACGCCCTGGAAGTTTTCTGGTGCAACACCCTCTCTCCCTGGTCCCAGACTCTTGAACTAGATCTGCAGGAGCAGAGATTGCCAATGTTTGTGGTTATAGGAACGGGGGGGGGGGGGGAGGAGATCAAGAGGGTGGCTGTTATGGGGGGGGAGGGGTGTCTATGGATTCGTGCTTCCACATGATTTCCTCAGTTGTTTTCAAAGTGCTTCTGAACCACCCACACCCCCATGTGATCCCTCATTTACGAAAGCAAAGGCGTAATCAGTGCGCAGCCAGCGTTTGTTTATCATCCCACCCAACCCACATCTACCCCCAACCCCCACCCTGCGTACATCCATCGGCATTCTTAATATAAAAGGCACTGGAGACTTGGAGACAGCTGACCCTGGAATGTCACGTGGCTCCTTGAAGGGAATCTCTTTTTCTGGTCACTCCCTGCCTCTGTGCTCCTTTGGGGCTGTTAGGCATTGAGGATACTTCCAGGCAGAGCATTGCTCCGCTTCAAATGCTGCCCCACCCCACAGGACACCCGCAAAGATCAGTGGGGAGACCATTGAAATTGATTCTGTGAAATCCCTTTGGATTACCAGGCTTTCCTCGCAAGGAAAATGTGGACAAGCCTGAAATTAGCAAGGAGGCCTTGTTGGGTACAAGATTTGTGGGGTGCTAGGTCTGAATAGGGACGTGGGTAGCACTGTGGTCTAAACCACTGAGCCTAGGGCTTGCCAAACAGAAGGTCAGCAGTTCGAATCCCCGCGATGGGGTGAGCTCCCGTTGCTCTGTCCCTGCTCCTGCCAACCTAGCAGTTTGAAAGCACATCAAAGTGCAAGTAGATCAATAGGTACTGCTCCAGGGGGAAGGTAAATGGCGTTTCCGTGCACTGCTCTGGTTTCGCCAGAAGCAGCTTAGTCATGCTGGCCACATGTCCTGGAAAAACTGTCTGCAGACAAACGTCAGCTACCTCAGCCAGTAAAGTAAGATGAGTGCTGCAACCCCAGAGTTGTTCGTGACTGGACTTAACTGTCAGGGGTCCTTTGCCTTTTTTTTAGGTCTGAATTCTGCTCTGTAAAAAAAAACCCCTGGGTATTATCAAAAGGCCACAGAACAAAAGACAGTTCAGAATAGCTTCGCTTCTGTGTAGATAGGAAACCTTATTACATGGTTTCAATATTGGCCATTACTAATAAACAGAGGGACAGGGTTGGTTAACAACAATAATACTATATATAACAGGTCAGGTGCATTAGCAAGTTAGTATGGGTGGAAGAGGAGCGGGGAACCTCTACCCCAAATTACGCCCACCATGCCACCCCATTTGGCCTACAAAGCTATGTGGGCTAAGCCACACCCAGTTGCCTTACATATATCATATTGATGTCAGCTACTAGGCAGGTAAAGCTATGGTTGGATTGAAAGGGAGGTTTCCACCTGTGAAGCTGATTGTCTGGGCTTGCAAAGGGCCATGCACAACCCTTTGCAAGCTTTGGAGATCTCTTGCATAGCATACCCTTCAACTGTCCCAATTTGAGCAGGACATCGCAGAATTACAGAAGCCATGCCAGCTTCTGACTGGATCTCAGGTGTGTCCCATTTTGGCTCCCACAAGAGCACAACCCCAAAAGATGCCCGTTTTTTTGGGGGGGCGTGCTCTTGCACAAGTCACCTGGCTCCCACAAAAGAGTGCAGCCCCTCAGCATGGGGCCCACTGGGGTTGGCCATCAATTCCCACCTTCCCTGCTTGCTCTTCTTCCTCATCCACTGTGATGCTACCTGCTCACCTGTCCTCTCCAAGTGATTGACAAGAAGGAGGATGAGGAGGAACATCCACTTGCCTTGCCCTCTCCTTCTTGGCAGAATGAGCTCGTAAGAAGAAGAATGAATGAGGAGTGGTAGCACAAGCAAGGGGAGGAGCCTGCTCTGTGTGAGGGACCTGTTAAGGACATCCTGCTCATTGGCCTTCCAAAATCTGGGGCCCCCTCCCCTTCCCCCAGTGCTTCTCCACTCCCACAGCTTTCCAGAAGACTGTAGTCACCTGGGCTAACCCAGCGTAGACAGAATAGATAACAATTCCTTGGCATGAGTAACAGAGCTGTTGCTGTGAATTGGGGGAGGGGGAAATACAGAATTTCCTACACAGTGAACTTTTTAAAGAAAGGAGGAAAAGGCTTTACAGCAGGGCTGGGGAGCCCTCCCCCCCCAGATGTTGTTAGACTTCAGTTCTCAACAGCCCAAGCTGGAATGGTCAACAGCCAGGGACAATGTAGTCCCGCCACATCTGGAGAGCCACATGTTCCTCATCCCTCCTCTGCAGACAATTCATACAGCCAGGATAAAGAGGGACGCTTTTCTTATTTTTAGCCGAGATTGCTCATGAAATATATATCATTTATTATTAGCAATGATCTGATACGATTTACCATGAGTAATGAAAGGTCTGTTGCAGGCTCAATTTGTAACTTGTCAGTCACCACTCAATTAAATGTTTGATGTGGGAAGACCAACCGCAACCAGGCCTGCTAATGAAACCCTCAGATAATCTATTGGCTGGGGACATTTGGCGATCTGGGTTTTAAAAACAACAGCAGAAGTGCCTCAATAGCTTCAGAGTTCATGTACATTTAAGACTTTCTCTAAGAGGCCATCATCTTCATCCATGTTGAGATCAGTCTTGGCGAGACACACCAATACCTGCCTCCCCCCATGCGGAAATAAACTGTGTCAATAACAAAAATGAGGAAAAAGTCTAGGATTGCGGCACCTTCCTCCTACGCCTCATGTTGCCTCCATGAAGGGTTAATTCAGCCAGGCTCTTTTTGCTCTGAGTTGTTTTTTAAGAAACAGAAAGAATAGTTCTCTTGTTACAAACATGGCTTCTGGGCATTTAGTGATGCTTTCTCCCCCCCCCCCAACCCACCCCACCCCACTCTGCCACAAAGCCATCTTTTGTTCCCTCTTCCCAGTCTCCTTTGCTCCCTCCCCCCCTTCCAGCTCCCGCCTCTTCTCCTCGTTGGCTGCCAACTCACTCCAGAATGGCAAAATAAAAAGAAATAAATGACCATAGCACAGTCATGGCAAATATTTCTTTGGTGATTATGTGAGTGGGACTTTGGGGATTTCTGCACTGGGAGCGTCCCATTAGCAGGCCACAGCGATGGTGGAGACAGGTTGATTCATCACATGGCTTATATATGCGCATCTCATGCAAATTGTATGTCATGCCATGTTGTTTAGGGAAATCAAGTGGACAGCACCCATAACAAGAAAGGAAGCATAATAATATTCAGTGTTGTGTAGTACAGAGAATATTATGCTTCTACATGGAAGACCCAGCTTCAGATTCCTCCTAAGCCACAAGGGTCATAGACTTGAGCAGGTCATTCTTTCTCAAAGTCGTTTCACTCAATGAAAACAAGCACCAACAAAATCATTCGGCCCGGACACTGAGATCCAACTCCAAGGGTCTTCTGGTGATTGTCTCGTTGTGAGAAGTGAGGTTACAGGGAACCAGGCAGAGGGCCTTCTCTGTAGTGGCACCCACCCTGTGGAATGCCCTCCCATCAGATGTCAAGGAAATAAACAACTATCTCACTTTTAGAAGACATCTGAAGGCAGCCCTGCTTAGGGAAGTTTTTAATGTTTGATGTCTTGCTGTATTTTAATTTGTTGGAAGCCATCCAGAGTGGCTGGGGAAACCCAGTCTGATGGGAGGCAAACAACAACAACAACAACAACAACAACAACAACAGTTGTTGTTTAAAATGCATTCATTCTATGGCATCCTCTTTCATTATATACTGCCTTTCTTCCAAAGAAGAAGGAAGCATGCATGCTTCTCACCCCAAACCCAATTTCATTTTCACAACACTTTCACAACACAACCCTTTGAAATGGGTTAAGTTGAAAGAGACTATGGAAGCTTCACAGCTGAGCGGGGATCTGAGCTACTGCTTCTCTGCCAGTCTCAGTCCAACACACAGCCTTGAGATGGCCCCAAATGGCAACCTCCAATTCACCACACCATTGGCATCTGGTAAATTGTGGGTGATTGTTTTGGTTGGTGCTGCTGCTTTGGGGGCTGAGATTTGACCTGGGGCAGACCCTAGAGCCTAGATATGTTCAGGGATGCAGCCCAGTGATGTGGGACAGGTGTAGAGACAAGCAGTTTGAGGTAGGCCCTGATGGAGTCCAGTGCAGAATGTGTTGACCTAAGCAAAAAAATAATAATGACTGAAGCGAGATAAAAATGGCCTTCCCCTTTGTTTTTTGGACAACTAGACTGGAAACAAAAGGCTGGAATAGATTTCCCTGTCTTCCCCCTGAAGAGCTGGCAACCCTAATATGTCTGAAAAACATCAAGATAGCCTATACATTTTAATGCAAATCTCCTTCCATACACTAAACATATATGAGGTCATGTCCAATGCTAGTTTTACTGAGAGCAGACCCAGCGGAATGAATGGACTTAATTTAGTTTTGGCCATTCATTTTAATCAGCCTACTTTGAGTAGGCTGCAGATGTGATCTCAGAACCACTGGCAGTCATCTTTGAGAATTCCTGGAGAACAGGCGAAGTCCCGGCAGACTGGAGGAGGGCAAATGTTGTCCCTATTTTCAAAAAGGGGAAAAGAGAAGACCCAAATAATTACCGCCCAGTAAGTCTGACATCAATAGCAGGGAAGATTCTGGAGCAGATCATTAAGCAAACAGTCTGTGAGCACCTAGAAAGGAATGCTGTGATCACCAATAGTCAGCATGGATTTCTGAAAAATAAGTCATGTCAGACTAACCTGATCTCGTTTTTTGACAGAATTACAAGCCTGGTAGATGAAGGGAACGCAGTGGATGTAGCCTACCTTGATTTCAGCAAGGCATTTGACAAGGTGCCCCATGATATTCTTGTAAAGAAGCTGGTAAAATGCGGTCTTGACTATGCTACCACTCAGTGGATTTGTAACTGGCTGACTGACCGAACCCAGAGGGTGCTCATCAATGGTTCCTCTTCATCCTGGAGAAGAGTGACTAGTGGGGTGCCACAGGGTTCTGTCTTGGGCCCGGTCTTATTCAACATCTTTATCAACGACTTGGATGATGGACTCAAGGGCATCCTGATCAAATTTGCAGATGACACCAAACTGGGAGGGGTGGCTAACACCCCAGAGGACAGGATCACACTTCAAAACGACCTTGACAGATTAGAGAACTGGGCAAAAACAAACAAGATGAATTTTAACAGGGAGAAATGTAAAGTATTGCACTTGGGCAAAAAAAATGAGAGGCACAAATACAAGATGGGGGACACCTGGCTTGAGAGCAGTACATGTGAAAAGGATCTAGGAGTCTTGGTTGACCACAAACTTGACATGAGCCAACAGTGTGACATGGCAGCTAAAAAAGCCAATGCAATTCTGGGCTGCATCAATAGGAGTATAGCATCTAGATCAAGGGAAGTAATAGTGCCACTGTATTCTGCTCTGGTCAGACCACACCTGGAGTACTGTGTCCAGTTCTGGGCACCACAATTCAAGAAGGACACTGACAAACTGGAACATGTCCAGAGGAGGGCAACCAAAATGGTCAAAGGCCTGGAAACGATGCCTTATGAGGAACGGCTAAGGGAGCTGGGCATGTTTAGCCTGGAGAAGAGGAGGTTAAGGGGTGATATGATAGCCATGTTCAAATATATAAAAGGATGTCACATAGAGGAGGGAGAAAGGTTGTTTTCTGCTGCTCCAGAGAAGCAGACACGGAGCAATGGCTCCAAACTACAAGAAAGAAGATTCCACCTAAACATTAGGAAGAACTTCCTGACAGTAAGAGCTGTTTGACAGTGGAATTTGCTGCCAAGGAGTGTGGTGGAGTCTCCTACTTTGGAGGTCTTTAAGCAGAGGCTTGACAACCATATGTCAGGAGTGCTCTGATGGTGTTTCCTGCTTGGCAGGGGGTTGGACTCGATGGCCCTTGTGGTCTCTTCCAACTCTATGATTCTATGATTCTATGATTTGAGTAGTACTAACACTGGAAAGGTATACTCAGTGCCTGGAATTAGCTTTGTGTTAAACTATGTGGGCTACCTTGACTTTTTGCATCCATAGGTTATTGTTTTGGTTCTGTCTGATCACCCTAATACGATGACCACAACGGGGAAATCACCTTTGAACATCCAGTGGGGAGCTGCCATTGCTGGAAGCAACAGAAATAGCTGGGAGGCAGGTGGATGGCCTTGCTACATAGACACTGGAGATGCTACTTACCTGGGCTATATTCTGCATGTTGGCCTGCCTTCAGTAACTGTGGACAGTGAGTCACTTACCATGCGGTTAAGCTCTATAAAAACAAGTAACGCCATTTGCCTTCCATGGGAGGCAACCTGGCATCTTCCCGGTGTTTTGAACTGCAACTCTATCAACCCCAGCCAACACTGTTTCTCACAAGAAATGATATGCTACTGATTCTTGCAGAAAATCAGTTCTGGCCAATAGTCCGCAATACATTTTAGGTCAGAAAACAGAGAGGCTGGAATTGGGTCTCTCCTTCATTGTAACTGTCTTTATGTTCTGGACTGCAAGAGACCTGTGAAAGGTTTACACACTTGGTTATGGTGGGCTTAAGGAAACTAATTTCTTTAGGCATTTTCTGACTGACATACATAAAGTGATGTATGTATGCAAGCCAGGAAATAAATGCCTAATGGATAGCACAAGTAATAATAATATCCCACCTTAAGGGTAAGGGGACCCCTGACTGTTAGGTCCAGTCGTGACCGACTCTGGGGTTGCGGCGCTCATCTCGCTTTATTGGCTGAGGGAGCCGGTGTACAGCTTCTGGGTCATGTGGCCAGCATGACTAAGCCGCTTCTGGCAAACCAGAGCAGCACATGGAAACACCGTTTACCTTCCCGCCGGAGCGGTACCTATTTATGTACTTGACTTTGATGTGCTTTCGAACTGCTAGGTTGGCAGGAGCTGGGACCGAGCAACAGGAGTTCACCCCATCACGGGGATTCGAACCACCAACCTTTTGATTGGCAAGTCCTAGGCTCTGTGATTTAACCCACAGTGCCACCCACGTCCCAATATCCCACCTTACTAGGATGTAAAATAATTTCTGCTTTTTATTCCTCTATTGGCTGCATATTTAACTAAAAGTTTTTAAAGGGTTTCCAAAGAGTCATCAATTAATTTTTCAGAGCAACAGGAGGGCAGATTGTGGATTCTTATTAAGATTACTGTACATGAATAATGAAAGGCGGGGCATGGGGGGCTAAATAAAGCCCATGAGATCACATGTTCCGCCTTTTTATCTGCATCTCTCGTTCCCCTTTTGGATAACAAGGCCTCCATTGATACTCCGCAAAAAAGGGGTAGGGAGGGCAGAGGAAAAGAGGTGTCACTGTCACCCCAATGGCCCCCGGTCACTTCTCCACGCTCCGTAATGCGATGTTCCCACCGACAGAGAAAGGCAGAAAAACACAGTGATCTCATGATTCCAGAACTGACTCATGCAAACAACACCCAGGGATGGATGGAAATGAGATGGCGGGAGCAGGAGGACAGGAAGGGGAACAAGGTGCAGGAGGAGGAAAGGAATGGGGGCGGGAGCAGTAGGGGAGAAACGGGGGGCGGGGGGAGTCAAGGGACAGGTGCACAGGTGGGAGGGGGAGGGAGCAGAAGTGGTGGCAGGTAAATCACTGGGAGCAGAGCGCCAAGAGAGGCCTTGGAAAGGATGAGATAAGAAGAGAGAGGATTTAGAGGGCTTGTTGCAGACCACCAAGAAAAGCAAAGTGCAGGTACCTTACCAAACAAATGCAGACATGCAAACCTTCCTGTTAGCACCTGCACAGATCCATCCAGCAGCAGTAGTTGCAAGATCTTGTGTCTACCACACAGTGCCAGAATTATGTATAAGCTAAACAAGCTATAGCTTAGGGCGCTACTCTTTTGGGGGCCCCAAAAAAATTAAAGGAAAAAAATGGATGTACATTTCCAAAATATGATAAGTTCAACAATTACTTTTGATAAAATACATATTTTGTTATGTGCAAATGGCTTTAGACCTATTAGGTCCATAAATTACCATATAGCATACATTCAACACAAAAAAATTCACAATTTGTTGTTGTCAACGGACAGCTGGACATATAAAGGGCCCCCATTACCTTCAGTAGCTTAGGACATCATCAAACCTAAATCCGGCCCTGCTACCACATAATGGGCAGGGACAGTCAAGCTCATGTTTTCTGCTTTGGGAAATAAATTAGAGATGTACAATGAACCGTGAAAACACACCGGTCTTCGAGTAATCCTTTTATAAAGGAAAAATAAAATATAAGCCTAATGGCAAGGGCGCATAATAGCTCTAGACCGGGAATGGGGAACATGAGGGTCAGAGGCTGAATAAAGCCCTCCAAGCCTGTCTCCAGGCTCTTGGGCTCTCATCAGGCCACACACCCTCACCAGCCCTGCTCCATGCCCCCCCTCAAGTTCTTTTGCCTGGCTGAAAGGTGTCCTTGAACTGTGTGGTGTTTCTTGCTTCACTCGATGGAGAATGTGAGCCTGTGTGCATGAGAGAGAGAGAGAGAGAGAGAGAGAGAGAGAGAGAGAGAGAGAGAGAGAGAGAGTTTATGTGGCTGGAATGAGGGATGGGTGAAACTGTCAATATTGGTTTCTCTCAGTTTCTCACTGCCCCCCACCAATCTTAAGGTCACTTCTCCACATTTCCAATTAAGTATGCTATATATACAAAAAAGGGACGTGGGTGGCGCTGTGGGTTAAACCACAGAGCCTAGGACTTGCCGATCAGAAGGTTGGTGGTTCAAATCCCCGCAATGGGGTGAGCTCCCGTTGTTCAGTGCTAGCTCCTGCCAACCTAGCAGTTCGAAAGCACATCAAAGTCAAGTAGATAAATAGGTACCGCTCCGGCAGGAAGGTAAACGGCGTTTCCGTGCGCTGCTCTGGTTCGCCAGAAGCGGCTCTGTCATGCTGGCCACATGACCTGGAAGCTGTACGCCGGCTCCCTCGGCCAATAAAGCGAGATGAGCGCCGCAACCCCAGAGTCGGCCACGACTGGGCCTAATGGTCAGGGGTCCCTTTACCTTTTTTTATATACAAAAAAGTTCTTACCAAAAAATCTAAGCCGAATTTCAATTGCAGCTGTTTGTAAGTGAAAACAACTGATTTTTCCACCATGTGAGGAGTATTGCGCCTTTTCTGTTTGTGCATTTAACTGTGTTCCATCCGCACCTTCCCAAGGCATGGCATAACTGATGTGTGTGTTGCCCTCTGAATAACCCTCGCATTCACTGTGATACCCATTTATTTATTTTAAAACCTTTTGATTATCACCATAGTGCTTTTCTAACTATATTCTTTTAAATGAAAGATAAGCTTATCACTATAACAGCACAAAGCGATGTTTATTATGTTGCTGTAGTGCTATATACAGCAATAATACTGGATTTTTTAAAAAAAAAATGTTTCAGCAATATATGTATTTGTATGTCTATCATCTATCTATCTATCTATCTATCTATCATCTATCTATCTATCTATCATCATCATCATCATCATCTTGCTAGGAGTCTATTTTTATATTTCAACCTTTCTGTATAATAATAAATAAATAAAGTCCCTGGTCACAATCATTTTAGCAATATGGTTAATGAAGGATGATTGGAAAACACTTTAATCCACTTCAGTGGTACGACACTACATTTGCTGGTATGCCATTGAGTCCCATATGCTTAATAGTGACAGTCAGGAGGGGGACCAAAAAGCCTGCCAGGATTTTTCTTAAATAATATCCACAAACTGGCAAGTGGTCATTCAAGACAGAGCCATCTGAAAACACATGAAGAGCTTTGCTGGATTAGACCCTTGCCCCCCCTGCGCCAGCATCCTCTTCTCGCCAGTGTGGTGTTAAGAGCGGTAGACTCGTAATCTGGTGAACCGGGTTCGCATCTCCGCTCCTCCACATGCAGCTGCTGGGTGACCTTGGGCCAGTCACACTTCTCTGAAGTCTCTCAGCCCCACTCACCTCACAGAGTGTTTGTTGTGGGGGAGGAGGGGAAAGGAGATTGTTAGCCGCTTTAAGACTCCTTAGGGTAGTGATAAAGTGGGATATCAAATCCAAACTACTCCTCCTCCTCCTCCTCTTCTTCTTCTTCTTCTCCTCCTCCTCCTCCTTGCAGTGGCCAACCAGATGCCTGTGGGAAGCCCGCAAACAGAACCTGAGCGCAACAGCACACTGCCCACCTGCAATTCCCAGAAATTGGCATTCAAAGCATACTGCCTCTTAACTGTGGAGGTGAACACAGTCCTTGTGGCTAGTTGCCATGCATAGCCCTGCCCTCTGTGAACTTGTCTCATCCTCCAAACCTCAGTGGCATAAGATGTTCAATAACACAGAAGAATGCATTTATTTTCTGAGGCAACCTCTGCAGAGGAAGACTTCCCATTTTGATCTGAACAGGTGGGCAGGCTGGTCTGGGAGAAGGGAGTCCCTCAAGTATCCTGGCTGCACCCACTTATGGCATTCGAGGCCAGTATCTTAGTGGTTGTGGAAACTGTGCTGTGGTGTGTGCTCTGATCATCCAGGCTTCATGCCCGATTAATCAGTTTGATATAAAAGATGGAAAATGCAGCCCTGTGCTGAATCAGGGCAGCGGGCCAGCCAGTTCAGTACAGTGGTACCTCAGGTTAAGAACTTAATTCATTCTGGAGGTCGGTTCTTAACCTGAAATTGTTCTTAACCTGAGGTACCACTTTAGCTAATGGGGTCTCCTGCTGCCACCGCTGCTGCTGCGGCATTCTCATTCTGTTCTCATTCTCTCATTCTGTTCTCATTCTGAAGCAAAGTTCTTAACCTGAGGTACTATTTCTGGGTTAGCGGAGTCTGTAACCTGAAGCGTATGTAACCCAAGGTACCACTGTATTGTCTACATTGACTGACTGACTGCTCTCCTGGGGATTTCCCCATCACTACCTGGCGATGCTGCGGGTTGAATCTGGGGCCTTCTGCAGGCACATCTACTACTACTGAGCAGTGGACCTTTCAGGACAGGTGGATAGAAATGTAATCTAGTCTTGCAGGTCTGGACTGAATCAGACAAATGCTGGAGATGCAAAGAGGTGGAGGGAACGTTCTTCCATGTGTGGTGAACTTGTAAAAGGGTAAAAGAGTATTGGGAAATGATCCATAATGAATTGGAAGAAAAATGTTTAGAAGTACTTTCCTCCAAAAAGCAGAGTCATTTTTGTTGAGGATAATTCAGACTGAAATTCCCATGTGTCAAAAAAGGTTATTTATGTATCGCCTGTGTTTTGTTAGCCCCAAAATGGAAAATGAGCGAGGTCCCAACCAAAGAAGAATGGCAACTTAAATTGACAGAATATGCGCAGCTTGCAGACTTAACATATAGAATTAGAGAACAAGAAGAACATATGTTTAGAGAAGATTGGAAAATGTTTATTGAATATATGGGAAACAATTGTGTACAGCTAAAAATGCTGGCAACATTAAGATAAATTCAACAGTGTAAATAAATTTTGATTGATGCAATAATGGACTACTGAATGGTATAGTTTTTGTAAAAGAGGCAGGGATTTATGATATGTAAAATGAACCATGGAAAGAGAAGGGAAGTCATTGATATCTTAAGGATGTAAAAATGAGAATTTTAAATTGTAAAACAGAAAATTTAATAAAAATTATATACAAAAAGAAAAAAAGAAAAAAATCTAGTCTTACTGGAACCCCACCTGCACCATATATTTAAAGCAGTATCCTACCAATTTATAGTGTTATGGCTTCCCCCCGAAGAACCCTGGGAAGTGTAGTTTAAGTGTGCTGAGAGTTGTTAATCCCTTCACAGAGCTACCATTCCCAGATTGGTTGAACAATCAATCCCTCTTTTTCCAGAGAACTCTGGGAATTGTAGCTCCATGGGGGGGAAGGCATCTACTCTCTGCAACCTTAATAAACTACACTAGCCAGGATTCTTTGGGGGGGGCATGGCAATTTAAAGTGGCAGAATGCACAGTGCATATGGGGCCTGGGTCTTATGCGCCATGTGCCACTATGAGGAACATCTGAGGCAGCTAGAAATTATAACCACATCAAAGGCTGAATCCTCTGAAGTCTCTCCTCTTCCCCCTTCTCCCTAACTGGGCTACATTCAGGGGATGCATTTCCCCACAGCCCTCTCCCCAAGTGGTGCAGTGACGATTAGGTGACCTCCGGACAATGTGCTCCCATCATTCAGCTCAGAGCACAATACAGCAATTAAGCTCTGACCCTTTGCTCTTTATATCCATATCCTCGGTGCAGTGACACCCCCGCTGCAGGAGGATGTGGGGGCAGGAGACTTGGTTTACACTGTTTCCATTTAATGAAGATGGAGAGCCCTGGAAGAAACAAAGAGCTCTAAGCATAAGAGGAAGTGAAAGGCTTCCAACGGAGAAACTATAGGCCTCCCGCACGACCAGATCCACAAAGCACGCTCCCGTGGCCTTGTTCTTTCAGCTACCTGACTTTTGAGGAACCGGAACCCCCCACTGCAAGTTCTTAGAAGTCATGATGCCCTCTGGCAGGCTTTCCCAGGACTCCAGGATGTGATGGTTCAGTCAAAGCTCCTACATCAGAGTAGAGAAGCTGCAGCCTTCCATATAGTGCTAGACTACAATTCCCATCATCCTTGAGGATTAACCATGCTGGCTGGGGCTGATGGGAGTAGGAGTCTACAGGTTGCCCATCCCTAATGTATACTTTCCTTAGTCCCGACTCTACAGAATGGACATTAGTTTGTGCTTAGGGATTGGAGGAAGGAATTCTATTCATTTCACACTGGAAATGAACTTACCTCACTCAGACTTTCCAAAACAATACGTGAACATCTTCACTTCTCTGAATTTTGCAGCACCGTTCTCCAGCCTAGAAGTTTGTGCAAAAATGCATATACTAGAGTGTGCATATTCAGTGCTTATATTAGTGAAAATAACATATAAAGGTGCATTATATTAAGGCAAATGGCTTTGCACAAATGTGCCCATTAGGCAATAGTGCATATAAAGATTTGTATAGTAGAAGAAATTCACTCAAATATGCTGACAATTTTCATGACATTTTTTTTAATGGCAAACTCATGTGGTAATATGGAGACCTCAACTTAAAATTTGAAAAAATAAGAAACTGAGAGAAACTGAAATTGACAAATTCGCCCATCTCTGGTTGCCCTCCAACTTCTCAAAAGTTTTCTTCCCTTGCAAAACAGACCCCTGCTTTTATCCCCCATACACTGAACACTTTATTATTTCTTTGTAATTATGGTGGGTGCAGGTTTAAATTTACCAAATATTTGTGTGGTGGCTGAAGAGAGGGTGTGCACTTTTCTCCCCATTACTCAATTCCCCCAGCATTCTGCAGCCTCCCTACCCGCCCTGCTTCTTGATATGAAAAAGCTTATGGAAGGACATCATCCCTGGGCTTAAATTTAAGTGTGGGAAGTCAAGGAGTGCCTGAGATTGATGTGCTCACTGATCTATTTTTTAATGTTCTTCATTTTACATAAAAAATAATAATCTACACTGGTTTCTTTAAAAGCAAAATGACTTAACTCCCCCCCCCCTAAGTGGCAACAAACAGGTGTCAGGCCAGCAGTAAGCAGCCTCCACAACCTCCCATGCTTACAGGAAAGCCAGTTAAGGATGTCATTGAAATTTCATCAAGTATGGGCATCCTGGAAAGCTGCAGGATACAGACCACCAGAGATATGGTACGTCGAACGCAAGAAAAAACGCTGAGGCCCACTCCTTGATCACATTGCACAGACAAATCACACGTCACCCATGAGAATTTCATTGGAATTTTCTCTCTCTTTGGTTAATTTAATTGACAGAGAATGGTTAAAAAGAATGGAAGAGTAGCATTCAGTACAGCACTAACAGATAGATACCGTAGATCTGCAGTGGCCCATATCAGACGTAATACTAAGCTATGGTTTAGCATTATATACTGTACACAAGCAGCAGTATATTATATACTCCAGCTGATAACGTCCCCTGCCATTTTCTTCTTTGGCATGGCCGCAACAAGATCAGAAGCATCTGCTTTTGCATTAACCAGAATTCTTCAATAAGTCTGAACTTGAGGAACTGTAGTTAGTTTAACTATGGCTTGTGAACAAGCCCGGGTGATTAAACTGTGGCTTCATATGGGTTTGTTTGAACAACCCATACTTTAAATCTAAGGTGGCTAACCTGTGGCCCTCCATATGTTTCTGGACTATAGCTCCCATCATCCCTGATTGCTGGCTGGGGCTGATGGGAGTTGTAGTCCAGCAACTTCGGGAGGGCCACAGATTCTCCATTCCTGGAACTGAAAATTAGGGGAAATTAGGGTTAGGGAAATGTGGGAGTAATGCTGCCTTCCATCTTTCCTTTGACACAAGACTAAAACCACTGAGGGGGGAAGGGAGCTGTCTCCTTGGGAAAGTTCTAGGCCCCTTCCTTGAATTTATCTCTTCTACTCTGGAGATGCACAGGGGAAAAGTTGTGCAGGGATTATTTTATTGAATTGATAGTCTGCTCCCACCTTCTCTGTCCTGTCCCGTAACCACAAAGGCACTTTTGATTGGCAAACACCTGAAAAAAAGAGAGTCTAACTTACTATTTACCTCAACTTTCCTTACCCAAACAATCTGAAAGTAGCTAACAGCAAAATAAAAATAAATTTAAAAGGTCTGGTTAACTACAATAACAAATTTTCCCCCTTTTTTGGTAATGTACATAATACCTTTTTCTGTTTTGTTTTCTACATGGCTACTGTTTCTTGTTTCTTCTTTTTGTGTCTTATCTTACTCTGTGCACTTGTAATTTTGTACTTTTTATTTTTCAATACAGACTATACAAAAATAAAAATAAAACAAATAAAAGCAAAGCAATTTAAAGGTGCAAATACAATGGTTTAAAATAAAAAGCACAGCAAGGAAACTCCAACCACAGCAGTTCAGGTCTTTACATAGAATACAATAAAACAATCTACAGCCCAAAAGTCTTCTTAAGGCAAGTTCTGACTACTTTCAGGAAGGTCATTAACCATCTCCAGCATCATCATGTTTCTATATATGCCACTTTTTCACAATAAAAAGGAGTCAGTATGTGCCTATAAACCATTAAATTATTTTAAGCCTATTTGGCTATTTGCTTTTAGGTTCTGAGTGGTCTGCACTTATCCTTCTCACTCCTTCCAGAGTGAACCTAGCCTCCTCCACCTTCACCACAAAGGCACAGGTATTCCTAGGCATTTCACCCCTTCGGAACTCACTGAAGAAACAGAGAGAACTTTGCCTGGAGAGGAGCCATAACTCAGTGGTAGAGCAGTTGCTTTGCGCGTAGAAGGTCCCAGGTTCAATCCTCCAACATCTGCAGGTAGGGGTGGGAAACAACCCCATCTGAAATCTTGGAGAGCCAATGCTAGCTTTGTTTGTTCCTAATCTTACCCACAAAAAGAGAGCAGGGCATTTTCACGGAGGGCTGTAGCTCAGTGGCTTTACGTGCAAAAGGTTCCAAGTTCAATCCCCAGTGAAGGCCTGCCTAAAACTCTGGAGAAGGGGTATGCGGGTGGCGCTGTGGTCTAAACCACTGAGCCTCTTGGGCTTGCTGATCAGAAGGTCGGTGGTTCGAATCCCCACGACGGGGTGAGCTCCTGTTGCTCTGTCCCAGCACCTGCCAACCTAGGAGTTCAAAAGCACCCCAGTGCAAGTAGATAAATAGGTACCACTGCAGCGGGAAGATAAAAAGCGTTTCCATGCACTCTGGTTTCTGTCATGGTGTTCTGTTGCACCAGAAGCGGTTTAGCCATGCTGGCCACATGACCCAGAAAGCTGTCTGTGGACAAACTCCCTCGGCCTGAAAGCGAGATGAGCGCCGCAACCCCATAGTCGCCTTTGACTGGACATAACTGTCCAGGGGTCCTTGACCTTGACCTTTTTACCTAAAACTCTGGAGAGCTGCTGCCAGTCAGTGATGATCATCGGTAGCCAACATGGTGGTCTCCAGATTTTGTTGGACTCCAGCCGCCATCAAGCCCAGCATGGCCAATGATCAAGGATGAAGGCAGCTGGGGTCCAACAGCATCAGGAGAGCAAAGAGTAGCTTATGTGGTGTCTCCAGATCTTGTTTGACTCCAGCTTCCATTGGCCCTGCTGGCTGGATGGCATGACTCAGTAAAAGGCAGGTTCTCATATTTTCTCCTCTCGTCTTCTTGGGAGTTAGATGGACGGAAGCCATGTGAGGTGTTCTCATTCAGGAGCCTAGAAGGGTGTACAAAATGGCAACCATCTTGAACAGAAAGATGGAGAGGAGTTGGCTTCTGGGCACTTTCTTGTGGGGCTGGCTAGCTCCTACCACACATCATACTTTGATAAAGGGTTTTGAAATTACGCAGACAGAGAAGAGAGAGCTTCCTTCTAACCAAGGGTAAAAGAAATAAAAAAGTTGCCTCCTTCCTACGCAGGACCAGTGGGTGTGGGGCCACCGAGGGAAATCTATGATGGGTAGAGCAATGCCTCAAAACAATTGAGCACTGTCCCCAAGCCCTGAGCACCCGAGCTTCTGGAACAAAAGGCTCACACACAAGGGACCTGACTGTGAAGCTTCCATCTGCTTTCATCAGTGACCCCTGGGGGCAGCCAGGTCACGGGGTCATCCCACTTAAACTCAACATTTTCAGCCAGAAATAGAGTTGGGAAGTGGGAAGGGGCTAGCTCAGTGCAGGGGTCTCTACTTCTGGAGGGGAATCTTTGACTAAACCACTTCATCCATTTTTCGTCAGACACATCCCCCCCCCCATTATTAAGAAAAAAGAGGGTGTCATTGTGAATTACAACTGCTCTTAACAAGAATCTTTTTACATTCCAAAGGTGAAAATGTGATGCATTGATGGAGAGGGTAGGCGGGACCCCCATGAGTAATGAGAGCAAACGATGGCCTTGCTTCTCACCCATCAGCTTTGCCAACCCACAAATCTTGTCAAGGGGCACTTTGACCCACAGCACCCCTGACAAATTCCCTCAGGGCTTCTGGGGGCATAGCTCAGTGCAGATTCCAAGTCTGGTCTTCTATCCTGATGATGGGAAGCCTGGATAAACAGAGATACGCTTCCAGATTGTATCTATCTTGGGGTGGGATTCAGCCCCATACTAGCAAATCCATGTTGTGGAATGATAGCTGATTTGGTGGTCTTGTGCAACAAACCTGTGTCTCCAAGATTGTGGTTGGTTGTGACAGGATGATGCACTGGAAAGTGTTGGCTGAGACTTCCTTTGCTGAAGCAGCATCTCGCCTCTCTGCAAACACATTGGGATGAACAGTCAGTGAAGAGCTGTTGTTGTCTAACCTCCCTGCAAACAAATGCTCAGTAAACAGATCATGTGGAAGCAGCCAGTGTTATCAGTAGCTCCTGAACAAAAGAGTAGATGATCAAGGGTCTAGAAACCAAGCCTTATGAGGAATGGTTGAGGGAGTTGGGTATGTTTAGCCTGGAAAAGAGGAGACTGAGAGGAGATACGATAGCCACCTTCAAATATCTCAAGGGCTGTCACATGGAAGATGGAGCAACCTTGTTTTCTCCTGCTCTGCAGGGTAGGATCCAAACCAATGGCTTCAGGTTACAAGAAAGGAGATTCCGACTAACATCAGGAAGAACTTTCTGACAGTAATTGCTGTCCCACAGTGGAATGGATTCCCTCAGGAGGTGGTGGACTCGCCTTCCTTGGAAGTTTGTAATCAGAGGTTGGGTGGCACTGCAAGGGGTTGGACTAGATGACCCTCGAGGTGCATTCCAGCGCTACATTTCTATGATTCTATCTGCCATCAACATTTCATCAATGAAACCAGTGTGTTGGAGAGCCAGACAGAATCACGCACAGAAGAATCATGTTATTTCAAACTAATAATCCTATTATGCACAATGTAATGCACTATGAAGTGCGGTTTACATTTCAGATTTTCCGTCTTGTAATAAAATATGCAAACGACACGCAAGCTTAGATACCAACTGGCATGCACAGGTGTAGCCACAAGGTGGTGCAATTGTGCTACAAATGAATTTCAAAGAGCACCCAGGGAAAGAACTTGAGGGCCGGTCCTGCAAACTCTGTAGACAAGATTCCTTTGCGGAGGAGGGTTTGGAAGGAAAAAAAAATCACCTGCAACTTTGTCTGTCCTCAGGGGTTGTTTCACCTTTCTGGAAGCATTCCAGTCTAGGGCCACCATACAGTGGTACCTCGAGTTACATACGCTTCAGGTTACAGACTCCGCTAACCCAGAAATAGTGCTTCAGGTTAAGAACTTTGCTTCAGGATGAGAACAGAAATCGCACGGAAGTGGCACGGCGGCAGCGGGAGGCCCCATTAGCTAAAGTGGTGCTTCAGGTTAACAACAGTTTCAGGTTAAGAACGGACCTCCAGAATGAATTAAGTACTTAACCCGAGGTACCACTGCACTCACACCTATTGCCAACATCATCCCACCTTTTCTCCAACTCAAGGTGCTCTCCACACTTCTACCTCGTCTCCATGTTATCTTCACAACAACTCTGAAAGGTAGGTTAGGCTGTGAGACAGTGACTGGTCCAAAGTCACACCATGGGTCTGTTTTCTCATTTTTCTACCCATGTTTCCTTGCAACAGATCTTACAGTGAAAACATAAAATAGTGCCCCTTCTAGTACCACGGTAGAGGAGGTGGTGAGGTGGGAAACATTGCCCAATCTACAGCCCTACCGAAATGTCAATGTGCAGATGGGCCTCTTGTGCATATGACTTGCCCATTTATCTAACTGGAGGCAGCAGATGCACAGATATGAAAGAACACATCCCTAGATCTGCCTCAGAATGAAAAGAGCAGCCCTGGCAGGCAGAGGAATGTGAAGCATGCATAAAAGCATTCATATCTGATAGCATTATAAAAGGGCTTGCTTCTTTTATTTACAGCACTAGATTTTGGGAGCTGCAGAAGTCCCTTCCAGTGCAAAACCTTCCTGTGCATGGCAACTCAGAAGGAAGCCTTACTCCCTAGTCAGCATGTTTTAGGATTGCAGCCCCAAGCCATTACAGATATCCCCCAGCACCACAGATTTCAAATGGTGAAATATGGGGGCTTGTTTGGAAATGTTTGAGGGATTGAGACTGTGACTAACCTTGGACAAGTTGCCACCCTGTTCAGTCTTCCCTTGCAAATGTCAGGAATCTCACTGTGTTCAAGAGCACATGGTAGATTCACATGGGCTGCTGCTGTCTGTCAATGCCTATGTTCTGCTGCCACTGTTGGAGGCAGCAACCTCTGAGTACCAGTTGCCGGGAATCGCAAGTGGGGAGAATGCTATTGACCCCTGGTCCGCCTTGCAGGCTTCTCATGGGCATCTGGTTGGCCACTGTGAGAACACGATGCTGGAAAAGATGGAGATTTTGCCTGATCCAGCAGGGCTCTTATGTAGCAACAAGCAACAGAGTCCTCTAAAACACAAAGGGGACCTGTGGCTGATGCAAAGGGATTTCTCAGTGGATGAGTTAATATGGAAAGTATTCTTTGAAAAAAGAAAGCTCCCAAACCCCTGCAACCCAGTCCAAAGATATGATTACAGTGGTACCTTTGGTTACGTACTTACTTCGTTCTGGAGGTCTGTTCTTATCCTGAATCTGTTCTTAACCTGAAGCACCACTTTAGCGGACCTCCCGCTGCTGCTGCTGCCGCGCTGCCACCACACAATTTCTGGTCTCATCCTGAAGCAAAGTTTCTTAACCTGAAGCGTATGTAACCTGAAGCATATGTAACCCGAGGTACCCCTGTATTAATTAGTACAGTATTAATTCCACTGTCCCATCTTTTCCACAGACCAGGACTCAAGGCGGCTTACACAAAATTAAAACAACACAGATAAAATATGGAAAGCTAATAACATATAAAAGATAAGAGTTAGAAAGCAATGACATTATAATGGATTTTAAATGATACAAAAACAAATCTATTAAAATAAAGGATGGTAAGAACAGTGCAGCATTACTAAAAGCCCTTTCCTTAACAAAACAGTCAGTTCCCGAGAGCCAGTCAGAATGAAGCGGATAAAAATATGGCATTCAGTTCACCCTGAGAGAGTGGCGGATGCCGCCTTGTTGTGCAGGAACAAGATGTGCAAGTTCCTTGCGCTTCCTGTTCTCCCGCAGCAACATTGTCTGAAACAGAAGCCTTTTGCATCTCCCCTGCTGGCAAGATGTGAAGGTTATACTCTGGATGGGATGTTGTCGTGGAGGAAGAGGGAACATGGGAGACCTGCACACCCTGTTCCTGTGCCGGAAGGCAATGTGCATCTCTCTCAGGGTCAAAATGAACCTTCAAAGCTTGTCAGGGTTAGGAATGGGGCAGAAATTTGATCTGTTAATGGTGAATCAACTTTATTCAAACTTTCTGAAGTAATATGCAAATTGTGATGCAACCATCCTTCACAATTCACATTTATTCAAATTTTGCCATGCAGTTCTCCAGCCGAGTGATGTGCAAAAAAAGAAGCCTATACTAAGTAAAGTGTGCATTAAAAAAGCATTGGGGAAATGAAACACCCAAATGCATCTGGTCAACCACTGTGAAAACAGGGTGCTGGACTAGATGCAGGCTTGTCTTAGGTTGTTGTGTATTGTATTGGGGAAATTGCTTTGCAAAAAAATGTTCAGATTAGGAAAAATTCACACTGAAATGTTGATGACTTTTCATAAGAGCTTTTAAAAAATGCAAACTGATGTGAAAGTGTGAAGAACTTTAAGGCTGGGAAAATGAGAAACAGAGAGAAACAGAAACTCTGAGAGATTCGCCGGTTCCTAGTAGTCTGAGTGTATAGCAAAAAAATTATTATTATTGTTTCTCTATAACATTCTACTGACGTAAGAACACAGGCAGTTGCCTTGCACCAAGTTAAACTATTTGCCCACCTCCTGTGATTGGGAGTAGCTCTCCAGAAACTTGAGCAAAGGTCTATCACACCACCTGCTCCTTTAGTACTGGAGATCCCCGGGATTAAATGTGGTTTCTTCTGCATATGCCGTCCCACTGAGCTATGATTCTTCCCTCATACAGACCGAGCTTGTAACAGACCCGTCACCATAGGCCAGTTTGCTTGGAAGAATAAACCACTTGTCTCCCTCTCTCTCACACACAGCTTCAGCTCTTAGCTACACACGTCATGCTGTCCCTTCGACATGGGTGGTTTCACCTTCGGATGCTTTGATCTGCGTGTTCATTCATGTCACTTAACTGCAAGCACAAAACTTTTATGCACTGAGGGAAAGAGAAGCAATTGTTAACAAAGCCATGATCCACAGAGACAAATTTCCAGATAAAAGAGCGACTCTCTTCTTTGTGTCAAAAGTCAGGTCGGAAGAACCTTGGTACTTCAGACATTTAACAGTGGTTGGGGGGGGGGGAATGACACATGAAGCAATAGGCTTCCTTCTTGATTTTCTTTTTTTATTTTAAATCAAAGCCCTCTTTTAGTTCTTGGAATCTTCTGCTGAGGTAAAAACGCTATTAAACATTCTGACGGTCAAGCTTTTGGTTTAGAGAAAAGGCGAGTAAGAGGTGGATAAAACTATACATGACATGGAGAAATAAGATGGAGGGAAATAAGTTTTTTTCTCTCTCATAATGCTAGAACTTGATCCAATGAATGTGAATGCTGGAAGATCCAGGACAGATAAAAGAAAGTACAGTGGTACCTCGGGTTAAGTACTTAATTCGTTCTGGAGGTCTGTTCTTAACCTAAAACTGTTCTTAACCTGAAGCACCACTTTAGCTAATGGGGCCTCACGCTGCTGCTGTGCCACCAGAGCACGATTTCTGTTCTCATCCTGAAGCAAAGTTCTTAACCTGAGGTACTATTTCTGGGTTAGCGGAGTCTGTAACCTGAAGCATCTGTAACCTGAACCGTATGTAACCCGAGGTACCACTGTACTTGTTCAGACAGTGAAATTAAAACTATGGAACTCACTCCCACAGAAGGCAGTGATGGCCACCGACTTAGATGGCTTTAAAAGAGGATTAGACAAATTCATGGAGGATACAGCTATCAATGGCTACTAGTCACAATGGTTATGTTCTACCTCCACTATCAGAGGTGGCATGCTCCTGAATATCAGTTGCTGGAAACAGGAGGAGACACTAATGCTCTTGTGCTCAGGTTCTGCTGGCAGGCCTGGCCACTCTGTGAGAACAGGATGCCGGGGGAGAAGGCAGACTCTCCTTATGTTCTCAAACCAGTGACCCCCCAACTTCTGGATAAGACTTGGACTGAAAGACTAAAGGAAAGCCTGGGTACACGGAGGCTGAACGCCAAGTGACAACACTGTGTTAGACCATATAACTTATTTATTGTTTACATAGCAGGGAAGTTAAATTGGGTGACTTTACTATTTCATATCAGTGCATGAGTAAATCAACTGTTTGTGCCTCAACTCACTCTAGTAAACCATTTAGGTCTTAATAAAAAAATTCCTTCCAGTAGCACCTTAAAGACCAACTAAGTTAGTTCTTGGTATAAGCTTTCGTGTGCATGCACACTTCTTCGTGTGCATGCACACTTCTTTAGATACCACACGAAAACTCATACCAAGAACTAACTTAGTTGGTCTTTAAGGTGCTACTGGAAGGAATTTTTTTTATTTTGACTATGGCAGACCAACACGGCTACCTATCTGTAACATTTAGGTCTTGTTTTTTTTAATCCCACATTCCAAATGAGGTTCACATTTCCATGCATCAAATGAGGTTCACATTTCTTTGCATTTGATAGAGGGAGTCTATGATCCGAGGGACCTCGTGCCATTTTTTATTTTTTTTAAGGCGACACAAAATACATGTCGCAGTTTCATGAAAGGTTGTGACCGACCGATTGATGGCTATTTGCACACACACGCACACGCGCACAAATGTAGGCACCAGCACTGGTCCATGAGAAATAAAAATTCCACAGCAACACTGTTATAAAAAATTCAGATCCTCATGCATGCCGCAGAATTAAATCGCCTAATAGACCGTAATTCTGCGGTTTTGCAGCGGACCCGTCACACGTCACCGTTCCCGCCCACCTAGAACGGGAAGCTGCTAGGCCCCGCCCACATCCCCTTTTCGCTGCGACGTCGACGCGTTCTACCTCTGTTACCGCGGCAACCAACTGCTTCCCCCCCTCCCATTCTGACGCCAATCCGCGGCGTTCGAAGTGTTGTTATCGCGAGAGACGAGCGGGCTCGGGTTCCTTCTTTCCTCCTAACCTCCTTCGACAGCCTTTGGACCTCGAAGAGAGGGGGCGTGGCTATGCAAGCGAAGTGGGCGGAGGCTTCCGGCGGGGTTTGGCACTGACGTGGAGAATCCAGGGGGAGCCTCTGGGGCTTGACAGGTAGAGGAGGCGAGGAGAAAGCCAGCAGGTGGAGGCGGATGCTGAGCTCGAGGCAGGCGCTTCCGGTGAGGGGGAAAGGCAGGGCGACCCCCCCTCCCCCCACCAGTAATAATAATAATAATATCCCGCTCCTTCTTAAGGGTTGTAAAGGGGAACTCGGACGGTCCCTGTGGGAAGGAGAGCCTCGCAGTTCCCCCCCCAAGTCTACCCCGTAAGGGCTGTTGTGAAGAAAAAATAGGGATGGCATCATGTAGCTGCTGCTGGTTTTTGTTGTTGTTGTTGTTGTTGTTGTTGTTAACTACTGTTGGTAGTATTGTGATGTTTGGAAGAATGTGATGTTTAAATAAAATTCATTTTCTAGGCTTTTCACACACACACACACAAGCAATGCTAGATAATTAAAAACTAAATTTCTCTAGCAAAAGCAGACTTCTCTCTCTGTTAGGTGTATGAACCAGGCCAAAAGGTAGAGCAATACAGCCATGCCTGAGCTACAGAAAGTATCCATGCTGGGACATGAATATAGAATTCTGTGCTTAAAAAACTATGGGAGCCGTGAAATGATAAAACAAAGAAAATGGTCTGTTCTGTTATTGTACGGCATCCATTCTGTGCATTTCGGAGGAACTGCCAACAAGTCAGAGCTGATTTAGATGTTGCTTTGAATGGGGAAGCATAGTTTATGTCATGGCGCTGACATGGTACTTACCTGCAGTGAGATTTAGGTGCTCTGGAGCACTTTATTAATTTATTTAATAGTGTTTTTAGACTGCCCTACAGCCAAAGTTATCTGGATGGTTTACAGGCATTAAAACCAACAAAAATGAACAAACAACAACATACAACCAGAATAATGTCACAAAGTCACAATTCACTTTAAAACAGCAGCAGCAAATCAGTTTAAAACTGAAGGCAGAGAGCTTTCAGAGGTAGCAAGTCAGGTGATGGTGGGGTTTTTTCTCTCTCCTTTCCAGGTAGTTTGGAGCAGTCAGAGTCTCCCACAAGAAACCATCAATAATTTGGAACCATGTTTGCAGACTTGGACTATGACATTGAAGAGGACAAGCTGTAAGTGTCTTCTTTTTTCTTTTCTTTTTTCTTTTTCCTCAGTAGGTTTGTATGTATATATGGGTTTTTTCAGGAAAAAATGAGCTGTTCAGGTAAGGAATTAGTACTGTCAACTTTTTGGGCTGCACCCACAGAATTTGGGTTGGGAAAAAGTGGAATGAGCACCCTAAAAAATAACCCTGAATATCCTTAGAGGGTTGAATTTAGAGCTAATTTGCATATGACTTGGTTTGGGGGCTTAATTCAGTTCATAAGGACATATCTCCTACTTAGGTTGGATACTATGAGTTTAATTTTATGAGAGAACAGGAATGAGGGTTTGTATATGGAAAGGAATACATGTACTAGAAGGAGAAGGTATTGTTATTACTCTTATGTATGTAAACACATAATACGATTTTCCTTTCTCTGATAATATAATTACTGTGTTTCACGTGTGTATGTTTCTTATGTGATCATTGCTATCCCAATATATTCTACAGTATATTCCAAAAGCAGAGATGACACGTTGATGGTGGCATCCACTTTTATGCAAATTTCTGTACCTCTGTTTTATTCTAGGGGGATTCCCACTGTGCCTGGGACAGTGGTCTTGAAAAAGGACTCTCAAAATCTGATTGGTATCAGCATCGGGGGAGGAGCTCAGTACTGTCCCTGCCTCTATATAGTTCAGGTTGGTGTTTTTAGGAGAGGAGTGTTTTATCCTAGGGAAAAGAAGGACAGTTAGGATTGCACTGAGGGTGAGATTGGACCACACAGTTTTGAGCATAGTGTAATTCTCAGTTTCATTGGACTTCCGCCAGCAACAGCCTTACACATAAATGCAAAAACTCTCCCAATGCCTTTCTGTCTGTCACAGAGCAACTTGAATGGCAGATTTGGCAAGTTAACTGTACTGGTCTGTTGGTCCGTTGTTATTTGCTCTTTTCCTCTTTAAAATACTTCATAGACTTGTAAAGAATTATATTATTAAGTTTACTGAATTTCATGTGTGTGACCTAAAAAGAAATCCTAAGGGGAAATCTCATGGTCCAGTGAGAGCTGTGAACATATTCAGCATTTTTCACCTGCAAGGGGTGTGTCACAAGTGACACTAAGGACATTTCCCCAATATCTAACACATTTGAATTTTTGACCAACACAAATGTGAAGTTACAGATGGGTAGCCGTGTTGGTCTGCCATAGTCAAAATAAAAAAATTCCTTCCTGTAGCACCTTAAAGACCAACTAAGTTAGTTCTTGGTATAAGCTTTCGTCTGAAGAAGTGTGCATGCACACGAAAGCTTATACCAAGAACTAACTTAGTTGGTCTTTAAGGTGCTACAGGAAGGAATTTTTTTATTTTGACAAATGTGAAGAACAGCCATTTTTAATTTGATATTAGGCTGTTTAATTTGGGTGATCCAGCAAATATGTGAATAGATAGGATCATGAATATTTTTTTATTGGTCTCCAATATTAGTTTTTCACCATAGAGATATGCAGATTCAGAGGTATCCCTCCTGTGATAATGGTGTTTCTGTAAGTCGGGGGGGGGGGATTTGATCATGATAGTGTGTGTAACAACAACATTCATGAAATTAATGTGAGTGAAAACTCTGAGGTTTAAAGACTTTTTATAAATAATATGAGCAAAGGGGCATGAAAACAGACGTGCTGCCATTCTGGTTCCTTACTCCCGTCTTTGCCTTTTTCCTGCTTTCACCTTCACTGTGTCTTCCTCTTCAGGTATTTGATAACAGTCCTGCAGCTCAGGATGGAACTTTGGCAGCTGGTGATGAAATCACAGGTGTGAATGGGAAGTCAGTCAAAGGGAAAACCAAAGTTGAAGTGGCCAAAATGATACAGGTGGTGAAGGTGAGAGGTAGGAAGGGGTTTCTGGAATGCAAAGTGTCTATTGTTGCTTTTTAGTGGAAGCTGTCTCCCTTCCTCTCAATTGCAGAACAATAGCTCTGGCTTTTCCTATTCCAGGGAGAAGTGACGATCCATTACAACAAACTCCAGGCTGATCCGAAGCAGGGAAAGACATTAGATATTGGTATGTCGTGCCGACCTCTCAGTCTCCCTGGTAATGCTGATGTAGTAAACAGGACTGGCTTTTCTGTGGCATTTCTTTTATAATTAGCCCAGTTATGATTTCCTCTTCATTGGGCTTCTTCTGTCTGACTAGATATAATAGTATAGTTGCTGTGCTATCGGCATAGAGAAATGATTCTGTTCACAGAGTGTGTTTCTTTCCTGGAATATAGTGCTGAAGAAAGTGAAGCACCGCCTGGTAGAGAACATGAGCTCAGGGACAGCAGATGCCCTGGGATTGAGCCGAGCCATCCTCTGCAACGGTAAGCAGCATTCAAGGAGGACATTCACACTTGGCCTCTGTGACTGTTCCAAGCGATGCCAAGGACCATGTTCACATTCTCACACACTTACAAAGTGTGTGTTGTCCTGAAAGTGGCCTTCTGCATTGGTTCATAATTTTTGTGGCATTGGGAGCTGGGCTAAATAATGAGATAATAATGTGAACCAGAAAGTCCTCGGTTCAAATCTCGCTTCCATCGGCAGCCTACTCTGTCTTAGCCTTAGCCCCTCATCTGCAGTGTAGGCGTAATAATACTTCCCCTTACCTACAGGGTTGCTGTAAAGATTAATGAGATAATATGTGTGAAGTACTCTAACATTTCATTGTGCTATATCACAGGCTGACAGTGAAAGTTGGCAGAAATTTGATGAACTGGAGAATCCAAATACAGTATTCTTTCTCCTGAATTTGTGAAAAGATGTGTGATTTCGGGACCCTCTCCTTCAGCTCTAGGCAGTCTTTTCCTGCACTAAAGTCTTTCTGACAACTTTTCTCTTCCTCTTTCTCACTTGCCTCGCTACTGCTCAAACTTTTGGTAGTTGGCTCTCTGGACATCACTGCTTTGTCATTCTTCATTCTCTTTTCTAGGTGACATGAAGAGGGTTGCCTTTCTCTGTACAGCATATATACCCGCACTTCCACATTTGTTTGTATGTGGCTTGATGCCTGTTTCGTAAATCTGTACCATGAATGCACATTTGTGAAAGCTCTGACAATGGGAACCCTAACTAGAGGATTTCAGCTCTTATGGCATCAAACTCTCATTGTAATAATGGATTCCTACCCTTTTCCCTGATGTTCTCTCTCTCTCTCTCTCTCTCTCTCTCTCTCTCTCTCTCTCTCTCTCTCTTTGGTAGATGGGTTAGTAAAAAGACTGGAAGAGCTGGAGAGGACCGCAGAGCTATACAAAGGTAAATAGACATTTTCCTTCCTTATTGTGAAACGTAGAAAGGGGTTTGTGTCTTGGGGCTTATGTTGATCATTTATTGAAGGATTGAATGCTTTGAGAAACATATCTCACCCTCATGGCCTATAAGCTTTTAAGGTTTCAGCCCAGGAGGCTACCCCTGATATATGCATAGTAGATAAGAGACAAGATTTATTTTCTTTATTAGATTTATATCCTGTTTATCCACCATTTAAATCTTTAAGAGGGCTTGCAGAGTTTTTTTCAGTGGGGACAGGTAAATTTTTCACCCTAGAACAAACCAGCAGGCAACCTTATCCTATACAAGATGGTCAATAACCTCTGGGTTACCACAGTTTTTTTGCCTTGGTCTTGCTGGTAGGGCAGAGAGTAAATCCTTCCAAGAATCACTTGCATGTCCCTGCGTGCGCACACACACACAAACCAGCCCAGGAGCAGAGCAGTTAATGACATCCAGATCAGCACTGCTCTTGCCACACAGTCTTTCCTGCAGGCAGTCTCACGGACAAGAACCAGCATAGGCTTCATTTTTCTCATGGTACGAAAGGTGACGTCAGTGGAGATCCCCCCAACCACACTTGGTTTTTTTTTCTTTTCCCAAATGCCTGCTTTGGTGCTAATGTCCTGAATTTAAAAGTAATTATATCCCCCTCCATGTCCATAGTGAATGTTTTGTTTTTTTCTCTAACTCTGTCTAGGCATGACAGAACACACAAAGAGTCTCCTCAGAGCTTTCTTTGAACTTTCTCAAACTCACAGAGGTAAACATGGACCAGAAGACTTTCAGGTTGTGACCAAATCATGGCGCATGCTTCTCTGGGCAGGAAATCTCTCATCTTAGATCTTGAAAATGCTATAATTGTCATCCAAGACAATTATGAGAACTACGGGTCTTAGTGCCAGTAGTTTGTAAAGTTTGGGATTTGCTTCTCTCAAGTGTGTGTGCTGACAGGTAACAAAAAATCCTTTTGAGCTTCTCTTCTGCTATTGGCCTGCAGAAAAGCAGTTTAAAGTGCACCTGTATCAGGTGCTCAAATCAATAGACGTGCCATTCCAAAAGATGGGCTTAGAATCTTATTTCAACCAATATGAATTGTTTGTGTCACCTGTGGACATATGCATTCGAGGCTCCACCCCTGCTTGTGTCTACAACCCTCCCCCAGCAAAAAAACCCACCTCACACCAAAACCTACACCACCTAGACCTTGACTACCCCCCACAACTCACTAGATCAGGGGGTTTTCATAAACTGCTTGGAGGAAAGCCTTGCCAATTTCACTGGAGAGCAGGGAGCATCATGAAGCAAATGACTGAAAATGGTGGGCTTGGAGGATACCTGTTGGGTTGCAGCCAAGTCTAATCTCAGAGCAGTATGGACCTCCATTAAGGGTCGGTAGGTGGGACAGTGTCTTCTGACCTTGCTGGCAGGGCTGTGGTGATATTTGAAGTAGTAAAAGCATGGTGTTTATACTACGGTAATGATCATGAACTGAAATGAGGAAATAGTCCAGAAGCCAACCACAAGCCAAATACATGTTTTGCTATTTTTGCCCAGCATTTGGTGATGTTTTCTCGGTCATTGGTGTACGGGAGCCTCAACCAGCTGCAAGCGAAGCCTTTGTGAAATTTGCAGATGCCCATCGCAGCATTGAGAAGTTTGGAATCCGCCTTCTAAAAACTATCAAGCCGGTAAAGAAACATAGAATTGTAGAAGTTTGTAGGGTTCATCCAGTCCAATCCCTTCAATGCAGGAATCTTAGCTAAAGCATTTGTGGCAGATGGCCATACAACCTCTGCTTAAAAACCTCCAGTGAAGGGGGAGTTCATCACCTTCCAGGGAATGTCTGGGGTATTTCACAGAGACTAAGGCAACACTGCGAACCACCCTGAGACCCCCAGGTATAGGGCGGTATATAAATTCAATTAAAAATAAGAATAAGAATAAATGATTTGCAATCTCCTTTGGAGGGCAAAAGTGAGGTGAGGCAGATAAGGCTCAATAAAAGGGGTAACAGTGTTGGATGACAAAGGATGGCATTAGGCCAGTTGTAGTACAGCTCTTTACTCACTGTTACGTGGGGCTGTTCATCTAGCTCTGCTTGTCTGCTCTCTCCACATCACCTCTCCCAGCTAGGCAGGGACACATCAAGGTCCATTAAAACAGAGGAAGCCAGATATGGGGTAGTGGTGGGGGAAGGGGGGTTCATAGACCTGGAATGCCTTGAACTAAGACAGGGGAGTAGGTGGAAGTGGCAGAAGGGTGCTAATTCTATGTGGCTTTGGATCGGACCAATAACAGGAGTGGTGAGCAGAGCCTCCCTCAGACTGGCTAATGGATGTGCCACAAATGTCGCATCAGGTCCTCTTAAGTGAGAGGGAGGCTCCGTTGTGCATCAAGTGTTTTAACTATGCTGAGAGCTGACGGAAGGGTTGACATTCACAGATCACATCCACTTCTTGAGATTACTAGGCTTGTTGCATGCAGAAGAACCTTTTCTGCTCTGTTTGGTCCTACATTTTTCACCGTTCAGCCTTTCCTTACAGATGCTGACTGACCTGAACACTTACCTGAACAAGGCCATTCCTGACACAAGGCTAACTATCAAGAAGTATCTGGATGTCAAGTTTGAGTATTTGGTAAGCTGTTCATTTGTTGTTGTTAAGAATGCTCAAGAGGGTGGTCGGCATAGCCTGAAATACTGACACTAGTGGGTCCCAGGTGTTCTGCCAGTAGTGAACAAGGAGGAGCAATTACAGAAGGATCTGTTTGCTCACTCAGGCTTCCTAAATGGTAAGTCACGGAAACATTCAGAACAAGTAGACATTTCATGCAAGAGACCTACCGATGGCTTTGCCTTGCACTCCCAGGTCAGATATATCAAGCCAAGGGAAACTGGCAGCACCAGAAAACAGAACACAGCTTGTGTGAACGGATTGTAGTAGCATTCACAGCATGCTGTTGGTAGCTAGGCAGGGTGTTGTTTCTTTCAGGTCTGCTCATTTTCCTGTTTTAAAATAAAAACAAGAGCTAGAAGAAGACCCAAGGGGATAGGACAAGGCCCCAGTGCAAACCAGTAGCACCATACAAATATGTACCATTCCAAATCTAAAGTTCTAATTTTTTCCAGGAGTCGTAAAATGTATAGATGGGAACTCGAGGGGAAGCCAATTGAACAAGTCTACAAATTTCAATATCTAGGAATTTACTTCCAGCATAATATGGGATGGCAAGCGCACATCACATACTTACAAAATAAGGGCAAAGCCCTTATCTACGCTCTATTACGCTTTTTCTTTACAGAGGGGGCTATGCATGTCCCATCTACCTTAAAAGTTTATAGTACAAAAGTGGTTGCAACTGTGGCCTATGCGGTCCCTCTATGGGGCGCTTTTGTAAACCTCATGCCTCTGGTGACATTGCAAATTTTTTTTCTCAGACGCCTTTTGAAACTACCCTCCTGTGTAAGCAACTCTGCTATTCGTTTAGAACTTAAGACCCCCTCCTTAGAGATCCTGATGTGGAGACATGCCTTTAATTATTGGCTGTCTCTCTGGCATAAATTGCCCAATTACCATCTTATTCAGTGCCTTTGGAGAGATGAATTCACCAGCCCATGGGCAACAAAAATCCATTCCAAACTGTTGACTTATGGAATCTCTCCTTCCGATATACTAAACTTAGATCTAATTACAGCGAAAAAAGTCATCAAACAAAGATTGGAGGAGGTTGACTTGCAACAAAATCTTACTACAGGTGGTGGTACATGTTCCCCGATAAACCAGGGCATTACATTTATGTCCCAGATACCTCGATATCTGTCTACCTTATCGGTTGCGTCACATAGATTCGCTTTTGTTAGAGCCAGATTTAATGTGTTCCCCTCAAATGTGCTGAACAATAGATTTTCTAACGGTAAAACCTCTGTTTTATGCGCATGTGACAACAAATCAATAGAATCCCTTCATCATATCTTGTTTAATTGTCCTTTATATATTGTCCCCCGATCAAGGATTCTGAGTTCAATCATTTTGGAAACTGTTGCTAAACCACCTGAATTACATCTAGCCTATCTACTCCAGGACATTGACTCTTATAGAACATTACAGGTTGCAAGATTCCTGAATTCTGTTCTTTCATATAAAAGACTTCATGGAATGTTGCATGACTATTAAAATCTAGTAAACTCTATCCACCACCTTTATATTCAAGGCCACAATATGGTGCACCTAGAGACTGTATGTATGTGAAGGAGATTATGCGTTGAAATATTTTAGTTGATATTTTAGAATGTAAAATGCTATTTTATTTACTGATTGATTTTACCTGGTGGGCTTATAGCCGAATAAAGTATTATCTATCTACCATTCCACAGTGTAGTGGTTCTAGGGGTTGCTCGTGCGTAAGCCTTTGCCAACACCTGGCCGGGTTGCCTGAGTGAACCTTTCCTGTCCGGACAGCCACTCACCCGTGGCTGTCTCAATCGCTGGCAGAATCCGTCAGTGGGCGTTTCTTAAACTTCTTCCAGCAAAGAAGCTCTTTGACGCCCAGTCTCCTCCTACTCTCCCTGCGCGGAAGCCTTCTACGCAAGGAGGGCGTAGGCAGCGGAGGACCCATCCTCTCCCCGCTGGTCCCCGGCAAGGAGTCATGTGACCGCCTCGCTGATTCCCCCATCTGCCCCCCTTCTCCACTGGAGCTACGCTGATTCCCTTCCGCAGAAGATGGGCTGCTTCTCCCAATCCCAGGACGCTCTCTGGGATCCCTCTGGAGCTTGCTCTCTCCCTCTGGCACTGATGGCAGTTCCCTGACACACAGCTGCAGCGGGAATGTCTTCCTGGCAGCAATTCCATCACAGCATGAATGTTGAGACCTAAGAACTAGCTTTGAATAGGACATGTTTTCTCGTATTCAGGCGCAAATCTTACTTCTGTTTAATTTCTTTTCATTCCCTCGGCTTGGGCAATCAGGAAAGAAGAGATGTTGTGAAATACCACCTCCTTTCTTTTTCAGGGTTTACATCTCTCTGATCTTAGTGTGTGATTTCTCCTCATTGCCAAGCCTGACCATTGAGGACGCAGCACACTGTTACTTTTTGACACATGCATCCATTCACTGTTTTTCTTTTTGTTTGTTGACTGTGGTCTCCCTAGAATAAGTTCCTACACTAGCATGTGCCTGTTTCCCCTTCCTATGTCCTGGGAACTGTAGTCCATTAAGGATACTGGGAACTGTAGTTCTATGTGGGGTGAGATTTGTTGGGTGCTTTCAATGCATGGTGTGTGCACAGCCATCATTGGAAGAAATGTGGAACTTGGAGAAATTAGAAGTGACAGTTCTGTCCATCCCCACTTAAAAGCACATCCCAATCTGTCTGGATGGATGGTAGGAGTAGTTTGTAACATTGGTTATTTCTTATTCCCTTTCAGTCTTACTGTCTCAAGGTGAAGGAGATGGATGATGAGGAATACAGCTGCATTGTAAGTACTGAGCACTAGCATGCACAGTGGTTACATCCCATCATAGTCCCATCTTTGCTTGTGGGCGCTCCTATTGCCTGCTTGCCTGCTTCCACAGACTTAAATGCAGGGGTGAGTGTACTATGCTCATGCTCACCAAAGTGGCGTTCTTCTGAATCTTGCATTGATGTGCAGATTGACACCATTTATGACAGTTCCCCCCCCCCACTCTAAATTGTGGCTGAGGGGAAGTCAGTTTATGAACTAAGATTAGAACTTACTTCAAGCACTGTGGTCATTTGTACCTTGCCAAGCAAGCAGCTAACAGAATGTATAGCTTTTAATGTTTGGCTGTTGGCCAGCCAGGGTTGCAGCATGATCAAGTGAGAAGCTTAAGTTTGGCCGGGCACATTAGGGAAGCATTTAGCCATACATGAAGCCATTGCACGATTTGTGGTTGGTTGCTACATTGATGTCGTATTTTGGGCAGGCGCTGGGAGAGCCTCTCTACCGAGTCAGTACTGGGAATTACGAATACCGCTTAATCCTGCGTTGCCGCCAGGAGGCACGGACGCGCTTTGCCAAGATGCGGAAGGATGTGCTAGAAAAGATGGAGCTGCTAGACCAGAAACATGGTGAGTGGGGTTGCCTTTTCCAAAGACTAGTTTGTAGAGACACTGATGTCTCCCAGCTCCCTTCATCCCTGACCATTGGCCATGCTGGCTGGGGCTGATGGGAGACTCCAACAACATCTGGAGGGCTGCAGGCTCCCCACCCCTGCCCTGGAGCCAATAATGTTCATCTGCCATCCAGCATGCTACTACTTTTTACCTAAGGCTGGCTGTGTTTTTCCCCACCCCGTCTTGAAGTACACCAGCTGCTCAGCCAAATGTGCCATTGCTCCAGTGCAGTGATGGGTAACTGGCAAACCAAGATCCAGATGTTTTATGAGCCAGCAGCTGAGCCAAGATGTAGAGAGCCGTGTTGGTCTTCACCGAAAACACACCCAGATTCTGGACATTTCTATCACTCTTGTTGTGACTTTTCCAGATCTCTCTGTGTGTGTGTGACAGATAGAAACTTATTTGCCTGCCTTTGCTGTAGTGGGATAAGAACGTTAATGTCGCTGGAACTAGAAAAGCAGAGGGATATTTTAGAGTGACTTTAGGACATCAGACATACAGTGTGGAGGGAGGTTGAATTGGAGAGGTGTCTTTGTTCTGGGGGAGCTCTCTGAGGTGAAGCTGAAAGCATAGAACACTGTGATGTGTGATTTTTTTTTAAAAAAAACACACTTTTCTTTTTTTGAAAAAGTGACCTTAGAGCTTAAGGAGTGTTGAGCAGCATGAACAACTGTGTCCTTGTTTAGGAGGAAGGGTGGGTGGAGATGCACACAGGAGCACCTTTTCAAAATGTTGTATCCAGTGCTTATTTTTCTAGAAAAAGAGGTGGCAGAATGCCTCCCTTGTTCTCTTAGATTGCCAATGGTGGCCCCTTGAGACGTGCCGGAACTTAGTTCTGGATGGAAAAAAAGCCCTGGTTGTATCCCATAACAACACAATAGGGTCAGGTATAATAAGAAATAGCTCGGTGGTGGAGCTGCTTCCTTTTGAGACCCCTGCACCTTGAGATCTCTCCCATGTATGTCAGCTTACCTTCCTTTAGTCTATAAACAACTGCTGACTCTGCTTGGTTGAACTGATCCATTCTGGATCCTTCACTTTGCAGTGCTGTATATATTAGACCAGGAAGTCATATCCATTGAGTTCCAAAAAGCCTATTTCCAAGGGCTTGCTCTTGGTTCCACAATCTTTGGCATTTAGGCCTTTTACTTTAAACAGTAAGTAGCATTTGAAGTCATAAGCCAGGCTACTAAAAACAAGGGTTGCAGTAACTGTGAGGAATCTGTAAGTTGGGTGCCGGCTTCCTACACATGTGCTGCACCACCCCTTAACCGCTGTCTGTCCTCTCTTGCAGTGCAAGACATTGTGTTCCAGCTCCAGCGCTTTGTCTCAACCCTTTCCAAGTACTATGATGACTGCTACGCGGTGCTGCGGGATGCCGACGTATTTCCCATCGAAGTGGACCTGGCACGCACCACGCTGAGCTATGGCCAGAAGGATGTCTTCACAGACGGTGCAGAGGATGAGGACGAAGAGGAAGGTTGCGGAAGCCGCGAGTGCAACAGGAAGGAGGAAGAGAATGGCGAGAAGCTCATTGATGATGCCTGAGCTCATGGACTTGATGGAGTGGGAAATCCCTTCAGAGACTGATAAATTCTATTTCTCTAGGCAACTTGTCCACATTGACTTTTTTTGTCTGTATAAGGCCAGTCGGGGAATCAAGATTCTGTTCTGGATGTGGGCAGTTGGGGGGCGGGCCTTGTGCCGAAAGTGCTTTTGCACAATCCCTCTTTCAGAAAACTCTTTCCTCCTTCCTTGTCTCTTCCCCAAATCTTACTTCCCATCCCTGGAACTGGCAGGAAAGAGACAACTACCTGGGAGAACACCCTTGAACCTCATCCCATGGTGTCTATCTGTGCAGAGGGATTGTGACTGAATGTGCAGTACACACACAAACACACCCTTTCATTAACTAAAATGTCAGAAATGGTTCTTGCGGTCAGCCTGGCCTCCTTGTGCATCAGCTAAGTCCAAAAACTTGTCCCCATTCCTGCTTCCCAGTGTTTGAGAAGAATGGAAGTGGATAAGTTTGGTCTCCTTCCTCCTTTCTCTTAACTTACCTTGCTGTTAGTAGGCGGGTCTTACAACATGCCCCTTCCCTACTACTAGGCATGGCTCTTATTAGACAAGAAAGGAATCAGGGTGAATGGGAGCTGGGTGAAGCCAGAACGATCAGCCTCTGAGAGACTGAGACCAATAAAGGGCATCGGAAGGACATCCAGGAGAATCAGTTTTTGTCTCTATCATTCTTCTCATCAGGATCAAGTCATTATGGACCAGCAATATGGGACTTGACACTGGGGAGAGATTACCCCGGTTTACATTCCCAATCCCCACTGGTTTTAAGGATCTCACAGCCTGCCTTTTACACTATCTTGCATAGGTGCTTTGCTGCATGAAGTTTTCTAAAACTTAAGCCTTATATAGTATTTAAGAAGGTGTTAGATTTGGAAAAAAGCAAACATATCTTGGGGTGGGGGAATGATTATCCATGGAATGAGGCCCATAGATTTGCTGAGGTTAAAGATCAAACAGCCAGTTTAAGCATTAAAGCTCTCAATTCCTACATTGCACTTTCATTACACCTACACATTTACTTTTATTCCTTTTGAAATGCTGCTTCTGAGGACAGAGAGCCTATTATGCGCCTTGACCAGTGTCTGCACCCCCCTCACTCGCCCACATGAATCTCCCGACACCAAAGGAAGAGGGGCGGGGAGAGAATGCTTGTTTGTTTTCTGAGGAATTATTCCAATCCTGTATCATTCTGATATTTTTTCATGCAATGGAATGGCATTTTGTCCTGATTAGCAAGAGTGATCTTTTGGTAATAAAGGGGTGTTGGTTTCAGCTTAACTCTTACGTAGATTGTGCCAACTGGCAAGGAGAGAAGCTACAGAAGAGCTTAAAATTTATGACATATATGCTTTCCTCTTGGTTTTTTATTTCTGTTGTGTCTTTCTCTATGACTGGCCAAGAAAAGACCATGTGGGTCCAGCGTACTCTTCAGAGCGCTTTTATGTGTTAAACTGTGTGACTAATAAAGAAAAATGTGAACTTTGTTGTCTTACCTTTTTCCTCCTGGCTTCTTAACCATTTGGCTTGTCTCTCCTTGATCCTTTTGTTCCTGGTCACAGGAAGAGACATGAAGGACAGGCACTATTGATCAATTTTGCAGTCGGAAAGTATGGCACGGAGACCAGTGCAGTTGCACTTCTCCATATACAGTGGTACCTCGGTTCTCAAACGGAATTCCATTCCCGAAGCCTGTTCGGCTTCCAAAACATTCAAAAACTGAGGTACGCCTTCCCATTGGTTGCAAGAGCTTCTTGCACTCAGCAGAAACTGCGTCGCACATTCTTGTTCCAAAAAATGTTTGAAAACGGAAGCATTTGCTTCCGGGTTTTCGGCTTTCAAGAACCGAAACATGACAACGGAGGGGTTCAGGAACCTAGGTTCCACTGTATAGGACTGTCCCTTGGCTTAAAGTTCAGATCATCCCCTTCCAGATCAGGCATTCACCTAAGGATTGCTGTGCAACACCTTTCACTGGCTTAAAAGTTACATATATATTCTTTCAAGTGGAACCAATGTGCAAAGGTAAAGAGACCCCTGACCGTTAGGTCCGGTCGCAGACTGCTCTGGGGTTGTGGTGCTCATCTCACTTTATTGGCCGAGGGAGCTCGCATACAGCTTCCGGTTCATGTAGCCAGCATGACTAAGCCGCTTCTGGCGAAACCAGAGCAGCGCACAGAAACATCATTTACCTTCCCACCGGAGCGGTACCTATTTATCTACTTGCATTTTGACGCACTTTTGAACTGCTAGGTTGGCAGGAGCAGGGACCGAGCAACGGGAGCTCACCCTGTTGCGAGGATTCAAACCTTCTGATCGGCAAGCCCTAGGCTCTGTGGTGGTTTAACCCACAGTGCCACCCGCGTCCAATGCTTAGCAGTTCATAAATGCTATGCAAGTAAGAAACAAGCTGTCCTAATGTCTTTTGCCATGTTGAATATGCAGCTGGCAGCAAAACTATGTGTAAGGAACAAATTAAAATGGCATGTAAGGAGCTTAGCAGAGAGTCTCTAAATCTCATTTCTTAGGAAACCCAACACGGGGTATGGTGGGCACCCATACATTTTCTGCACAAGGATCTGATACTGTTTGTCATCTTGAGAATCTGAACATTTTCAAGCATGTTTGCAGAGAAAATCCTGAGAGAGTATGTCTGTGTGAAGAAAGAGAGATTGGGAAATGAGGTGGTGGCTCTAGTAAGCAAAGGCTGTGGCTGTAGTGTTCCACACTGCCTGCACCTCTCTAAGATTTTGGACAGAACTGCTGAGACTTCTGGCCATAACATTGGTCTTTGTTAGTAGTGTGTCTAGCTGTAAACTCTACAGAATATGTGTGAGCATGATGAACATGCCCACAGAGGCTAATCTGTTCTCAAGCTCATATCTCATAGCTAGCACTGTAATATCTGCAGCATTCTCTTGGCACCAGGAAGTGGAGACTGGGAGAAACCAAACATAAAATATTTGTTCGTGGAGTCACTAACGACCATATCATAGCCATAGATAGTAACGGGCTTGTGCTAGGTTGTTAGGGAAACTAACAAGCTTTTGAAAGTGTCTGACCTGCTTGGATTCATTTTCATTTCTGCACGATTCTTCAGAGGCGTTTTGCCCTGAAATTGCCCACTAAAATACATTACATCCCCCCCCCCCCCCAGTTCTTAATTGGGCTTTTGATGAATGTGGTGCTGTGCTTCGTCCTGCTCAGAAGGCAGTCAAGTCTGATCACAAAACTTGTTCTGGCCACTCAGTCAATACATCCAAGAACCTTCAGCTTGTGTGGGTCCTCTACTCCTCTCAGGGATGTCTGCAGGACCAGTAGATTGGCTACATGCTGTCAGGATTAGTTGTCACAGAGGGAAAGGTCTGGGCTTCTTCAAGACACAACCTGCATGTCTGGCTATGTACAAAAGCAACCAAGCAGGAACCCCTGACAATTGCTGAATGGACATCCCCACTGTCTTGCTTGAATGTAAGGGAGCATCATCTTGCCCCTTGCAGTTATGGTGGTGAAAAGCCCATCACATGGGCATAACATTGCTGCTGCTCTTGCTGCTCTTAGAAGCTTTTAAACAGGGGTAGGCAAACTAAGGCCCAGGGGCCAGATCCAGCCCAATCGCCTTCTCAATCCAGCCCACGAACGATATGGCAATCAGCATGTTTTTACATGAGTAGACTGTGTCCTTTTATTTAAAATCCACCTCTGGGTTATTTTGGGGGCCCGCCTGGTGTTTTCACATGAGTAGAATGTGTGCTTTTATTTAAAATGCATCTCTGGGTTATTTGTGGGCCATAGGAATTCGTTCATTTTTATTATTTTTTTCAAAATATAGTCGGGCCTCCCAGAAGGTCTGAGGGACAGTGGACCGGCCCCCTGCTGAAAACGTTTGCTGAGCCCTGCTCTTAAAGGAAAAATAAACCTTGTAAAGGCACCATGTGATGAAAGCTTCAGTCACCTAGGCTACCATGTGCTATTTAGTTATTGCAGGAATAATTCGATCTGCTGCACTTCATGGCTTGTTAAAAACGAGCTCGTCGCTGTCTCCCTAGCTTCAAAACACTTTTTGCGGTGGCGGGGGGGGGGAGGGAGACTTCATTATGATATTTTTTCTGAGTGCCAACATGGCCCAGTGGTACACTCTCTCTCATACTGAGTCTGCCAACCATTGCATTTAGTGTCTGATCCTTCTGTGATGTAACAGTTCCTCTAAGGTGCTGCCCTGGGGCACCTGAGGTCAGGATGCTGAGGCAACCGGAAGGAAGGGATTTGGCAGAGGGTGCCTCTGGGAGACCTGGGAGTAAAGCAGATTAAATGTGATTTAGGCATGCCCAAGGAGGTAGCTTTCCTCCAGAAATCCAGGTCTTTAATGACCTCAGCAGCCCTTAACCTAATTTGTTTGCTGCTCAAGTGCATGGTTTCATTTCAGCCTCTTGGCTGCTGTTTGCTGGTCACTGCTAACATTGGTTCCTTTATGTAAGGGGGGCGGGCGTGGAATTACAGCTTGTGCAACATTTCTTGGAGTGGATTATCGCTCAAGACATGGGGGTGTCTTCCTTGAGACTGCAGATACTTCTGTTAAGGAATTACCTGTGTGGAATGATTACCACAGAGTAACAAACATGCTTTAAATTGAGATGTGAATGTAACAGTCATGTACCAGTAGACGCTGTTTTCAAGCAGCAGCACTCTGAAGGACAAATGCTCCCACTAAATGTAAGAAGGGAAAATAAAAATGAAAATGAAACCCTAATAAACTGAGTTAACCGTGACAAGACGGTTAAGGGACTGCCAGCTAGTTTTGTTCTAGGTCCCCTTTCTAATTTTCTTTCTTCTCTTCACCCTGATTGTTTTCGGCCATTTTGGGAAGGGGGTACTGGTACAAAATACTTCAAAAATATCAGGCAGACTTCTGTGGCACCTGCCATTCTAGTTTTGTTTTGCACAGTTCATGAGATTTGGTTATTTCTATACATTTTAAGGATAATCTAAGAAAGTGAGAGGCAAGCAAGGACTCCACACAAGACTGCTCTGAAGCTACTGGGTCAATAATATTTACAAGATAGCAAATTACCCATGGCCAGTCCACATAATTAAGCAACAGTTCTAACAAAAGCTGTTCGTACAAAACTTCCTCAGAAGTTATACGTTACTGCCTGTATTGAACTATCATCCTGACAGGTTTGTGCAGGGGTCATAAGACACTGCCAGCATTCAGCTGTTATCTTGCACTTTCTGGTGCAATTTCCCATCCCTTTTCTTATCTGCCTTTTTCTTATCTGCCTTTTTGAGTTGCACTCAAAGGTGTCGGATGGCAACCAAATCTGGAGGAAATAAATAGCCCATCTGGAAATGCTGCCACGTTAAAATAATATTTACATTGGGGGTTGTGGTTTGCAGTCTGCTGCTTTTTGTGCCCTCAATTTGGCTGAAGAGATCCTGTTGCCAGGAGCTGCGAAATTGCAAGTGATGCCCTTTCAGGAGGGCACAGCTGTAATGCAAGAGGTACAGCATAGTAATGAATCCCACTCGGTACCCAGTATGCTTATCAAAGCCAAAGCGCCGTATTTTTCGCTCCATAAGACGCACCTGACCATAAGACACACCTAGTTTTTAGAGGAGGAAAACAAACAAACAAAAATATTCTGAATCAAACAGTGGATGTATGATTTTTGTGGTTCATGCTGTGGCCACAGACATGATATGTGAGTTTGGGGTAGCCCAATGCAAAAATCCTGAAAATCCATGTGGATCTGTGCTTTGTAACCAGGTTTTCGCACCATTGTGGCCCCACAAAACAGTGGATGCGTGGTTTTTTTGGTGCAGGCGGTAGCCATGGACATGCTATGTGATCTGCTGGTGAATTTGGGGTGACCCAATGCAAAAATCCTGAGGATCCATGTGCTTTTACCTCCCCTTTCCTTTATCGCTAGAGTCCCTTATCTTCCTCCTGGTCGCTTGCCAATCAGCTGCTCAGTGGCTTTGTTTCAACACCCCCTTCCCTCTTTCTAAAAAAACAACCATGATCTGCTTTTTGCCCCTGGGCAATTTGGCTCCAGGGCCCACACATTCGCTCCATAAGACACACAGACATTTCCCCTTACTTATTAGGAGGAAAAAAGTGTGTCCTATGGAGCGAAGAATATGGTAACTTCAGCTGCGTAAAGGACTGGCTGAATTTCCAGGATTGTCTGGAAATGAGTTGGAATCAGGCATATTTAGGATGTTGTGGTAGCTGCTGCAGCAGCAGCAGAGATTGTGCCACATTATGCTGTTGTTTGGAGATGCAAATTAGTAGCACTGGGCTGCCAAGAATGAAGGACTTGTCTGTGACTGAATCTTTGGTGCAGTACAAGAATTAAGTTAGGCAATTGTTTTTTATTGGATCTATGATGTGTGTGCGTGTGTGTGTGTGTGTGTGTGTGTGCATGTGCACACACAAGCTTTCAATTTCCAAAGGGTAATTCTTCCAGTAGAAGAAGAAGAAGAAGAAGAAGAAGAGTTTGGATTTGATATCCCGCCTTTCACTCCCCTTCAGGGTCTCAAAGCGGCTAACATTCTCCTTTCCCTTCCTCCCCCACAACAAACACTCTGTGAGGTGAGTGGGGCTGAGAGACTTCACAGAAGTGTGACTGGCCCAAGGTCACCCAGCAGCTGCATGTGGAGGAGCGGAGACACGAACCCGGTTTCCCAGATTACGTGACTACCGCTCTTAACCACTACACCACACTACACCACAGTAGAATGGAAGGTAAAGCAAATTCTGAATTGGCATACAAAACAGCACAAATATAGGGCATTACTCATGTGTGCTTAGTATTTCTACCTCTGGCTATAGAAAGGCTACAAGCAGCCCTGCTGGGTAGAGAACAAAGGATAGATTTATGTATTAAAGGCAGGCTCAGAAGATGCACCCACTTTTTCTTAACCCCTGCCCAGACTCCTGTGACCATCTCATACCATGCAATAAAAGGAAAGGCTTTTTTGTTTATAGATGATGGATGCTGCTTAGTTTGGCCTCTTTCCAGCCACAAACCTTTCCCACCAGAGGAGGACAGTAGCACAGTGGGGCAGAGGCTTTGAAGTTAAAAGTAGCTAGAGCTACCCTGGCCTGCGGCAATCCCTGGCCAATGGACTAGGCTGGCCATACTGCAAAAATAACAACAAGGTTTCTTTCCCTTTAGGAGCTTTGAAAGAGCGCAACAACCAACAGGTACCGTTTTTCCTGCTGTAGCAATACTGAAGAACTTTTACCTGCCGTAGAACACCTTAAAGGGACAGAAGCCCTGTTGTGGATAGAACACTAAGGGAGCATTTTTTGCAAAAAAAAATAAATAGAAGACATTTTCCTCTCATTAGGGCTACATTAGAGGGCTGAGCTAATGGCATGACTTACCTGAAATGTTTGCATTGAACATTTACTTGGCATGCCTGAAAGCGTAATCATTCTACCGTCTTCCATCCCTGTTTTAGGCCAGAGGGAAAAACCCTCTCTCGTTACACAGTCTGGTCTACAATAGCAGCCACCTGAAGTCCACTTAGGACTGATGGAAGTTTCTTTTTCCAACAGAAATGTGGCCAATAGTTGGCATCTCCTTAGCTACATACCTTCTCTCTCGTTGAAGATTTGGCACACAGCCAGTCTTTCAAAATGGATATATGACTTTCCGATCTATATGGTACTCCTCTCCCCATTCTACATACGGAAACTGTTAAAGGCTCTGCATGCAGAAGGTCGCAAGCTGACATCTCTAGGTAGAACTGGGAGAGACCTTGGTCTGAAACTCTGGAGAGCGGCTGCCAGTCAGTGCAGACAATACTGACTGAAGTGGACCCAAGAGTTTGACTCAGCATAAGGCAGCTTGCTATGTTCCTAATATGCTCTACACCTTTGACAAAACTGGGAAAACCATGTCCAAGGGTAAGAATTACAATGTGGTGGCCTCCTTTGCTGAGCTCTGGATTAGTAGAGGTAGCTTAAAAAAAGGTATCAAAGATAGACTGATCATTAAAATCTCCTAATTTAAGTGTTTGTCAGTACATGGGGGACAACCCCCCGCTGTGTTGAAAAGCATTACATAATTCTGCAAGCCATTCAGGGGAGCCCTGTGGCTTGTATTCCTTCAAATTTCCATTCACAGTATAGTGGAACCTCGGTTTTCAAACTTAATCTGTTCCGGAAAACCATTTGACTTCCGAAACATTTGAAAACCGAAGCATGCATTTCCGGAAGCAATTACATCTGGAAAACTCAATGCGGAAACCACATGGCATGTTCAGCTTTCGAAAAGCATAAAAAAATGGAAGCATTTACTTCCAGGTTCTCAGCATTCAAAAGCTGAAACGTTTGACTTCTGAGATGCTCAAAAACCAAGGTACCACTGTACCATTGCACCTTTACACATATAAACATCACTATTCTTGAGACTCGGTCTATCTCATCCCAGCATCCAGAAACATCAGTTTTCCATATACACTCCTCCTTAGGCTGGACCAGACCCCATACAATAGCAACATTGTCTCTTGTTCATCAAAGCTGAGCTCCACATAGCTAAAAACTGTCTCTTTCCACTGTCTGGTCAGCATCGCAGCCCCCCGGTACCAAAGCTACACCCTCCCCTTCCGGCCTGCCAGCTCCATCCACATTCCTGTTCTCTGCAATGTGGTTCACTGCATCACCCCCGGCATTGTTTATGTTACGGGAGAGGTGGTGATTGTCTCCAGGATGATCGTCTGCTTCCGGGACATCTGATTCTGCTTCCTCTGTTTCACTGCCACCTCCGCCTGCAGGAGGGTTCTCTGGCTGAGAGTTCTTCTTTTCCTTCCGGCTCAGGCAGCAGTAAGAAGCCACAGCCAGGAACAGAGACGACAACACAACCTCTGAGCCAGCCAGGTAGAAGATAACCTCGTATTTCTTGAGCGCATCCACCAATCGTCCTGGGATTTTTTAAAAAGAGAAACAGAGAGAACATAGCATATCTGTATTATAGCAACCTCCCACAATTTCATGTTGATGCCATATGAAAGCACTTCCTCAGAAACTGGAATCTGTGCTGCTTGAAAGCTCACAAAATGTAGACATCAAGGCAGAAAATGGTACCCACAGTCAGCATATTTTCCCCTCTCCTTAGTTCCATGCATTCCCCTGCCTGGCCACTGAAGCAGCAGAGATGGTAGGATACAACTATGGAAGGGACAGGATGAGCAAGTTGTTTCTTTAAGGCAGGGGTAGCTGACTTGTGGCTTCCCAGTGGCACACAATGATGGAAGCTGCCACCCAACAACATCTCGAGGGCCACGTGTTATCCACCCCAACTTGGTTTGGAGGTGAATCTGGGCTGGCCTGTACGCACACATCTCACAAGCCTCACTTCTACGTCTTACTCCCCCAAGTTTCTGGTGCTTAATTCTGTTCTCATTGCTGCTTCAGTTCATGGTGATGTTAGGTAGCCCCTAGGGCTAGCAGGAAGAGGGCTTGTGGAAGAAAAGCAACAAAGGGAGAGTGATGCTGAGGGTTGCCAAGGTAGAGGATCAGGGCCCTTGGGCCACCCTGGAACAACACACTTGGTCTTGGGCTAGCCCTTATTTCAGCCTAACCTACCTTAAAGGATTGTTGTGCAAATAAAATGGGAGACGATCAGGCATGAACTCCCTAGAAGAAGAAGTGAGCTAAAAATTTAATAAAAACTAAACCCCCCAAACCCTGGCTCCTAACCACAAATATACTGAGACTCATCAGTGGGATGGGATAGCTTTCTGCACATGTTCAAATGCACCCTCCTCTTTATTATTACTTTTATGAAGTTTTTGTCTTGGGGTTGGGCTCTTTCATGGAAGACCCACCCGCAATTAAGCTCTGCAGAAATGAGTGCAGGTAACAGGAGCCCAAGACTTACCTGCAGTGGGTGGTCCGATGAGCACAGCAAAGGCCTCAATGAGCAGCACAAGCCCGATGGCGCTGGAGAACTTCTGGGACCCAATGATGGCCATGAGCACTTCAAACTGCAGGGCCCCCACCATCCCGTAGGAGATGCCAAAGAAAATGCAGAAAATGACAAGGGCCGTGTAATCGGTGGCCCTGGCGCTGAAGATATCTGTCAGGCCATTGAAGAGCATAGCGAAGCTGAACAAGTAGGTCACGTGGGGCCGCACCCGCTTCAGCCCAGCAAGCACCCCACAGGATGGGCGGGCAAAGATGTCTATGAAACCAATGATGGACAGGAGGAAAGCGGCCTCTTTGTCTGGCACTCCTGAGTCTTTGGCATAGTTGACTAGCAATATGGTGGGCACAAAGAGACCTAAGACCATGATGAACTTGGCAATGGCGTAAATGACGAAACCCCGGTTTTTAAAGATGGAAAAATCCAACAGCTTCTTCCCTTTCTTGGGCTTCTTCTTCTTCTTCTTGGCTTTACTTGACTTCTTGGCGCTCTCCGTGGTGCTGACAGCCTCTTCAGCCCTGCCTCCCATGGGCAGCATTTCTTTGGCTTCATACTTGTCCTGGGCTTCCTCTCCTTTCTTCTTCCTGTTCAGCTCCAGGGGTCTCATGACTGCTCCGCAGGTGCAGCAGTTAAGCAGGAGCCCCCCCATGATGAGGAATCCCCCTCGCCAGCCAAACTTCTCCAGCAAGACTTGGCCCAGTGGAGAGAGGGCTGAAAGGAAGACGGGACTCCCGGCCGCAGCGAGCCCATTGGCAAGAGGTCTGCGCTTGTCAAAGTAGGACCCTAACATGATCAGAGAAGGCTGAAAGTTCAGCGCCATGCCTAAACCTGTGGGGTATAAAGGCATTTGTAAGTAATAGGTGAGAAAATAGGATTGTGGCTTTAAGAGATGTACAGTGGTACCTCGGGTTACAGACACTTCAGGTTACGTGATTTCAGGTTACGCACTGCGCCAAACCCGGAAATACTGGAACGGGTTACTTCCAGGTTTCGGCACTCATACATGCGAAGAGGCACTAAATTGTGCTTTGCGCATGCGCAGAAGCACCAGATCTCGACCTGCACATGCGCAGACGTGGCACTGCGGGTTGCGAACGGTGCGGATTGCAAACGTGCTTCCAGCACGGATCACGTTTGTAACCCAAGGCTCCACTGTATAGGTTTCAAGATCCCGGTATATCAGCTTTACTGAGATCCCCATTGCACAGCCATTTCCTGAATATAGAATTCATCCATGCAATTTATAACACTTCAGAGTTATTTCAGACTATTATTTGAAGTTATATGTCATGAAGACAGTACCTCTTGATTGGGCTCCACTCAATCACAGAATTTGCAAAGCAAACACAGAATCCTAGCTGATATCACCAATAATGCTCACACATACCCCAAAGGAGCCCAAAAGGTGCATTTAGCATCACGTGTGTGAAAATGCTGCGAGCATCATGTTCTTTCCCCCCTTTTGCACTTTCACACCACTCTGACCATTTCTCATGCCATCTCTCACTTCCAGATGCATTCCCACATGGCACTGCTTTCCACCCAGCCCCCTTGCCCAACGCTAACCTGTCAGCACACCAGCCGTCAGGTACAGCTCAATAATGTTGGTGGTAAAGGAGGCTAGAATCATCCCAGAGGATGCCAGGAGCCCCCCAACAAGCATCACAGGCCGGCACCCAAACTGGTTCACCAAAATGCTGCTCACAGGCCCTGCAGAGAATCAAAGAAACAAGAAAGGGAGGAAAGGCCTGGGTTAAATAAAAAGAGGAAAAAGCAAAGCAACGTGTGATTTCCTGTCACTGTGTGATTGGCTGCATTATTATGAATAGAAGAAACATCTGCCATCCTTAAGAACAAGGGTGGAGGAACTTTTTTTTCCTGTTGAAGGTGACATTCCCTTGTGAGTAATCTGTTGTGAGCCACATGCCAGTGCTGGGCAGGGGCAGATCAAATGCTGGTGTAGTTTTCAGCACTACAGGATTATCTAGCTCGCTCTCTAGGCCACTACATAGGGACACGGGTGGCGCTGTGGTCTAAACCACTGAGCTTCTTGGGCTTGCCAGTCAGAAGGTTGGTGGGGTGAGCTCCCGTTGTTCTGTCCCAACTCCTGCCTACCTAGCAGTTCGAAAGCACACCAGCGCAAGTAGATAAATAGGTACCACTGTGGTGGGAAGGTAAACGGCGTTTCCGTGCGCTCGGGTTTCCGTCACAGTGTCCTGTTGCACCAGAAGCAGTTTAGTCATGTTGGCCACATGTCCCGGAAAGCTGCCTGTGGACAAATGCCAGCTCCCTCAGCCTGAAAGTGAGATGAGTGCCACACCCCATAGTTGCCTTTGACTGGACTTAACCATCCAAGTGTCCTTTAACTTTTTTGCCTTTATCTAGGCCACCAAAGCTCTCTCCCTGCTTTCTTCTCTCTTTCCATCTCTCCATCCATTTCAGGTTTCTCCCTCAGTCCCTCCTCCATAAACACAGCTCCAAAGTGATTGAAGAAGAGTTTGAATTTGATATCCCGCTTTATCACTACCCGAAGGAGTCTCAAAACGGCTAACATTCTCCTTTCCCTTCCTCCCCCACAACAAACACTCTGTGAGGTGAGTGGGGCTGAGAGACTTCAAAGAAGTGTGACTAGCCCAAGGTCACCCAGCAGCTGCATGTGGAAGAGCAGAGACACGAACCTGATTCACCAGAATACGAGTCTATCACTCTTAACCACTATACCACACTGGATTTGCAGGAAGATTGCCCCAACCATCTCAGCTCCTTCCGCTTCCTTTTTCTCCTCCCTCTGGGGTCTCCCACTGCCAACACACACACACACAGTGTGCTGAAAGACTCCTAGGCTCGTCATGTGGCTGCTGCATCTCCTTCTCCTCTCTACATACAGTATACTGAAGAGAAAGTGATTCCCAGAGGGGTGGTCCAGGTGTAGGCAAGAGTAGGCACACAACATCCACAGGGCCATATGCCATAGGTCCTGTGGTACCAATCAGGGTGGGCAGAATCTGTCAGAGGAGGAAGAAGATAGTCCCAATGATGGAGATGGGGGAAGCCTGAGTAGCAAGTTGGGAGAGGTCTTAGCTCTGGGATTGCTGGACATCATATAAGGGGGTAGAGAACCATGTGGGCCGGTAAGGTTTTCATGATAGTTGGAGAGACTGGTGTCTAGTCATTGGGGCAGCTGAACTAGACGTGGAAGGGAACTGGTCAGACAGACTTAATCTTGTTGTTGTGGATGCACTGCACCAGCACAAACAGACCCAGCCCACTCCCCAAATCGCACCACCGCAACCTCAGTCATCTTGCTTGGGAGAAGAACTGCATGAATGTCTGGAAGATGCTCTCTGGCACTGTTATACTTCATAGGCAAACAGGAAAGTAGCCTCGCACCTCAGACTTCTGACTGCTGGCTTTTTGGCTGCGAGCCTTTTGTTCTCTGCCCCAGCCATTGGCATTGCAATGTGCAAAGCAATGACAGAATGCTTGCCAACATTCAACCACAGCAACACAAGAAAGTTTACTCAATTAGTTATTTGCTTTCCCGCCCTCCAGATCTGGGGGCCAGAAATGCTGTGGACTGCAGGGGTCTGGGGCACCAGGGCAGCTGAAGTTATAGGAATCCAGGAGGGGAGCTGGGTGAAAGCTCACTCTGCTCAGAATAGCAGCAGACTGTTGGTGGGAAGGTGGTTAAAGAGGCCACTCACAATAAATCAGTGAGATCCTTGGCTAGATCTTTGCTTTCATGGCTGTGTATATTTTATCAGCACAGACAAGGAAGTGTTTCATGGGACAGAGTCGTGGGATCCTTACCTGTTCCATACAACATAGCCAGCATGATAGATGAGATCCAAGCTGTGTCACTATAGCCCACATGGAAGTCATGCATCAGCTCCTTGAAATATATGCTCACTGCCTTTGGAAAGGCATAGGAAAAGCCAGTGATGACAAAGCAACCAAACAGTACTATCCAGCCCCAGCCACCATCTGGAGGCTTTGCTCTTTCTGGCAGGTGGCCGTCCTCAGCATGGCCCTTCCCCATTGGTCAACCAGGGGAGGAACCCAAAGGCGAGCGAGATGAGTGGTGCTGCAGGAACAGAAGAGAACAGAGGATGCAGATACAGACAAGCAGCTCCCATTGTCCCCCTTCAGCCTCGTTTCTGTTCATGTGCTTCCCCTCCCTCTTTAAATCTGAAGTAGGGAAATAACTATGTCTGAAGGCAAACTCATGCTAACAGTGCTGCTCAACAAGGCAATAGCTGCAGTAAATAAATACTGTGGCATCAAAATGCAGCGTAAAGCAATGGGAACTAAGGACGATTAATTAAGAGTAAAATGCAACTGAAACACAATTTAAAATTCAGTTCAGATGTAAGAGGCCCAGTTTGTGAAACAAGTTGCTTGAAAGGCCTGGGTGAGTAAAAGGATACTTCCCCTTTCTCTGAAAATCCATAAAGGTGGGACCAGCCTAACCTCTCTGAGAAGGCTATACCATAACTGGGGTGCCACTACTGAAAGGGGCCTCTTCCTGTTCCTTACCCACTTGGCTTCATTTGCAGGATCACTCAGAACAGGGCCTCTGAAGCAGATCTTAATATTCAGTCAGTATATAAGGGGAAAGTCACTCTTTCAGGGAATCTGGTCTCAAGCCACTTAGGTTTAAATCTCAATTCAACATCAATAATACAACCAAAAACCAATGAATTGCTGTATAACATATAGGACCTCTTCGATTTTTTGAGGGAGCTGGGTATGTTTAGCCTGAGAGGAGCTATGATAGCCATCTTCAAATATCTCAAGCCTGTTTTCTTCTGCTCTGGAGGGTAGGGCTTGATCCAGTGGACTCAATTAACAAGAAAGGAGATTCCGACTAAACATCAGAAGGAACTTTCTGACGGTAAGAGCTGTTCAACAGTGGAATGGTCTCCTTCGGAAGGTGGTGGACTCTCCTTCATTGGAAGTTTTTAAGCAGAGGTTGAATGGCCATCTGTCATGGATGCTTTAGATGAGATTCCTGCATTGCAGGGGGTTGGACTAGATGGGCCTCAGGGTCCCTTCCAACTCTACAATTCTATGATACTTTCAAGGAAACAGCAAGAAGCAAAGAACTGGCATTTCTGGCACCGCTACTTCCTCTGGACAGTTAGGAGACATTGCAACGTATCTCCAGCTAGGAGCCGGAATATCTAGGCTCTGACACTTTCTCTTTCCCCCTTGAGTTTATTCCCCTCTGGTCCTTGGATTTCCTCTCCCACTCTTTGTCTAGCTTTAAATGTTAAAGTACCATGATCTGTGGTGTGATTAAAAACCATTAATACCATCTTTTGCTGAAGGCTCTGCATGCTGCTGTAATGCAGAAAACAATGGCCCCTTCTTCTGAAAGACCTTAAACGCAGACAAATAGGCCAAAAGTTGTGACCAAGAGCACAAATTAAGCAATTATTGTGTGAGTGCATGCCAGACAGATTATTTGCCTGTGTGCAATTGCTATGGTTGAGTACAAAAGTGTGGGTGTAAACAGGGGATTGGAAGGGGGCAGTGGAGGTGTCTCAAAGCCTTAAGCTGGTCAAGAATGTCTATGTAAGTTTGCTACCCCCTCCGCAAGTTTTCCAGTGCAACAACACATGACCTTTGTGATACTGAGCATGCTGGCAATGGGGAGGTTATTATAGCATTAGCATCAGGAGGCCATGCTGCCAGAGCCTGTGGCGCTTCAGTGGCTGTGGCAACACCAACAGTGTATCACAGCACCGTAACTACCGTGGTACCTTATCTGTACCCAAGAGGGAGATGTGTACAGCTTATGCCCATTGCAGGGGAACTCCAGGTACTTCCCAGGCACTGGGCTGCTACAGCACCTGTGGGATCAGCACTGGGCAAGTGCTCTTATGCTACGTTATCTCTGGGGTTATAAGAAGCCATATTTCCCACTTCACTCTCTATTTATCGCATGCAGCTGTGTTTCCATTCTGTTGCAGTTCGTCTTCCACCTATCATGACGTTATTCAGCTCACTGTCCACTACGGTGAAATTAAGTAACTCACGTAATTTATGTAACTGTCATTTACATTTACATTTTGTGTGTGATTACATTAGCATTGCATTATTTCACCCTATTCACTTCAGTGCAAAGGAAATAGAATGCGAATGGAGGGACGGGGAAACCTAACATCTGCAGACTGAAAGCACCAGCAGCAGCCAATGCTGATCATATTCCTGGGATTTATTTCCATTCTGGACATGGGACAAATAGTAAGTAAGCATGGGCAATTTCTGCTCTCGTTTCCATTTTTCACTAGAAATCTCTGGCATCCCAAGTTGTCTCTGGAGGAGAGCCAACACAGCAATACTGATAGAAGCTGCTGCACTGGGACTGGTTTCTGCACTAGATGTCAATTTAATGCTCAGGGCCAGTCCTACCATGAGGCAGAGTGAGGCAGCCACCTCAGGCGGTAAATGTTGATGAGCAGGAAAGAACTGTGTGTGCCTTGTGGCATGCCCTGCACTCTCTAAGCTACAGGTGCCATCTTGTCTTTTGCTTCAGGCAGCCAAATGTATTGGGCCAGCCCGGAAGACACTTGTGCATTTTTGCTGACATGCAAATGATTCAGCAGGGTGGATCCTTTTGCAATGATGTTTTGTAGACCATATTCATGGCAGTTAATACATTATAGTTGCCACACACAAAATTTTCAGTGGCACAATAAAAAAGCACTTGAGCTGCAAAGTTATCTGCTCCACACAAATAACTCGCTGTATTGTGAGCCATCATTGAAAATGGCCTTTACATGGGATCTATAACATGCAAACCAGGGGTGGGGGAACTCTGGCCCTCCAGATGTTCCTGGACTCCAACTCCCATCATCCATCGCCACTGACATGCTGGCTGGGGCCGATGGGAGTTGGAGTCCGACAACGTCTGGAGGGCCAAAGGTTCCCCAGACCTGATATAAACCTGCCTTAGACGCTTGTTTGCCCCCCTTTCTCTCAGTTTTGCTGGCCTTCATGGATATAGAGACAGGCTTCCACTTTACTTATAAATTGCCTCAGTCTGAAGGCTCCGGGAATATAAAAATAAGCAACACCTAACACCTGGGCAGCAGACTGAACTGGCACAGAAATCACCAGGTAACAGTCTTCCCCGTTTTGTATGTCTGCTTAAATTATGGTAATTATTTCCACATATGCATATATACATATAGCTCAGCACATGCCATTTTTCATGCAGATTGGTGTCCTCTTTCGTCATCTTCTTCTTGTTGTTGTTGTTGATGTGTCTCCTCTTTTTTTTTTTTGGCCACTCTGTCTTAGCCAGAGGCCTACATGTACATATCTATAGAGAGCATGTACATGCACACAGTCTGGCAGAAAAATAATCAGACTCCACGGGAGCAGAGATTTCCCTTCAGGTCCAGTAATCAATATGGCTCATATGCGCTCTTTTTAAAACAAGCCAAGACAACATAACCCAAGACACAAGGTTCCGCAAAATAAGGGACTCAACACAAACTCCAAATTTTGTTGCAAGACCCGGGAGGCCAGTTCCTGGGATCCCCAAACCTAAAACAGCAGAGACTCTCCACCTGCATGCACAAGAAGCACAAAGGAAAGCATCCAGGGCAAATTAACTTAGTCTTTAAGAGCATCCCTTGCTCAGTATGTTATGACACCAGTATTCATCCTGTATTGAAACCAGTTGAGCATCCTCCTTGGGTCACTAATTCCCAACGCATATAACAATGCTAACACCTGACATACAAAATAGCATGCTCCATATTAAAATACAGACCTTGGGTGGGCTGTGCCTTCCCTTTCACTTTTTGACTTCCAAGGAGACAGATCCAAGGAGTGCTTCCTGGTGCCTAGGGCTAGTTTGAAGAAGGAGGGGACAACCTTTCAGAACTCACTCCATGACAGGCATCCAATGAGAACCCCTGGAAGAAGCCTTCTGATTTCTTGCATCCTTCTTCCTAGCCAGCAAAAACCTCAGCTCTCAAAGATCCCGAAAGCCTGGTGCAGATAGGGGTCTTCTTGTGGTGATCAATAGCTGCTTCCAGGCCCTCCTCCAGAGTCCCCTTGGCTCTGCGAAGCCTGCAGCTCAAGCACCAAAGTGTTTACAGCATGGATGTGGTCAGCAGCTGCTTATGTTTTAAAGTCGCTAAAGAATCATAGGTTGCTGATCTAGCAGAAAGAAACCACTTCTCCACTTTTAAGAGGCTTTCCCAGCCAATGGGAAGGAGCAGAGCCGGCATGCCTGGGCCACAATCCCCCAGTAATCCAGCTTCTCCAAAGTGAGAGGTAGCTGGGAGAGGGCAAGAGTCTTTAAGCTTCCTCCCTCTCTGCTCTTGAGGTTTTCCTGCAGGGTTTGAGGAGGGGAGGGCATTGGTTCTGGCTCCCAAGACCAGGGCAGCCTTATGGGACATAATAAAGCTGCAGGAAGGATGCTGGAAGGATACCATCATAGGGCATGACACTGACAAGACACAATCTCAGAGCAGGGAACATGCAGAGGTCAAGATGAACATGCCAGGGAGCCTCATGCTTCTACGTTGTCCTATGACAAGCAGTCGTGTTCAGGGTCAGATTCACCATAGCACTAACATCTAGACAACTGTCCCATGCATTCCCTAACCATGCCAATGGTAAGTAAAGCAACAGCTCCATCTGCAGACAATTTAAACAATGACTTCATGTTGCATTTCAGTGCACCTTAAAGGTAAAGGGTAAAGGGACCCCTGACCATTAGGTTCAGTCGTGACCGACTCTGGGGTTGCGACGCTCATCTCGCTCTATGAGCCGAGGGAGCCGGCGTTTGTCCGCAGACAGCTTCCGGGTCATGTGGCCAGCATGACAAAGCCGCTTCTGGCAAACCAGAGCAGCACACGGAAACGCCGTTTACCGTACCTTCCCGCTGGAGCGGTTCCTATTTATCTACTTGCACTTTGATGTGCTTTCAAACTGCTAGGTTGGCAGGAGCTGGGACCAAGCAACGGGAGCTCACCCCGTCACAGGGATTCGAACCGCCGACCTTCTGATCGGCCAGTCCTAGACTCAGTGGTTTAACCCACAGTGCCACCTGTGTCCCACACAGATGCTTAATTAAGTGTTTTTCTGGATGACCCGTTTATTGAACATTCATCCTGATTTCATTTACGAAAAGCTTATGCCACAGTTGTGGAGCACTTGTGCGTCAGTGGCATTCATCTCTCATTGGAACTGATTTGCCTGTAAGGTGTTTACACACCTTCCTTCAAGTCAATTGTTCATCCCATACTTTTCAATGTGTTTCCAAACCGCAAAAAGTCAATAGTGATATTTTTTTTATGGATTTTAATCAGTTTGGATTAGAATGGAATAAAACCCATTTGGATGAAGTCACAATTAACTGTCAATAACTCGTGAGAAAAACTGATGAATAGTTCCTTACTGCATGTTTCACATTCATAATATCATGGGGGGGGGGGCAAAATAAGCTTCCTTTCATGGTGTGTGTATGAGAGAGAAAACGTCAAGATCAAAAGAAGGTATCTATATTATATGAATATTCAGAAATGGACAGGTATAGTCAGAAAGTCCATGTTTACTATGATGGCTACAATTAAAATTCCATGGTGTTTGACTCTCTAAAAATCTCCCCATCGCAAATTATTGGCACTTTATAGGCAAAAATCAGTGTCTTTTGAAAATGGTCATTGTTCTTTTCCATCTCCACAGCAAGCCCCATGGTGCTATAGTATTGTAGTATCTTCGAGTGAGAGCCCTCTCTGAAAATACTAGTTGTATGCATTCATTACAGTTTCCCCATTTTGTGCAAGTTTTTCTTTCTGGTGTATTGCAAGAAGTAGTTAAGATGTCTTCATATTTAAGTATTGGATGCTGCAATCTGCTCAGAAGTAAGTCCCACCAACTTCAAAATATATTGTGCATGGAATGTGACTGTTAACCCATTGTAGGAGGGTTGTTGTTGTTGTTTTGCAAGATCAAGGTGTGGAAAAATGGCAGCCCTGAAAAGCACACCTTGGGAGGGTGGAGAGATTCTGTTGGCACAATATTTCTGAGGGCAAAAGCAGTGGGGGTGAGGTTAGGCCACCGTAGGGGGGGAAAACCCCAAGCTGGCACTCATGTCACCAATGAGCCCAGGTAGGTTTTAAGACCTACCCTCACAAGTCCCAGAAGTGAAAGGCCTTGGTTTCTAATCCTCGTAAGCTTCTTAACTTCTTTCCCTTCCTCACCCGCTTCCCTATCTATACATTCCTGTCGGGGGGGAGAGGAGTAAGAGTACAGGTAGGGAAGGGAGCGTGTAGGGGCTTTCAGAGCTCACAGACAGGGTTTAATTTCTATTAATAAGGCTAATCGGCTAAAGGAGCCACAGCAGGTCTCCCCCTGCTCCCCCTTCCACTCCTGGCCGCGAGGGCTCAGGCAACAATGGGGGCCTTGTGCAGAGGCCCACGTGAGGCCTTGAGATGCAGGCGTCTACGAGGGAAAGAAAACAAGCTCCCTTCTCACTCACTCCTCTTGACAGCAGAGAACCCAGTCCCGGCCACCACCACCGGGGAGATTTTCATTAAACCAGGTTTAAAAGGTGACTGACAGGCGCTACACCTGGCGCCACTGAAGGAGAAACCAAACTCCACACAAGTGGGGAGGGCAGGGCAGGTTTCTGTGGCAAGAGAGAGGGTGTGGCGTGTGCCAACCCAGCATAGTCTCTGTTTACTGTAAGGAAAAGGTAAACGTCACATCTAACAGCGGCCGGTTCACCAGCTGCAGCTGTTCCAAGAAAAGGACAGCCTTGCCGCTCTGACGCATGGCGCATAACCTTCCCAATGGATTACTGCAATGCATTCTTTGTGGGGCTGCCCTTGAAGATGGTTCAGACCCTGCAGCTATGGTCAGCTCCTTACGGATCATACAGCATCAGTCCTGAGAGAATTACACTAGCTGCCAACTTACTACCAAGCCAAATTCAAGGAACTCTGGAGTTCTCTCCTATTATTAGTATTAGTATTATTCCAACCATACAATGAAAAATATAGCTTGGATACTTTAAAAGCAGATTAGCCAAATTCATGAAGGCTAAGGGTATCATTGGATGACTGCCTTCAGTGCTGCCTGCAAGGGCTGGCAGTCCGAACTTGTTCCTCACCTGCCAATCAGCCAGTTGGCTGCTCAACCCTGGTATGAAGAAATCAGCCAAAAATCAAGCCTGCCTGCTGAAGCCTAGTTCCCTCTCAAAGTTATGCTTGTTGACTTGCTAACTGAATAGATCAGTTGGTTAGAGCGTGGTGCTGATAAACAAAAGAGGTTTAAAGACTCTCTCAAGGCAAATGTAAAATAATGTAGTATAAACACCAACAACTGGGAAGAACTGGCCTGCGGGCGCTCCAGTTGGAGAACAGCCTTTACCAAAGGTGTCATGGGATCTGAAGATGCTTGAACTCAAGATGAAAGGAGAAACGTGCTAAGAGGAAGGCACGCTTGGCAAATCCACACCGTGATCAACTCCCACCCGGAAACCAATGTCCCCACTGTGGAAGGATGTGTGGATCCAGAATTGGCCTCCACAGTCACTTACGGACTCACTGTTAAAACCGTGTTCATGGAAGACAATCTTACTCGGCTACTAGTGATCGCCAAAGAAGGAGGAGGAGGTGCTGATATCTCCAAGGTTGCAGGTTTTCCTGCATTGCAGGGGTTGCACTAGCCATCCATGTGCACCATGCACCTTCTCCTGGGAAGGAGGTACCACCTCAAGTAGCAAAATATCATGGGCTGGCCTTATAGACATTCCTTAGCAAAGGACCAGCTACAGGAACTGAGAGAGAAATGGGAAAGGACTGCTAGATTCTGCTGCCACCTGGTGGCGGTCAGACTGAACAACCAAAGGCATGTCAAAGGCACCAGGCTGCTTGTTTAGGTAACATAGGAAATTGCTTTATACAGTGGTACCTCGGGTTAAGTACTTAATTCGTTCCGGAGGTCCGTACTTAACCTGAAACTGTTCTTAACCTGAAGCACCATTTTAGTTAATGGGGGCCTCCCGTTGCTGCCCCGCCGCCAATTTCTGTTTTCATCCTGAAGCAAAGTTCTTAACCCAAGGTAATATTTTTGGGTTAGTGGAGTCTGTAACCTGAAGCGTCTGTAACCTGAGGTACCACTGTACTGAGTCTTACCATTGGTCCATCTAGCTCAACATTGTCCACCTCCACAACATCCTTTGCTTATTTAGCAGATTGGGAAGAAAGAGAAATACAGTGTCTCTTTCTGCAAGAATATGTTATCATTTCAACATGCAGACATCAGAAACATTATTTCCATGTGATCCAGTTTTTCATCTTGGTGACATTTTGTCCTGAGATCAGTTTCATCTGTGCCGCCATCTGGTGAGCTTTTCCGCTCAGGCCTTCCATGGCAACAGAGTCTCTCTGCTGGACCTTGAAGCTGCCCTGTGAGGGAAGGGGGATGGTACCTGCACCAGGTAAAAGCAGAAGGGAGCTGTATCAGTCCAAGGAAATAGAGTGGGTGAAGGAAAATATTGCTGTGAGCTTCAGCTGGTTTTTGTTCAAGGTAAACCTGCTGGGCACGTCTGACGGGCTCATCTCTTTGTTATGTAAACAACGGGAAATAAACATTGCTGGAACATCTCACTGCTCAGAGAAGTGAGGTGCCACATAACAATATCCAGGCATATTTCTTGTTTATTTTGACAAGACAGAATTTGATCTTATTATTACAAAATACAAAAAATAATAATTAAAATGTATTTCACATGTTAAGAGAGTCATCAGGGCAGCATGTTTGAATAAGGTGGTTTGCTGTCCTAGAAAAGCAGATTTGTATCAGAAGATAGATTCTGAAGCAACAGGCAATGAAATGCATAATACAGTCCCAAGGTCGCAGCTGCACCACACATTTAAAGGACATGGCTTTCCTCAACGAATCCTGGGAACTGTGGTTTGTTAAGAGTGGTGGGAATTGTAGCTCTTTGAGGGGGTAAACTACGGTTCCCAGGATTCTTTGGAGGGAAAGCAGTGTGATTTAAATGTATGGTGTGAACATGACCCCAAACCCAACAACAATGCAAAACAATTGCCTTTCGCAGAAAATTTGTATATTTTCCTCTTGTGATAAAAGCAATAAACACATGACAACATGAGTTGTTTAGCTTTTTTTAGTTTTGCCCAAAGTTGTTGAGCAAGGTTGCAAAAAAAGGAAGTTATTTTTAAGGAAAATTGTCCAAAATGACATTGCTGGCATAGGTTGTCATATGTCTGGATTTCCCCAGACATTTTTAGCGGTTTCCGCCCGGAGACTGCTTCTGACTGCAGTATTCTGGCTATGTCCGGGAAATTCCAGGCATATGGCAACCCTAGCAAAAATGGAAAAGTCCAGCTCAGAGGCTCCAGGGTCACTCCCAGAGCTTATTTGTTTACTGCTCATTCATCCTGATTTATTCATACAGTCTTTGGGGAGGTTAGAAGACGTCTACTGTTTATTGAGCATCCATTCTGATTTGTTTGCAGGGAGGTTACATGACTTTGCGTAAAGAGATTGTGGTTCCACTTTTTCCAATAATTTCCTCGTCACTTTCCTTACTGCAAAAAGTCTGGGGATTTTTAGAAGTTGGCTTGATGCACTGCACAGGATCAACAAAACCACTTTAATTCAGTAACCTGTATTTGTCATATTGTGACTGAATCTCACCTGCAAAATACCAACAGTCTGGCAGTAGCCTCGGTGGATTTCTTGGTGTCTTAATTTATCTGTTAGAATGGTTCAAACACTGAGAATCTTCTCTGTGCAACATGCCCTGAATGTTTCAAACAATGCATTTTACATGGAGAGACATGTACCTAGGGTGTGGGCCAATCAACCAATTTCACTTTCTCTCAGTTTCTCATCTTAAGTTCAGTTCTCCACATCAGTTTGCAATTTTAATCTATTCTTTAAAAAGTCCACATGAAAATTCATTGACATTTCAGTGTGAATTTCTCCTCCTATACAAATTTCTGTATGCAATTTCCCCTAACATAACACATTGTTGTATGTTTTCTTCGGTAACATGTGCATCTTTATACACACATTATTTGGATGCAGACATGAACTTTAGGAATTGGGGAAACATGAATTCCAAAGAATGCTTCAGTTTCGGTTTGCATATTGTTTTGGAAAATGTGAATTAGGAAGGTTTGCCTTTGAATGAGAACCGAATCAATTTTCTTCTCCATCCATGACCCAGAATGGGGATGGTTATTCCGCAAAGCCCAGTGGCTAAATAATATCTCACTGCAATCATGGAAATCACCACTGGAAAGCCCCTGCAGTACCCATGGGTCATGCTTCCAGACAGGAAGCCATGTAACATTAGCCTGTTGCAAAAAACAAAACGACAGAGTCTTGCAGCACCACTTAAGATTATTATGGCTTAAGCTTTTTTGGAGTAGAGTCCGTTCTTTGTGCAAAAACTATAAGGCGCTGTTTGCAGGGTTAACCTTGCACCTTGTTTGGAAACTGCAGCTTGCGCAAAATGCAGCTGCCTGGGTGTTTAGTGGGACACCCAGCTTAACACATATTCAAATAACTGTTGAAAGATCTGCACTTGACTGCCTATAAGCTACAGAGCCATGTTCAAGGTTTTGTTCTTGACATCTAAAGCTCTAAAGAACTTGGGGACCAGTTACCTAGGGGATGACCTTCATTGGTAGAACAAGTTGATCTTTTAGATCTTTTGAGATTTACCCTGATTACGTTTCCACGACCAGCAGATTGTCTCTTGGTGACAACACAAAAGCAGGCCTCTTTGGTGAAAGCACACCCACCCTCTCAGTGGCCTCCCTCAGGTAATTTGTGAGTCAGTGGCAGTGGCGACCTTCAAATTGCCCATTAAAACTTACATGTTTTCCCCAAGCTTTCCTGAACTCTGACTCTTCATTTGAGCAATTTCAACCACACAAGTTTGAAACTGTGCAAGTTAATTTCACGCAAGATGTGACTGTACTGAACTGTAGATTGGCAGGGACGGGTCAGAGTGAAGTGTGAGATGAAGGAAGCAGCTAGGCACACAGGAAATCTGGCTGCGCGTTTCACCCTCTTCAAAATCACCATCCCTTTGCATCTTATTTAGGAGACAAGAGGCAAGGGAAATCAAGAACTGGCAAATCAACTTACATAGGAGAAAGAGGACATTTCTGCATTTCCTCCTAACCTTCTACAGTGGTACCTCAGGTTACAGACGCTTCAGGTTACAGACTCCGCTAACCCAGAAATAGTACCTCGGGTTAAGAACTTTGCTTCAGGATAAGAACAGAAAACGTGCTCCGGCAGCGCGGCGGCAGCAGGAGGCCCCATTAGCTAAAGTGGTGCTTCAGGTTAAGAACAGTTTCACATTAAGAACAGACCTCCGGAACAAATTAAGTATTTAACCCGAGGTACCACTGTAGTTCTGTAAACATTGATACATTTGCCTTGAGATAATACCACTTTGCAAAGTGAAGTAGCGAAGGTGAAAAGGAAAGGTCTCCAACAACTGCAACTTGCTCTTCCCTTTTGCTTTCCGTGAAGTGTGTCTCCCCTCCCTGAAATATAAACTTCACAACCCAAAGGAGATATTTATTTTTTACTTTATTCTTTCTTTCTTTTCTTTCTCCCCCTCCCCTCCCCAAAAAACCCATTTCTGTTAGTGCTACTTACAGAAATATAGTGGGGGGGTGTGTGTGAAATAATGCAGTGCAGCTAGATCTCCTCAGCAATTTTAGAACTATTCCCAGTTGTGCTTATCAAAGCTGGTAGCACAGTGGTCTGTGATGAATGGGTGTGGGGGAGGAAATCCAGGCATCTTCAAACAAGGATGCCTCTTAGATCTACCAGTGGTGAGGAGCAGACAATTTTGCAAGTTACCTGAGCAAGGAAGTTTACATGGCAGTCTCTCAAGACCGACTTCCACGTAGATTTACTGACTGACCATTGAACATTAATGGTGCCCCTCAATGGTTTTAGAACAAGATGTTTTGTACGGCAGTCATGACTGGCTTGGATTATATCATGTTGACCAATATCTCTTGAGCTGTCTGTGTGGGCATGAAATCAACCAAGTATCCAACAGAAGATTTCTGAAGGCTTTTCCACAGACTCGTTCTGAGGGCTCTTCCTAGATTGCCCCTACTTATGTCCTACACCAGATGACTGATCTCTGCTGTAATGTCTCTCAGTCTTCAGTCTGAAACAGTTGTTTCTCTGCCCAGTCCAAAGTCACTTCCAGACAGCCTGTTTGCGGTCATCCTCACCCGTTAGCACAAAGTTTGCAGGGAAATTGTAGCGCAGAGCACAACCTGGCAAAATGCACGCTACAAATGAGAAAGAAACACACCTTTTGCACAGATGGGGGGGGGAGAAGCTTTAAAAGAACAAAACAAAATGACCTTGGAACCTATTGACCACTACAACATGAGCAGGCATGGAAAAGGAGGCTAAAGAATTGCCCTCCACTCAGGCTGGCCACTTGGGGAGAAATAGCTTCCCCAAGATAATGACAGCCTGAGCTCAGGGATGAGAAGGTTTGTCCAGGACAACTTTCTGTGCAAGCCACCCACCCTCCCCAAACCGTAGCTGGCTTTCACCGGATGGCGGGTGCCGATCGGTCGTTGGTCACCGTTGGGCGCAATTTGACTGTAGCAAAAGGATTGGTACCTCTAGGAAGAGGAAAAAGAAAGGTGGAGATTAAATTTTTGGAAACGGATTCAAGCCAGCCACATAACTCCATTACAACATAAAGGCTACCAACACACTGGATACAATCCGTGGTCCTCAGAAAAGTTGCTGGTGTCAGATGAATTACTAGGTTAATAGATATGGTCAGATATTACCGGATATGGTCATAGCTGTCAACTGTCCCTTATCTGGCGGGAAACTCCCTTATCTCAGCGCCGTGTCCCACTGCTGTCCCTTATTGATGATGTCCCTTAAATTTCCCCGGTTTCAAAGGAAGCAGCTCCTCTCCCTCCCTCCCTGCCGGCCAGGGAGGAGGGAGGCTCCAACTGTGTTGCTTGGCTGCGTTGCTCACCCAATAAGGAGTCTAAGAACGACTGGGGGGTGGAGCTTGCATGCCTTGTGCCGATCAAATGGGCCGCGTTGCCTGGGGACTCGCCTTTGCTCAGCGCTTCCCAGCGGAGAGGTGACGGTGGTTTTCCTTGCTGCATCCCCTTTGCTGGGTTGCTGCACTGTGGGAACCACCGCTTGAGGCTTCGTTTGGCTGCTGGCTGGGCTTTCTGCCTTTGGCTCGGAGGGGCTCAGAAGTCAAACATACCTGTGCCCGGAAAATCCCTTATTTTGGCTGCTGATCCCTTATTTTCGAGGCTGCTGGTCCCTTATTTTCAAATTTGTAAGTTGACAGCTATGGATATGGTCTTTCACAGAGTGTCCTAGTTTCGAAGGACACTCAGGACCACAATATCTCAAGGACCGCCGCTCTCCATATGAACCTACCCAGACCCTGAAATCATCGTCTGAGGGTCCACCACGAGAGCTCCAAATGGTGGCAACATGAGAACAGGCCTTTTCTGCTGTGGCCTTTTCTGATGCCCTTTTAAATGTGTTATGGGAGGAGAATTATTGGGTTATCTTTATTCTTATTTTTATTATGTGTTTTATGTTTCTAATATTGTAATTCTATATTGTGAGCAGGCCTGATATCTACGGATGAAGGGTGGTATACAAATTTAATAAATCATCATCATCATATTCTGGGCTTAATAAGTTAGATGTGAACAAGCCCCTTTACACAAGCCATGTGTGAGCCAGGAAGTCTCTCATTAACCTTAGCTTCCGTTTTAGCCAAACAGTGAAACTATTGTTACTATTTGGAACAATTCAGGGTATCAAACCACTGTGCTTTAATATCCTGGCTTGTTCCAAAGCTGGTGACTTGCCTGGGCGGAGGCTAGGCTAGAGGTAGGTGTGTGTGTGTGTGTTGTTTGTGTAGAAACTAGTCTACTGGACACACCCACCATTAACATGTGGCCCCCAGAAAGACATGTGGCCCTCAAGCTGAAAACGACTCCCTGCCCCGATGAGTGAGTGAGATGTGGCATCATCACATAGTCCGAATAAATATAGTTAAAAGCATCTCTTAAAAGAAACGCCCTTAACATATGCAGGGAGTATATTGTTCATGAGAAAAAGGACACAAACATTTACCTGGGAAACAGTTCTGGATGATGTTCCCTCCCTGCTGGCTTCTGCAGTGAAGAAGAAAAGGAAAGGAAAAAGGTGAAGGCTGAGAGAAACAATACCTTATGAATTTTCAACAGAGACAAAATGAGAAAGGAAGGGCCATGCGAAAAACACAGACGTGTATAGGTTCAAGTGGTGTCTGCACTAATGGTTCGCAGCAGGTCAGAAGCACATCCAATACACATCCAACCCAATTTTTTTTAAAAAGCAACCTCCAATTTACATTCGCTGATCCATTCCACTCAATATCAAACCAGGTTGTTCAGAGTTTATAGTTTTGCTTTTTTTAAAAAAAGGTTACTGTTCAGTTGTTGCAATGAAATTTACTGAGGGTGTGTGTTTGCTTGCTCAGTTTGCATATATTCCTATACTGGAAGGGGAAGAGAAAGAAGCCTGTAGATCAGAGGTGGCTAACCTTTGGACCTCCAGATATTGTTAGACTCCAGCTCCCATCGCCCTGGCCATTGGCCATGCAGTCTGGGAATGATGGGATATACAGTTCAGCAATGTCGGTCACAAGTTAGCTACTCCTGCTCAAGAAAGACTTGCCTACTGAAACATGGATGACAAGATTCATTCATCACAGAATGGCCTCCTCCAATCTGAGCAAAAGGGACCTCTGCTGCAAGTGCAGAAAACTTGTCTGAAAAGGGAAGTCATGTCAGAATCCCTCCTACAAATGGCAAGCTTACGAAATCCAGATCTTCCACACATGGGAGATTGTGACCTGGGAATACTTTCTTGTCTGTTCAAGCTCTCTAGATGTCTAAACACTTCAGCAACACACCCAAGGCTGTGTTCACACGAACAGAAAGAAACAGCATTAGGCCCTCCAGGCGTGGTTATTCCAGAGGCTGGACTGGTTTTCATTGGCATATGTTCTTCTGGTACTCATATTTTGTTTATTTATTTGTAATACCTATTGCCCGTCATATATATAAAGGTAAGAAGCCTTCTGCATTCATGATCAGGACAGTTATACATGACTTCACTTTCAATACTGATTATGCCTGCAGAAATTTCCAGGCAACATACTGTTTTCTTTCCAATCAGTGCATTTCCTGCTGAAATTCTGTAACTTTTTACATTCCAAGGTTGTTGAATTTTTGCCCTGCTTTTGTCGTGCTGTAGTGCCCCTCCAGATGGCCATAATACAATAACACTGGGGAAGAATCACAGAGCAACTGGAACGTTGTGTGGATGGTCCAGTATAATTCCACAACCAATGCATTATTATTGACTCAATGACAAGTTGGCCCACAAATGCCAAACTGGGTGGAGACTTGTCGCCATAGCCCAACATAAGTGTATTCTACCTGGCAACAGCTCTCCCGAGACTTGCTGCATAAGGTGTCTAGCATTTGTGGACTTCCTCTTCCTCTATTGCATGCACCTCCCAAATTTCCTCAACACTCTGGAGTAGATTTTCAGGGTGCAGAAAGGCAGCAATGGACACACCCCTATGCATTCAAACTCCACTAAGCTTTAGCTCCATAATCAATCATTATTGTGTTTTCTGGTCATTCTCATTTTTTTAAAAAAATGGTCCCAGTTCCATCTGGGCACTGCCTGTCATAGCAGCATTTTATATTTATTATATATATATATTTTGCTGAGAGCTGCTTTGGCAGCCAAGGAGAGGAATATCAGGTCTTTGTCTTTTAACAGTGCAGGATAAGTTATTAATCTTCTTTAACCAGGAAGTTGTTAATAATAATAATAATAATAATAATAATAATAATAATAATAATAATAATAATATATTATTTATACCCTGCCCATCTGTCTGGGTTTCCCCAGCCACTCTGGGCAGCTCCCAACAGAATATTAAAAACATTAATATTAAATATTAAAAATATTAAAAAGATCAAACATTAAAAACTTCCCTAAACAGGGCTACCTTCAGATATCTGCACCAACACTTTGAATTGTGCTTAAAAACATACAGGGAGCCAATGTACTTTCCTCATGTCAACCGCTCCAGTGGTGTCCAACTTTAGTAACATTATGAACATGGGAGTGTAAAGGACATCTTTTATTTCATAAAGTACATTTGTTAAATTGAAGTAGCTATTCGTGTGAACATGGCCAACCTCTCAATCCACAGCAAGCAGCAACACTCCCCCAACCCCCTTGTGTTTTCCATTCCTAGAAGCTGAGAATCCGCCAGACCACAACACTAGTTTCCTTTTGCTTCCAAGGCAGCCCCTTTGGAAGAGATGCTCCATAATGCTCAGCAGAGGAAGAGAGAAAAGGAAGGCTTCTCCATCAGTTGGCCAGGTGGCCCCACCCAAGCCCACATTCAACACTCAGCGTCCTACTGTTAGCAGAAAGAGCTGCTGCCCCGGAGCCACCAGAAATCAGGCTGAGATGTCATGGAGAAGAGGAGTGAACTGAAGGGACCCTGGGGAGCGAAAGAGAAGGGACTGAGATGCTCCCGCTGTCTGGGTAGCAAAGCAAGGGACCAAGGTGATTATGGATGAGGGTGGCATGGGAGGCTATCCTTTGAGGTTGTGGGTGGCTACTGTAAACTGAAAGAGAAGAACATTTCAGAGAAGGACTGTCCTGAGTGAGGACAATAAGCAGATGTAATGGGAGGAATTGCAGAAGTACTGAGATGTCTATCTAGGACGTCTAACAGAGAATTGCAGGGGATTTCTAAATGCCATCTTAATTCCACAAATTAAATCATGTCCTGTTTACATCAGAAGGGAAGCCTCCATTGGTCCAATAGCAGCTTCAGGGGAGATGATTTTCATTAGGAACAGGAATAAACTCTCCCTCCACGCCCTTTGTGGTGCCCTAAGCTGCTTGGACCACTGGTTACCTTTTTAAAACCATGCACATCCATTCACTCATGTTACACTGCAGGCAGATCCATGCTATACATTTAAAGCACATCTATTGAACATGGCTTCCCCAAAGAATCCTGGAAACGGGTTGGTTAAGGTGCTGGGAATTGTAGCTCTGTAGGGTGGAAATTATGGTTCCTAGGATTTTTTTGTGGGAAGTAAAGGCACATTGAGTGTGCTTCAAATGTATGGTCTGTGGATCTGCCCTCAGTCGAGTTTGGTCCTAATCTTCAGGGTGAAGTACTAATGGTACTGTTGTTGCAAGAATAGGGTACCTATTCTCATCCTAATCCCTTCTTGTTTTCAGAACTTGTCATCTGGTTAGTTTATCTTCTCGTTAGGTGTCATGCATGTCCGTCTCATCAACAAATTCCCAGTGGCTCTGCCAGCAGTTCTTTTTGCTGACCCTGCTGCTGATATTGGCTAGTCAGAGAGAGCTCCTGCCAGCTGCCCTGTTAACCTGTTATCTGCAACGAGAGGGAAGGGTGGGAGCAAAAGCTCCCCCACCCAACAGTAGAAACTAAGCAGTCTGTCACTCTTGTGAGAGAACCGCATCCGCTCTACCCAGTGGCAGGAAGACAAGTTCAGCACGCAATGCAGCCTGGAAAACTGGGCCTCTGCTTGCTGCTGAAGGGAAGAGAAAAGGGAGCACTCCAAGCCATAGCACAGGGCATGGGCGAAGCCATGATTTATTTTAGTTGGGGAAGGCTTCAAGTTGGGGGGGGGGCAGAACAGAGTTACCAGTGACAAAATTGGTCAGTTAAGTATGTTTATTTATTTACTTGATTTAGGGGAGGCAACTGCAAGTGGCTATGCCCATAGGACAGGGGTGGGGAAACTTCAGACCAAGGGCCACATTCCTATCTGGGGGAACCTTTCAGGGGCCACATGTTAGTGAGAAGTCAAAGTGGGCCAAGCAATTGATATAAATTTTATCTTTGTACAGTTGACTTGTTTACACACACACACACACACACACACACACACACACACACTTCCCTCTGTCCTCTCCATCCAGGCATTGTCAAGAGGCATTGAGGGGTGCGCAAAGGAGATGTGTCAGAGGAGGGGGGTTGTGGCCTGGGAACAGTCCCAAGGGCCGCACAGGGAGGCTGCATGTGGCCCCTGGGCCTGTGATCCCCCACTTACCCCATCACAGGAGGTAGGTGGCAGATTCATGCCATATGGGGGGAAACATCCACTGAGCGCCACTTCAAATCATAGCGTCAATATAAGCAAAAGCAGAACAAGACCATTGTCTAGATCATGTGGTAATTTCCTGCAGCTACAGATCTGGAGCTGAATGGCATCCTGGCCGTTTGTTGGCAGCTGGTGCGTTGCCTGCGTAACTTGTGAATCGAATCTGAGCCAACTGTCAGAAAGCACCAGGGGTGGGGAACCTGCACCCCACCCCCACCCCATATGTTATTGGGCTCCACCTCCCACCATCCCTGACCATAGGGCATGCTGACCAGGGCTGGCTGGAGTAAGGTTACCAGACGTCCCCGGTTTCCCGGGGACAGTCCCCGGATTTACAAATCAGTCCCCTGACAAAATCCATCTGTTTAGTAGGAAGTTGAAAATTGTCCCTGGATTCACTGAAAAAAATCTGGTAACCTTAGGCTGGAGCACAACAACCTCTGAAGGGCCACAAGTTCCTCAACCCTGTTGTGCCTCATTAACTCATCCAAATCTATTGCTCTGTTCCTTTCTCCCACTCCCCAAACACCCCAAAATGGCATAAGCACTTACCTTGGAGTCTGAGGTGGCTGCGGCGCTGGCTGAGCTGCTCCTTCGGCTGCCTGCCCCCAGCAGAGCAGGAGAAGGCCCTGGAGACTGAGGTCTGCTGGGGTTGTGCCAGTAATTGCTGGCCGATGGGGTGCTGGGCCGGTCCAGGAGCTCGTCTACGCTGCAACTGCTCCGCAGAGGAAACATTCTGAGAAAGAAGGGGAAAGAAAGGCTGGCAAAAGCTGTTTGGGTGCAGGGGGCACATCTGTTTATTTATTTGGCCTTGACTGGTTGGAGCCACAGTACCTGAAGGACCGCCTGTCTCCACATATACCAGCATTTATGCTGAAATTCCCGCCAGAGGCTAACGAACATACGAAGGATTTTTTCCCCCAAGAATTCCACAGGAATTCTCCAAATAAATAAATGACATGCCTAACTAGCACCAGGGAGGCAGCCTTTTCAGCAGCTTTGCAATGTTCTTCCTGGAAAGGCTTGCTGGGCAACCGCCGACGTCTTTCCAGAGCTGAGCAAAAACTTGTATTTCCCATTTCCCCAGCCTTTTCAACTTTGGCTGACCTGTTTTGCTTTTGATGCCAGCTGTATAAATTTGCTGCTTTTAAAACATATTTTAATCCATGAGTTAATTTATGGGGGGCGCATTCAACAAGGCTTTGCCCAAGAGGAAAAAACAGCACATATGAATATCACCATGGATGCAACTCAAGCTCACAGCACCTGGGGGTGGTCTCCTCGGGGTCTCTCGCCTCCTTCAGTGGCTTCACGAAAGCTTCAGGAAACCAGCCACTCCTGAAACCAAAAGCACATGACAACAGTCACCTTTTAGGTCCATTATCACCACACCTTTTATTATGGGAAGTTAGCTCCTCAGGCTTCCTATAATATAAGGGATACAGAAGATACAGTTATTAATTACAGGTCTGGGAGCCCTGCTCTCATTCTGCATTTAATGAGATTGAACTGATGAGATGCTGTGACGGATCAAAAAACCTGAATCTCTTGCACTAAGTTTAGATGTTTTCTTTTGTTTTTAAGACTCAGAAACCTGGACCTGGAGAAATCACTATAATTCCTCCATATTTACTTGCTCTTATAAATACGTTCCCAGGCAGCAGAAGGGAAGTATAAAGGTAAATTTACAATGGTAAACTGTCATTGACTCTCCCTTTCCCCACATGGGGCTATCTAGGACTATCCTATAAAGCAGGAATGGGGAATCTGTGGCCCTCCGCATGTTGTTGTACTACCAGACCCATCATCCCTGACCACTGGGTCATGCTGGCTGAGGCTGATGGGAGTTGGAATCCAACAACTTCTGAAGAGTCACAGAGTCCCCTTCCTTCTTGTAAAGCAGGGATGATGAACCTCTGCCCCATGGGTGAAATTCGGCATGCTAGGCCTCCCCTGCAAGGCCATTTCCCCCCAAACCACACCCACCTGCCCCACACTGACTTCAGAAGTGGGTCAGATAGAGATGTGGCTGGTTGGTTATTCACACAGCCGATCCTTGAAAAAACTAGGTTGGTGGGGAGATAAAGATCTCACACAGCAGGCCAAAAAGGTTCCCTACGCTTACTCCAGAGGCTGTAAAAAGTTCCAGGTATAGGACCCCTGGATGGGTAAATCCAGTCAAAGATGACTCTGGGGTTGCGGTGCTCATCTCGCTTTCAGGCTGAGGGAGCCGGTGTTTGTCCACAGACAGCTTTCCGGGTCATGTGACCAGCATGACTAAACCACTTCTGGCGCAATGGAACACCGTGACGGAAGCCAGAGTGCATGGAAACGCCGTTTACCTTCCCACTACAGTGGCACCTATTTATCTACATGCACTGGTGTGCCTTCGAGTGCTAGGTTGGCAGGAGCTGGGACAGAGCAACAGGAGCTTAGTGGGGATTCAAACCACCAACCTTGCAATCGGCAAGCCCAAGAGGCTCAGTGGTTTAGACCACAGCACCACCCACGTCCAGAGGCTGTAAAGTGCAATAGCCCCAATCTGAACTGATCCCCTAGATAAGCTCCAAGTCAAAGAAAAACAAGTGTGGTGTGCATAAATTCAGAAGCATGGTACAAATTTCAGTACGTGGTCCAAAGCCCTTAAAGCCAAGAACCTCCTCAACCTATTACTGTACTCTCACAGATCCATGTCTGAGCAGACTTACGTGGATGTACCTTCCAGCTTGCCATACAGCCAGCCATTTTGTGCTTCTGGTATCAACACGGTGACTATATCTCCAATGCTGAACTGCAAAAGGGTCCGGTTGGAACCAGCAGAGTGGGGGGCTATGGCTTGGACTCTCAGCACGCTGTTGCTGCTCCCCTCTTTGCCCCCAGCTTCTGCTCTTCCTGCTGCCTGCTCCCCAAAGGAGCTGGAACGAGAACGTTGGCCGGTGGAAACAGAGCCTGCAAGAAATTACGAGAGGCAAGATCTCTTGGAGGATCCCAGCTTTGCTAGAAAAGTGGGCTATATGGTTCACATGAATTTATCCATAAATAGGTCAAATGACACCTGTAAAAGAAACCCAAACAACCCTGGACTTTGTCTTTGGCAGGGGTGGAGAACCTGTGGCCTTCCAGCTGTTGTTGGGCAACAACTGCAGTTATCTGTAGCCATTGGCCATGATGGTTGGGGCTGATGGGCGCTGGAGTCCAACAACATCTAGAGAACCCCAAGTTCCTCATCCCTGGTCTATGGATTAGATAAATTGCCATATTTGTCTCTCATATATGCAATGCCACATTTCCTCCATAGAGATCATTGTGGCATACATGATTCTCTCCTCCTCCAACCACTGTATTCCCACAACCACACTGGTTGTTAGTTGGTAGGTTAGTTTGAGAGATAAGGACTGGCCCAAGGTCACCTTAATGGGGGCTGACTGGGGATTTGAACATGGGTTTTGCCAGTCTTAGTCCAACAATTTTGACACTACAATTGTTCTTAAGCGTCCCGGTCCTATGCTTCACCACTGTCTCCAATGAACCTAAGCACATCATGCCTACCCATATATCAGGAATTCCAAGACACCTTGGGGAAATGTTTCTTAATGGAGAGTCTTCATCCACTATCAGATGGGACACCCTGACTCCTCTTGAACCCAGGATTTTCCCTCTTCCCCGAAATATCTTACCGATAGAGGGAGTTCTTTGCAGGGTTCTCCTCCTTGTTTCTGGCTGAGAGGCAGGCAACATTTCTGCCGTCTCCTGTGGGAAGGGACTGGTGCTTCGCCCTGCTATCACTGGACTGAAATCACCCAGAGGCCTCTGGGGCTGCAACAAGGAAATGAGAGGAAGAGTAGGCACTTTGTGAAAGCAATCCCACGGGAGAAGATCCTTGGAAGCAATCCTTAAGGCATATTGCCATCTCCTGTGACACACTCTGGGCCAGACACCCATTTCACAACCACTAGAAACCCTGAACCACCAATCAACTTAATTGGGTGGCTGACAGGGAATTCATGTTTTATGAAAGGGGAAAATAAAAACTACCAATTTTCTCCACACCATGTCTAATGTTATTAACTTTGTATTGCGTTCCATTTTAGGCTGCATATGCAGCATACCTTTAAAACACTCTCTGCACCAAAATAAAGGAAAAAAGGACCCTGGGAACTGTACCTCACACAGTTACAATCCCGCTTAACAGTTCCTGGGATTCTTTGAGAAGGGAAATGTACTTTAAAGGTTTGGTGTATGCATGGGCCAAAGTCATCTTTAAAAACAAAAACCCCAATGGATGGGGAATGTTTTTTAGTCGGAGATGATCTTCTGGGCAACCACCTTAAGTCATATGCCAGCAGTGGATGGGACAGAGGCCAAAGATGATGGAGCAATGAGTGTACATTTTACCTTTATACAGTTTCTACACACGCCCACATGCCTCCCTCTTCATCCTCCTTCTAGGGAAAGCAAGACGCAGTCACAGAGTTCAAGGAAACATTCCAGCCAGGCAAAAACACTCAAGGTGGATGTGAAACAAGGCCAGTGAAGGGTATCACAGAACTAGGGAGGGTGTGTGGCTTGGGAATAGTTTCAAGGGCCAGATGAAGAGGCCCAGAGGGCCACATTTGGCCCACAGGCCTGAGGTTCCCCAATGCAGCCAGAACTGCACACAGTGTCCCAATGGCCAACTTTGGTAATTATACCCCAGTTGTGCCTCGTTTCATAAACCCTTCCTGCCCAAGGTTCCTTTCCTCTTCTTACCATCTCGAGATGGGAAGGGGCGGGAGCCAGCGAGCCAGATGCATGACCCGGGCTGAGCGTTGTGCTGCTGAGCGAGGTTGGGGCAGGATTTCGGGTGGCTTCCAGCTGTTCCTTCCACAGCGGTGCCTTGCTCTGAATGATGGCACAGGCCTTCACAGGAGAAAAGAAGACAAGAACAGAGTCTGGGAAGTATAATGACAAAGGGGGAAGCGGGAGGTACGACCCACATCTTATTCAAAACAGCAGTCCCAAAGACTGCAGCAAGGAGAAATCACCACTACCACCAATCTTTGTCTAATGGAAGAGGTCCCACAAATTTCTGCCTGGCAAGTAAAGTTGTAAAAATGGCCACTTGACGCTATATTTAAGAGATTCAGACACAAAACCAAACAATGCATTTGGAATATATACATTTATGCAAACTGGGTGCTTGTTCGTTCAATATTCAGTGTTTGGTTATGTTATTTGTAGGCAATTTGATTTGACTTTGCAGAATTGCTTCCCCTCCTTTCTCCCAGCTCTTTTTACAGGAACCAAAATAAGCCCCGAGACAAGGAAGGTCAGCACTCATAAAATGTTGGTGAGAAACAAGCTTGTAAATCAGGGAAACTAGTACTGAAGAGAAACCGGGAGCTGTGCTGAGTACTAACATTTCATCATCTGGCAATGGATTCCCTACCTTCCCCAGTTTCTGAGCTTTTAGCAAGCAAATAATGTTAGCCATATATTTCCCGTGTCTTAGCTGCTTCCTTAAGGGCTAGAAACTTGATATCTTTGAAATCCGGCAATCAGGGTTCTCAGAGTTCCTCAAGCACCGTCACATTCTAATATTCTATGATTAACTGGGTGATTTGTGGCTATTCACGGTAAGTGCTAGGGTCTCTTGCTATAGTGAAAGCCTCTTGGTTCCCTCCAAGAGAAGGCTTCTCACCAGACTTCCTTTAATACGACAAATGAGGAACCTGCGGCCTTCTGGGTGTTGTTCCACTGCAATTCCAATCGGCCCCAGCCAGAATAGCCAATGATCAAGGATGATGGGAGCTGTAGTCCAACAACACCTGGAGAGGGTCACGAGTTCCCTGTTTCTCCTTTAATGCCAAATTAAGCCATCCCCTCCACCATCAAATCTGGGTTCGCTGAGGCGCCCTTTCCCTACAAACCTCCCTCATATTACATATGTCTTACCCTGGTGTAAAACTGCAGGAAGTTATTGGAGAGTAGCTGGTGCTTCTCAGCTAGGAAGCGGTAGCGGCGTTTCTCCTCCAGCTCAGCAGCCTTCTGGCTGTCGGTGACAAATTCTTGCATCTCGGTGTGCAAGCGCATCATGTTCTCCTGGAGTGAGGGGAGAAAGGATCTATGTCAGCCTTCCTCAGAGTGAGTCCCTGGGGCCCAGGCGTGTGCTCACACCTGCTGCTTCACTGCAGCCCTTTAGAAATTCTCTTTTAATTTTTTTGTTGAACGACTAGTAATTTTACATTTTTACGGCAGTAAAAATTTTACATTTTTACGGCAGTAACAGCGCAAAACTCTCTCGGGACACCTCACCCAGAATTCCTTATTCTGAAGAGGTACCCCCTTCCTCAAAGTGAGGTATAGGAATGGCGGAAAAGTGCCACAGGAGCTGGGTGAGCAGGTGGCAGCTGCTGGGTAGGTGAACTGGCAAGCCAGGGCCCCAGGGGCACTAACTCATCATCTCCTTGCCCCACACCCAGAGGCAATTTGCTTCATAATAAAAGTTTGGTGGTTATTTCTCTCTTTTTTTAAAAAAAAATGATATTTATTAGAAGTTTAAGAATTACAGAAAAAAGAAGAAAAGAAAACAACAAAAAATTGACAAGACATACATTACAATACCTAAAAAGAAAAGCATAAAAATAACAATACAACAATACAGCAAAAAAGAACAATAACATTAAAACACACATCCAATGTTCCATATCTTTATCTTTCATTTACTTGTTTCATCGACCTCCTCGCACCTCCCTTTTTGTATTCTAATTTAATTAATTGTTTCAGCAAATTCTTTCCATCTTTCTCAATTTTTATTGTGTGATTTATCTTAACGGTCTAACCTATTAATTAACTCAGCAAATCCTTTCCATCTTTCACTATATTCTGTCATTCAATTTACCTTAATTTATTTTAACCTTATCTTACCATAAAAAACCTTAAAACTTAAAACTTAATACTTATTTGTACATAACTCCTTATATCATTTCTACTAAAGCCAAATAGTTTCATTCCAACATTTTTCCTAATACTCGTTAATTTTACACTAATTCTCAAAATAAATTTTTAAAAACTTTCTTCCAATCTTCATCCAACATCTCTTCTTCCTGGTCTCGGGTTTTGTCAGTCCTTCTTGTCCATTCCATCTAGTCCATCAACCTGGTGATCTTATGTCCGAGGCTCTTAAGTCTTTTCCATGTCCCTTCTGCAGATCTTCTTCTTGTTTATACCTGCCCTTTACTTTATTTTTTGTTGATCTTTTTCTTAATTTCTTTCCTTTCTCATTGGGGAGTAGGTCTCGGGGGGACTCCAATCCATAAATATCTCCATCTCCCCTCAGCAGATCAGCCCATTCCCCACAGTCCCATTCCCCACAGTCAACACTGTAATCCAGAAAGTATTTAAGAGCATGTTTCAAAGTCCCTCCAAAATTAAGAGCCCTCACAACTCCAGACCTCCCCTGGTCCACTCCAGATTCAAACTTCAAGAACAGCGGCTTATGCTCCTGCAAGGCCTCGGATCTCTCCATTTGTGTTACTTGAGGTTCAACAGCAACCTCCTCCATTATCTTCTGCACTTGCACTTGCCCTGTCAAAACAGGTTCCTGGGTTGGTTCCTGAATGGTTTCTATATGGGTATTCGTGGTGGTTATTTTTCTCTTTGACATCTGGTGGGAGGGCGTTCCACAGGGCTGGTGCCACTACCGAGAAAGTCCTCTGCCTGGTTCCCTGTAACTTGGCTTCTCATAGCACCAACACTTTGAATTGTGCTCAGAAACAGACTGGGAGCCAGTGTAGGTCTTTCAAGACCGGTGTTATATGGTCTCAGCGGCCGCTAACTGCCATGTATTTATTTATTTTTGCTTTGCTTTCCCGTCTTTCCTCCAAGGACCTCAAAGTGGTGTATATGTCTCTCCCCCCCCCCCTTTCCAAATTGTCCTCACAACAACTCTGAGAGGTAGGTTGTGTTGAGAGGCAGTGACTGGCCCATGGTCACCTAAGTGAGCTTCATGGCTGACTGGGGATTTGAACCCTGGTCTCCCAGGCCACAGTCCAACACCCTAACCACTACACCACGAGTGCTGAGCTTCAAACGGCAGCACCTGAAGCAGCTATGTCTCACCCACTGGTGCGGACAGACTATAATGGGGTGCATGCACTTTAAAAGCACAAGACTCCCCCCCCCAATAGTCTGGAAAGCCAATCGCAATTCCACTCCTAGCTTTCAGCTGAAGAGCAACGACTGGGCAGTGCCAAGGGGCCACCCATCTTAAAGCAGCCTCCATATTGTTCCACACCTTCATCTCCCAGACATTCTTGTCTCGCGTTCTCTCCATTCTCCACAGATCCGAAATGCATTTATCTATGTTGGCAGTTCTGCGTCTGTGTTCCTTCTCATATCGCTGCCGGCTGTCCTATGAGCAGGCACATTGAAAAGATTTTTAAAATATATACATTTAAAGACAAAAGCCTAAACTCCTGGCTAAGAAAAGGGGGGGGGGACCAAGACCCAGTCCCTGCACAATAGTTTGCTGAAATAAATCTGAATACAGTCAAATCTCGGTTGTCAAACGTAATCCGTTCTGGAAGCCCATTTGGCTTCCAAAATGTTCGACAACCGAGGCACAGCTTCCAATTGGTTGCAGGAGCTTCCTGCACTCAAGCGGAAGCTGTGTCAGACGTTCGGCTTCCAAAAAACGTTTGAAAACCGGAGCATTTACTTCCGGGTTTTCAGTGTTCGGGAGCCAAAACGTTACAAAACGGAGGCATTTGGGATGCAAGGTTTGACTGTACGTTAACAACAGCAAAGTTCTTTTTCATTGCTCCTGAGTCCAGGTACACAGCCGCACCATACTTTTAATGTGCTATGATACCACTTGAAACAGTCTTGGTTTCCCCCAAAGAATCCTGGGGACTGTTATATATTAAAGGTGCTGAGAGCTGTTAGGAGACCCCTGTTCTCTGCACAGAGCTACAGTTCCCAGAGTTATCTCTGAAGAGGAATTTATTGTTAAACCACTCTGGAAATCATAGCTCTCTGATAGGGGTCTCCTGGCAACTCTCAGTACATTATTCTGCTATTCTGCGTTGCTGTGAGCAAGGCCAAGGCCTTTCAGGAGCCAAAGGGATGACTCAAAGCGGAAGACAAGGGTGAGACAGGCACTCACATTGATGAACTGCACATCCAGCTTAGTGTTCTTCTCCATGTGCTGCAGCAAATCTGCATGGAAGGTCTGCGCCTGCTCAGAGAAGAGGAACTTGTTAGGAACCAAATCAGCATCACTCACCTGGCTAAAAAAACTGGGCATTAAGTAGGAAAGCGGTCGTAGCCCAGTGGTAGAGAGAACATGCTTTGCATGCAGATGATCATCAGCATCTCCAGTTTCAAAGTAACAAGTGATGGGGAAGACCCTCCTCTGCCTGAGACCCTGGAGAAATGTTGCCAGTCAGAGTAGACAACACTGGACTAAATGGACAAATAGTCTGAACATGAGCAGATCCCTATGTTCCTAATTATTAGTAGAGCTCAGAAGACCGAGTATGGTTCAGGTAGGGATGGGGAAGAAATGTGATTCAGTTGAAATCTAAAGGCAATTCTGCCTAATTCTCACTTTCTGAAACAACCCAAAAACCAAAACACAGCCATCCTTCAAAATTCACACTTCTCTAAATTTTGCAGTGCAGAACTCCAGTCAAGTAATGTGTACAAAAATGCATATACTGGGCTCAAGCGTGCATTAAAAAATGCATATCTTAGCCAAAACAGCACAGAGAAATGCTCTTTATTAGGGGTAAATGCTTTGCAAAAATATGGACATGAGAAGATGCTGCATACAGATGTGGATATTAGGAAAGAAAATGCACTAAAATGCGGGTGAATTTTCATGATTACTTTTTTAAAATCTCAAATGGATGTGGAAATGTGAAGAACTGAAAGATTAGAGGTAGGGATGGAAAACAGAGAGAAGCTGAAATTGACAGATCCATTCATCCCTGAACTGTGACTGTAGACTAGCCTCTAATATAGAGCTAAATTAGGATGGCCACAACCATGTGCCCCATTTACAGAGACCATTCCTGCCTATTGATGTTAGGTAGAGAGCCACCCAATATCATTTTAGACACCAGCCAAAAGCTTTATTTCAGCAAGTCCATAGATATGTATTCTAGATACAGTGGTACCTCAGGTTACATACGCTTCAGGTTACAGACTCCTTTAACCCAGAAATAGTGCTTCAGGTTAAGAACCTTGCTTCAGGATGAGAACAGAAATCGGGCTCCGGCGGCGCAGCAGGAGGAGGAGGCCCCATTAGCTAAAGTGGTGTTTCAGGTTAAGAACAGTTTCAGGTTAAGAACGGACCTCCGGAACGATTTAAGTACTTAACCCGAGGTACCACTGTAGCTATATTTTTACTTGTTCTACACTGCATAGAGAGTTTTATGACTGAGCATATATGCAAATCTTTCTAAGCATAACTATAGAAATAAAAATAGTGGCAAGTAGTTGCAAATATGTGCAGACTCACACATAATGTTATTCCTTGTGCATGGACAAAATGTGAGTAATAGGCAAGCAAAGCAACAGGAAAATAAATTCTCTTACACACATGAAACTCAACCACCATGTTAGAATCACAAGCATGAGACTCGACTATTTCCCTATACAACCTCCCATTATTGCACAAATGTCCCTCCCAGATACTCACAACTGCTTCCAGCTTGCGGTTCAAGTTAATTTGGGTGTCAGACATCTGTATCAAGATTTCACCTTCGAGGAAGAAAGAGAATTCTTTGTGAAATTCTTGAGCAAAAGACAAGCCCTGCTGGATCAGGCCAAAGCCCCGTCTAGTCCAGCATCCTGTTCTGACAGGGTGACATGAGGAAGAATGAATTTAAGGGTAGATAAAGACTGATGAGGAACTTTGCCCTATATACTGAAAACAATAAATGACCTATTATCCAAGTGCCAGTGATTTATGGCCTTATGCAAAGTGTTATCTTGGAACAAAAGTTCGGTTATTATAATTACTTTGATAACCTGTATGAAAAGTCTGTGAGAAGCGATTCAGAATGCAATCTAGGGAAAGTCCTGTTTGACTCCTGCTGAGGCTTACTTATAAGTCAATGTGTGTAAGATTGCACTGTTTGAAGTTCAACCAAAAGTATGGAGGGTGGAGCTAATTTTCTTTTTAGCTGTCTTAAAAATTGAGTTTCTAGTTGAAAACCAGGTTAAAATTTTCTGAACTACATGAGCAGATGAAGAGGAACTGAAGTGGAATGTGAAACATTCTGTTGCTCTGTAGGATATTTTCACACAAGACTCTAAAAAAGCATCTTACATTTCTCACATATCATTTGAATATAAGCCCATTCATTATTATTTCATATTAATTCAGCCCCACTAACCTCACAGAGTGTTTGTTGTGGGGGAGGAAGGGAAAGGAGAATGTTAGCCGCTTTGAGACTCCTGAAGGGGAGTGAAAGGCGGGATATCAAATCCAAACTCTTCTTCTTCTTCATATGTTTGGTTTAAATATGAACCTTGTATTCTGCTATGGAATATATTTTGCACTATGAATTCTTTTTTTAAGCTTTCTATTAACATTTATATGTATATTATTTATATTTATATTACTTATATTTATATTGCAATGTTATTTTTCTTGTTCTTATTACTGTTTTTATAATTACTTTTAGCTGGATGTTTCATTTGTTTTTTGTTTACCATAAAATAAAATAAAAAAGAACAGAAGTCCGGCATTCACTCAAAGAATGCATTCATTACAAACAGTTCTCTTCTGATTTCTGCCTCAAGCAAGAGTGAAAAATGAACTATGGTTTCGCGTGAACATAAAGCTTCGTGGTGAACACTGCCAAAACGTTTTCTCTCCACTCTTCTCCTGGTCTGCTACCGGGAAACAAGCCAGAGTCTGGCTTGCTGTGATGTCCAGACCCAGGCTTGTGGTTTGTTTCTCTGTAAACAAATCACAAGTGATAACCAAGGTTCAGGTGACACAACAAACTAGGCTCTGGCTGGATTCCCAGCAGCATGAAAGTAGCAGGAACAGAGCGAGAATTTTTCAGTGCACACTGCACACTCCTGTTAAACCATCGTTTCTTTTAAGCTACGTTTTAATGTGACATGCAAACCCAAACTCTGCCCAAGACCTCTAATGCCTCCACTGTGGGAGGCAGTAAGCCTTTGAATATGAGTTGATGGAAATCCCATGGGGGGGTCACTGTGGCCCTTGAGTCCTGCTTGATCTGCTTGGCCACCATGAGAACAGGGATGCTGGACCAGATGGGCAATTGGGCCTGATCCAGCAGTGCTCTTCTTGCATTCAGTCTTATAAAATTATTGGAAAACAACAGGCCAGTTTCATCTCTAGACTAGATAACATTCTGCAGCTCTTATTTTTTATTGATCGAATGAATCAATAAATAAATACCACCCTATACCCGGAGGTCTCAGGGCAGTTCACAGAACAAAATCAAAATATAAAACCACAGTATATATAATCACAATAAAAACGACAACCCAGTAACAGGAAAATATGTGGGGGCAACTCCTGCTCCCACCACTTAAGGGGTCTTGGACCTTCAGAAGAGTAGAGTGCAGCAGCAGGAATCTTACCCAATATTTGCGAAGTAGAGCTCTGCAGGGCTTGCTCCCCAATCTTTTGGATTGCTGTAAAATAGACATCGGCAGCCTCGGATAACGCTGCAGAAATTTCAAAGAGGAGAATTAGGAGGCTTCTTTTTTGCTCCTCCTTCACAGCTCCTCCCATTTGCTCTCCATTTCTGCTTTCTTCCATTTGCTGCCACCCTCCCTGGCCCACCCCTCCTCACTTCCTTCCACCATCTTCAGAAGACTTGTCAGCAGCACCCAGAACCCCCTGTGAAAGTCTTCCCAGACTGGGTGCCCTCCAGTTGTTGTTGGGACAGCTGGCATAGGAGCAAGGAGGATGGGCTTCTGATTAGACTTGCTGACTCCTCCCTCAAGTACACCATAGGTCGAGCACTGGCGATGACTGTATATACAATGGCATCAGTTGTGTGCTTGGTATGTTACATGTGTACTACATATGCAATTCATGTCTACTGTATACCTGAGGGAGTATACCCAGTATACCTGAAGGAGCGTCTCCACCCCCATTGTTCCACCCGGGCACTGACGTCCAGTGCCGAGGGCCTTTTGGCAATTCCCTCACTGCAAGAAACAAAGCTACAGGGAACCAGGCATAGGGCCTTCTCGGTAGTGGCGCCCGCCCATCAGATGTCAAAGAGAAAACAACTACCTGATATTTAGAAGACATCTGAAGGCAGCGCTGTTCAGGGAAGTTTTTAATGTGTGACATTTTAATGTATTTTTAATCTTTGTTGGAAGTCGCCCAAAGTGGCTGGGGAAACCTAGCTAGATCGGCGGGGTACAAATAAATTATTATTATCATTATTATCATTATTATCATCATCATCATTATTACTACTACTACTACTACTACTGTACACAAGTGTCCTTGTGCAGGTGTTCTTCTCTACATGTGGTCCTTGGGCATGCTGAGGAGGCAAAGTCAACAGCCACAATCTTAGTTTCGTCATAGCCCCAGGTGTATGTCAAACATCTCCATAGGGCTGATGGGCCAACACGGTGGACACAGATATTCATCTCTCACCTGCAGACAGTCAGTTAACATCGCCACTCACCATGGAAAGCCTGCACATACTTGTTACCCAGGTAGACCAGATTCTCCAGAGCTGGGTTAAACTGTTCCAGGATGCTCTGTGAACCATCCACGTGAAGGAAGGATTTAAAAAACAAACACATACAGCAGCATATTAGCATGGCTCTCAATCATCCGAGGAAACTTTTTTGGTGGAAACACTCCCTATGGCAGGGGTAGCCAATGTGTTGCTTGCCAGATATTGCTGGACTCCAGCTCCCATCATCCATGATCCTTGGCCATGTTGACTGGGCTGATGCGAGCTGGAGTCCACTAAAACAGAAAGGCACCTCATTGGCTTCCCTAACCTTGGCAGCAAATTGGAAACACCCACTTTGGGGGACAGGCTATTGTGAAGTTGTGAAAAATTCAGAGGAAGATAACCAAAATGACCAGCACTGGAGGCTTTTCCATGTAGAGGAAAGGCAAGTAAGATAGAACTCTGTTCTAAACGTAAAACAACAGATTCTCGCCAGCAACCGTTTCAGCTCAGCTAGGCCAAATAGTGTAGAAATAGCAAACGCCTCCCAGGATTATTGAAATGTAAAGAATAGAAGTGTTATGTCCATTGCCACCCCATTGAACAACTAGATAGCAACCTTCTGCTTTTAAGATATCGCCCACCCTGGCATCTCCTCTGCTGCTGCCTCTCTCATGTGCTACATCTTTAAGCCTGAAGTCCAAGTCTGTCTTGAACTGGATCTAATTCCCTTATGGAAGGAGTCCCATGTGAGCCTTGTGTTAAACAGTAAAAGGCAGGACATCAGCTTCTGCTACTTCCACCTTGGCCACTTTACATATTATGCCGCAATCGTGACTGTCATGACGACACCAGAGTGAGTGGCAGTGGCTTTTTCTGAAGCATGCTGTGTACCCCTGTTGGGGCCTGTGCCTTGAGAGCTCTCTAGGACACAGCCAGGAGTGTTTCAGGAGCGCACCCACCTCCAGCCACTCCATGCTTGCTTGGAAACTCTAGTATAATGGCAGTGAATATTAATGCTACATAAAGGGTGAAGCAGCTATCAATTTGTCCGCAAACCTGATCAGGTTAAGAACCTCTTTCAGGGCAAGTGCCACGTGGTTTGTGCTGTCACAGATTGTGACGACTGCCTGTTCCGGGTTCAAAATCCATATCCCTTGAATGTGTGCCTGAGATCTGGATCAGAGATGTTAAGAATCAAGCAAATTCCCCTATTTATTTTTTCCCCCAGTGCCAGATCTTTGGTTCCTTTTATCCCTCTCTTGTGCAACCCCCTCATTAAGTCGTTCTAATTCACATTTCCTTCAGACAATCTATAGTAGTTCTTATGTTCCAGAACACGCACGCAAGGAACCAAGCCTCACCTTGTAGATAGAGATGGTAGATCTGTAGGACTGCTCCATACCCTCGAGTGTTTAACAACGACCCGAGAGTTCCTCCCAAGGATCGGAAATGCTGAGAAGGTCCACAGTCCTCAGGAATATGTAATAATCCAGTTCCACACACCCTTAGCCTCGTCTCTAACACCACAGAAGAGACGGCACACTTACTTTGAAAACGCGGCTAGTGGGGGTTTAATAATTCACCAGCCAGGATGTTAGAACTTGATCCTTAAGTGTAATCAGATACCAGGTAGGGAGGAATCCTGCTATAACCATGAAGGTCATGTGACTTCACCCTCAATTATTTATTGCCCGTTTCAATATACAGCTCCCTGCATAGCTCTTTATGATCGAGTTGGCTGTTGTCTTGGGTGAAACAACTGCATAAGGCTGTCACCCACCCACAACATGCCTATCTCTTGAAATATAGAATGCATAGGGATCAGCTATATTGTACAGTAAATGTCCTACTTTGTCATCCGCTGTTGTCCACAGACGTTCCAATCTCTTTGATGTGGTTCTAGAACCAATGTTACAGACATGGACATCCATAGGAATATTTAGGAGGGAGTGTCCATGAGCAAGGAGTAAAATACTGAAAGCAGGGAGCAGGCGAATTTCCCATTAAAAATGAAAAGATTGGTATACGTACATTTTTTCTCATACTTCAGGATCTACATATGCTAGAAACTTAACCTTAAAAAAGGAAGCAAGCTGGGAATCTGGGGGTTATGGTTCATGCAGGGAGGGACCCCAACATGGATACCCACGATGTCAGAGCTGCAACTTGTTAAAGTGCTAACTTCAAAAGTGGTGAGATTTTATTGCCTTGCCACATTTCTCCACTTTTTTATGGAGTTCTAATGCTGAAACTCAATGTTAACATGCACAAGTTAGCCAAGCTATGAACAGGTATGTCCGCTAGCAATTCCTATGTTAGCAGCCCCTGGTGAAGGTGCTGCCACAATATCCATGATGGCCAAATTCACACATAACATTTGTCATCACAAGGCACGTAACACAAGGGGGGAGAGCCAAGGGTGCTAGCATGGAAGAAAAACACCAAAGTGAAGTCAAATATGAGCCAATGAGCTTAAGTGCGTACAAGCT